>NC_058083.1:372229424-372529424 GCF_014858855.1 Bufo gargarizans | reverse complement strand
AAAATGGCTCTTAGACTATGGAGACACTAAAACTTTTTTTTGTTTTAAAAATGAAATCATTGTGTAAAATATACATAAATAAAAAAAAGTATACACATCAGGTATCGCCGCGTCCGTGACAACCTGCTCTATAAAATTACCACATGATCTAACCTTTCAGATGACTGTTGTAAATAACAAAAAAACGGTGCCAAAAAAGCTATTTCTTGTTACCTTGCCGCACAAAAAGTGCAATATAGAGCAACCAAAAAATCATATGTACCCTAAACTAGTACCAACAAAACTGCCACCTTATCCCGTAGTTTCTAAAATGGGGTCACTTTTTTGGAGTTTCTACTCTAGGGGTACATCAGGGGGGCTTCAAATGGGACATGGTGTCAAAAAAAACTGTCCAGCAAAATCTGCCTTCCAAAAACCGTATGGCATTCCTTTCCTTCTGCGCCCTGCCGTGTGCCCGTACAGCTGTTTACGACCACATATGGGGTGTTTCTGTAAACTACAGAATCAGGGCCCTAAATATTGAGTTTTGTTTGGCTGTTAACCCTTGCTTTGTTACTTGAAAAAAGATATTAAAATGGAAAATCTGCCAAAAAAGTGACATTTTGAAATTGTATCTCTATTTTCCATTAAATCTTGTGCAACACCTAAAGGGTTAACAAAGTTTGTAAAATCAGTTTTGAATACCTTGAGGGGTGTAGTTTCTTAGATGGGGTCACTTTTTGGGAGTTTCTACTCTAGGGGTGCATCAGGGGGCTTCAAATGGGACGTGATGTAAAAAAAACAGTCCAGCAAAATCTGGCTTCCAAAAACCAAACGGCGCACCTTTCACCAAAAATTGGTTAAAATGGAAAATTAGGCAAAAAAATGAAATTCTCAAATTTCATCGCCATTTGCCAATAACTCTTGTGCAACACCTAAAGGGTTAACAAAGTTTGTAAAAATCAGTTTTGAATACCTTGAGGGGTGTAGTTTATAGAATGGGGTCATTTTTGGGTGGTTTCTATTATGTAAGCCTCGCAAAGTGACTTCAGAGCTGTAGTGGTCCCTAAAAATTGGGTTTTTGTAAATTTCTGAAAAATTTCAATATTTGCTTCTAAAGTTCTAAACCTTGTAACATCCCCAAAAAATAAAATATCATTCCCAAAATAATTCAAACCTGAAGTAGACATATGGGGAATGTAAAGTCATCACAATTTTGGTGGGTATTACTATGTATTACAGAAGTAGAGAAACTGAAACTTTGAAATTTGCAAATTTTTCAAATTTTTTGGTAAATTAGGTATTTTTTATGCAAAAAAAATATTTTTTTTACTTCATTTTACCAGTGTCATGAAGTACAATATGTGACGAAAAAACAATCTCAGAATGGCCTGGATAAGTCAAAGCGTTTTAAAGTCATGAGCACTTAAAGTGACACTGGTCAGATTTGCAAAAAATGGCCAAGTCCTTAAGGTGAAATAGGGCTGAGTCCTTAAGGGGTTAAAATGGTATATTTTCTCAGTTTAAACTTTTGTTCCGTGATTTATGTTCTATTCTGAATAAAATATTAGAAGTTGGCACCTCCACATCATTGCATTCAGTTGTTATTCATGATTTGTATAGTGTCCCAACTTTTTTGGAATCCAGTTTGTACCTGCTTCCACACAATACTGATTAAGGGGTTCGACATACCTGTTTTCACCAAATATTTATTGAGGGGTGTGATATACCTGCTTCCACAAAATTCTGATTAAGGGGTTTGATATACCTGCTTCCACCAAATTTTGATTGAGGCCTGCAATATACCTACTACCACAAAATACTGATTAAGGGGTTTGATATACCTATTTCTAAAAAATATTGATTGACACTTGTGATATACCTGCTCCCACAAAATTCTGATTAAGGGGTTCGATATTCCTGTTTCTGCCAAATATTGATTGAAGCCTGTGATATACCTGCTCACTAAAAATACTGATTAAGGGGTTCGATATACCTGTTTCCAACAAATATTGATTTAGGTCTGCGATATACCCGATTCCAAAAAATACTGATTAAGGTGTTTGATATACCTGCTTCCATAAAAAACTGATTGAGGGCTGCTGTATATCTGCTTCAACACAATACTGATTAAGGGATTTGATATACCTGCTTACAAAAAATACTGATTGAGGGCTGTGATATACCTGCTTCCACAAAATACTGATTAAGGGGTTCGATATACCTGTTTACACCAAATATTGATTGAGGCCAACCATATACCTGCTTCCACAAAAAAAAACTGATTAAGGTGTTCAATATACCTGTTTCCACCAAATATTGATTGAGGCCTGAGATATACCTGCTTCCACAAAAACCTGATTGAGGGCTGGGATATACCTGCTTCCACAAAATACTGATTAAAGGCTTGATATGCCTGCTTCCAAAAAATGCTGATTAAGGGCTGCAATATACTTTCTTTCACAAAATACTAATTAAGTGGTTTGATATACCTGTTTCTACCAAATATCGATTGAGGCCTGCGATATACCTGGCTCCACAAAATATTGGTTAACGGGTTTGATATATATGCTTCCGAAAAATATTGACTAACCCCTTATGGAGCCCATTTTCACCTTAGGGACCTGGCCATTTTTTGCTAATCTGACCAGTGTCACTTTATGTGTGAATAACTTTAAAACGCTTTTACTTATCCAGGCAATTCTGAAATTGTTTTTTCATCACATATTGTAATTCATGATACTGGTAAAATGGAGTAAAAAAAAAAAAAAATATATATATATATATATATATATATTTATGAAAAAATACCAAATTTACCAAAAATTGGGACATTTTTTTAAATTTCCAAGTTTTAATTTCTCTACTTCTATAATACATAGTAATACCTCCAAAAATAGTTATTGCTTTACATTCCCCATATGTCTACTTCATGTTTGGATCATTTTGGGAATGCCATTTTTGTTTTTTGGGACGTTACAATGCTTAGAAGTTTAGAAGCAAATCTTGAAATTTTTCAGAAATTTTCCAAAACCCACTTTATAAGGACCAGTTCAGGTCTGAAGTCACTTTGTGAGAGTTACATAATAGAAACCATCCAAAAATGACCCCATTTTGGAAACTACACCCCTCAAGGTATTCAAAACTGGTTTTACAAACTTTGTTAACTCTTAGGCCTCTTTCACACGGGCGTCTTATTTTTGGCCCGGATAAGAGGCGGGTGCGTTGTGGGAAAATGCACGATTTTTCAGTGCGAGTGCAAAACATTGTAATGCGTTTTGCACTCGCGTGAGAAAAATCGTGCATGTTTGGTACCCAAACCTGAACTTCTTCACAGAAGTTCTGGCTTGGGATTGATGTTCTGAAGATTGTATTATTTTCCCTTATAACATGGTTATAAGGGAAAATAATAGCATTCTGAGGGGAGGGGTTAAAAAAAAAAAAAAGTTAACTCACCTTCTCCTCTTGATCGCGTAGTTCCCGGTCTCTTTACTTCTTGAATAATGAGCTGTGGGCTAAAGGACCTGTGGTGATGTAAGATCACATGCTCCAATCACATGCTCCAGCCCACCTCAAGCGGCACTTTTTGTGCTATTGGCGGAGAAAAGGCTTCCTCTACATCGCTCTCGCATACAGCATCTCCTTGTGCACAGTGACTCCATCTGCAGCAAGATGATGTTGTAGGTCTTTGGTGCTGGTCTGTGTGTTGACTCTGACTGTTCCCATCATTTGTCGCTTCTGCCTACCCGAGATTTTTCTTGGTCTGCCACTTCGAGCCTTAAGTTGAACTGAGCCTGTGGTCTTCCATTTCCTCAATATGTTCCTAACTGTGGAAACAGACAGCTGAACTCTCTGAGACAATGTCTTCAGGTCATTTGAGAGCTGTTTTGAGACCCCCATGTTGCTACTCTTCAGAGAAAATTAAAAGAGGAGGGAAACTTACAATTGACCCCCTTAAATACTCTTTCTCATAATTGGATTCACCTGTCTGTGAAGGTCAGGGGTCACTGAGCTTACCAAGCCAATTTGAGTTCCAAAAATTTGTTCTAAAGGTTTTGGAATCAATAAAATGACAACAGTGCCCAAATTTATGCACCTGCCTAATTTTGTTTAAACAATTATAGCACAATTTCTGTAAATCCAATAAACTTCATTTCACTTCTCAAATATCACTGTGTGTGTCTCCTATATGATATATTTAACTGACATTTTTTAGCGTAACAACCGACGATTTATACAGGAAAATCATGACGATTAACAAGGTTGCCCAAACTTTCGCATTCCACTGTATGTTGTCGCAAACTAATATACAGGCACACTGCAGGGCACAGAAGGAAAGGAACATCATATGGTTTCTGGAAGGCAAATTTTGCTGGGTTGATTTTTAGACACCATGTCCCATTTGATGCCCCCTGATGCACCCCTAGAGTAGAAACTCCCAAAAAGTTACCACATTTTGGAAACTACGGGATAAGGTGGCAGTTTTTTTGGTACTATTTTAGGGTACATATGATTTTTGGTTGCTCTATATTACACTTTTTGTGAGGCAAAGTAGCAAAAAATATAAATTCAGAAATTGCATCTCCATTTGCCATTAACTCTCGTGGAACACTTAAAGGGTTAACAAAGTTTTGAATACCTTGAGGGGTGTAGTTTCTTAAATGGGGTCACTTTTTGGAGTTTATACTCTAGGGGTGCATCAGGGGGGCTTCAAATGGGACATGCTGTAAAAAAAACAGACAAGCGAAAACTGCCTTCCAAAAACCATATGGCATTCCTTTCCTTCTGAGCCCTGCCATGTTGCCATACAGCAGTTTACGACCATATATGGGGAATTTCTGTAAACTACAGAATCAGGGCAATATATATTGAGTTTTGTTTGGCTGTTCACCCTTGCTTTGTTACTGGAATAAATGGAATAAAATGGAAAATTTGTCAAAAAATAGCTGTTTTGGCACCGTTTTTATTTTTTTATTATTTACAACGTTCATCTGACAGGTTATATCATGTGCTATATATACCTAATACCTAATATGTATACCTTTTTTTATACAATATACAATAATATTTTTGAAACAAAAAAAAATCATGATTTAGTGTCTCCATAGTCTGAGAGCCATAGTTTTTTCATTTTTGCGGGATGAGATTACGGTTAGATTGGCACTATTTTTGAGTGCATATGACTTTTTGATTGCTTGCTATTACACTTTTTGTGATGTAAGGTAACAAAAAAATTGCTTTTTTGAAACCGGCAATACCTAATATGTATACCTTTTTTATTTTTTTATTTAGGTTTTACACAATAATATCATTTTTGAAACCCCCAAAAAAAACAAAACATGTTTTAGCGTCTCCATAGTCCGAGAGCTATAGTTTATAGTTTTTTTGGGGGGCGATTGTCTTATGTATGGTATCATTTTCTGCGGGATGAGGTGACTGTTAGATTGGCACCATGGTGGGGGGCATACGCCTTTTTGATTGCTTGGTGTTGCACTTTTAGTGACGTAAGGTGACAAAACAAATGTTTTTTTTAGCACAGTTTTTATTTTAGAAAAATTACAGAGTTCACCTAAGGGGTTATGTCTAGGGTTGAGTGAATCTGAACTGTAAAGTTTGGGTTCGTACCGAACTTTAGGAGTTTTGGACCCCGGACCCGAACATTTCTGTAAAAGTTTGTGTTCGGGTTTGATGCTTTCTTAGCGCTTTTTAAAAGGCTGCAGAGCAGCCAATCAACAAGTGGTTAACTGTCTGACATTAGAAGCCATAACAGCCATGCCTACTAATGGCATGGCTGTGATTGGCCAGAGCAGCATGTGACCCAGGCTCTATATAAGCTAGAGTCATGTAGCGCTGCACGTCACTCTGCTGTTACAAGAGTAGAGAGAGGATGCTGCTGGACTTGTGATTTCAGGGAGAGAATAGGAGAGAATCTAACTCAGTGATCTACATAGAGATTGTTGTGTGGGTGCAGGGTACAATTGTTTTACCCTACCCTGAGCCCATTGACCAAAAAAAAAAATAAAATAACATTTATAATTCTGTTAGTTAGGTGGGCAGCGGCAATTTTATGCAAGCTTAGTGCACCAGCAATGCATCTGAGCTTTTGGGACATTGCAAATCACCATTTTTTGGCAAACTACAACATCTGGATTACTCAGTGTGCAAATTAAGGTAGAAATACACCCATCATTTTCTGGGGTATTAAAAAAACACTTGACAAAAAACACTATTTTCAGGCCTTACAGCATCGGGACGTGTGAAATTACAGGCTTATACACTGCTGTCAAATTCAGTTGTTAAACAAACACTTGTTTGGGCACACAAAAAACTTAGTTGGCAGCCTTTGATGCAGATGTCATTGTGAGATACATATTTGATACATTTTGGTTATATTCAGAGATTCTAAATGCCGTCATTTGGTGCACCAATATTGAAGTCAGTGTTGTGAGATACACCCTCTTCATAGAGGGGTTTGATTCAGGCATTTTAAATACAGCCATTTTGGACAAATAAATATTGAATTTAGGCCTACACTGGTTAAGGCCCTGTGAGATACACCCTTTACATACAGGGGTTTGATTCAGGAATTTGAAATACAGCCTTGTTGGTCAAATAAATATTTCATTCAGGCCTACACTAGTTCAGACCGTGTGAGATACTCCCTCTACATACAGGGGTTTGATTTAGGCATTTGAAATACCGCCATTTGGTGCACCAATATTGAATTCAGGCCTACAGTGGTTCAGGCCGTGTGAGATATACCCTCTACATACAGGGGTTTGATTCAGGCATTTGAAATATAGCCATTCGAAATACAGCCATTTTGTGCAAAGAAATATTTAATTCAAGCCTACACTAGTAACATAGTACATAAGTTCGAAAAAATACATCTGTCCATCCAATTCGGCCTGTTATCCTGCAAGTTGATTCAGAGGAAGGCAAAAAAAACAACAACCCTGTAAGGTAGAAGCCAATTTTCCCCACTTTAGGGGAATAAAAAATTCCTTCCCGACTCCAATCAGGATTTCAGAATAACTCCCTGGATCAGCCTGTAAAATTATTACGCTCCAGAAATATATCCAGGCCCCTCTTGAATTCCTTTATTGTACTCACCATCACCACCTCCTCAGGCAGAGAGTTCCATAGTCTCACTGCTCTTACTGTAAAGAATCCTTTTCTATGTTTGTGTACAAACCTTCTTTTCTCCAGATGCAGAGGATGTCACAGTCACAGTCCTGGGGATAAATAGATGATGGGATAGATCTCTGTACTGACCCCTGATATATTTATACATATTAATTAGATCTCCCCTCAATCGTCTTTTTTCTAAAGTGAATAACCCTAATTTAGATAATCTTTCAGGGTACTGTAGTTGCCCCGTTCCAGTTATTACTTTAGTTGCCCTCCTCTGGACCTTCTCCAGCTCTGCTATGTCTGCCTTGTTTACAGGAGCCCTGAACTGTACATGTGTGGTCTGATTAGCGATTTGTAAAGTGGTAGGACTATGTTCTTATCACGGGCATCTATGCCCCTTCTGATGCAACCCATCATCTTATTGGCCTTGGCAGCAGCTGCCTGACACAGTTTTTTGCAGCTTCGTTTGCCGTTTAATAAAATTCCTTGATCCTTTACCATGTCAGTGTTACCGAGTGTTTTATCATTTAGTATTTATTGGTGACTTGGATTATTCTTTCCCATGTGCATAACTTTACATTTGTCAGTGTTAAACCTCATCTGCCACTTGTCTGCCCAAGCCTCAAATCTATCCAGATCCCTCTGTAGTAGTATACTGTCCTTTTCAGTGTAAATTACTTTGCTAGTGGAGCTCTTATTGCAGGCAGAGGATGTGGTTGATATGTGCCAGCTACACGCACAAGTGAAACCCCTTTGTCAGGTGCGAGTAGGCAACAGAACCCACAGCGGTATTTAGTCGGGCCTAATACGGCTCTACGAATGGTGAGACCTGAACAAGTAAAGCAATAGTAGATAGGGTTGCTGACAATGGATCCAGTTCCTTCACATTGTCTCCCACCCAGTCTCCTTATGAAAGACCACAGTTGGCACCTGCAGTCTTGTCCATCAGTCTTTCACCTCACCCCCTTGCAAATCAGCCAAGCAGTCTGAGCCCCAAGTCATACAGTAGTCTCTTCTGCTTTTTGATGACCCTGTTAGCAGGGTTTCTTAGGGCCATCCACCTAGCACAGCCCCAGAAGTAAAAGAAATTGAGTGCACCGATGCCCAACCACTTATTTTTCAAGATGAGTACATGGGAGGACTATCGTAGTACGTCTCGGATGATGACAAAGCACAGGTGCCAACTGCTGGGGCTTTCAAAAGTGTGCAGACCGACAAGGAAGTCAAGGGTAAAGACTTTTTGGAAGATGATGTGGAGGACGATTAGGTCCTCAACCCCACATGGAATCAAGGTCATGCGAGAGACCTATGTAGTTCGGAGGAAGAGGCGGTGGTCTCACAGAGCCACCAGCACAGCACGTTTTTTAGACAGGACGCCTGCTACTGCCCACCGCAGCAAGGGACCGAGCACACCAAAGCCAGCTCCAAGGAGTTCCCTGGCGTGGCAGTTCTTCAGACAGTGTGCTGACAACAAGATACGAGTGGCTTCCATGCTGTGCAATCAGAGCCTGAAGCGAGGCATAAACGTTCTCAACCTGAGCACAACCTGCATGACCATGCAATTAAGTGTAAAGCACGAGCTGCAGTGGAGTAGACAACTCAAAAACCAAGAAAGGTATCTGGCTCCTCCTACTTCCTCTTCTGCTGCAGTCTCGGCCTCTTCATCCACCTCTGGATTGACAGTGCAACTTGCCACCCCACAGAGAATCTGCCAGCAACACCTACCCCTGGGTCACCAAGCATCTCCACAATGTCCAACGGAAGCGTTCAGCTCTCAATCTCCCAAACACTGAAGAGGAAGAGAAAGTACACCCCTACCCACCCGCGATCCCTAGCCCCGAATGCCAGCATTTCTAAATTACTGGCCTTTGAAATGCTGTCATTCCGTCTGGTGGAGACGGATAGTTTTAAGGCCTTATGGCGGTGGCTGTCCCACAGTTCATCGTGCCCAGCCGCCACTACTTTTCCAGGTGAGCCATCCCTTCCCTGCACAACCAAGTAGGGTAAAAAAAATCAGGTGTGCACTGCACAATGCCATCTGTGGCAAGGTGCACCTGACTACGGATACGTGGACCAGTAAGTTAGGTCAGGGCAGTTATATCTCCATAACAATACACTGGGTAAATGCAGTGGCGACTGGGCTTGAGGCGGATAGCAGTTTGGCGCATGTCCTTCCACCACCGAGGATTGCAGGGAGCTTCAGTTTGCCTCCTGGTGCTTCATCCCCCTACTCTGCTTCCTCATCCTCTACCAGCTCCTCATCCGGTCACCATAACATGTTCACCACCAACTTCAGCACAGACAGGGGTAAACGACAGCAGGCAGTTTTAAAACGTATCTGTTTGGGGGACAAACCCCACACCGCGCAGGAGCTGTGGACGGGCCTTGAACAACAGACCAATGAGTGGTTTGTGTCAGTCAGCCTCAAGCCTGGCCTGGTGGTGTGCAATAATGTGCACAATCTCTTACTAGCTCTGGGACTAGCCGGTTTGACGCACATCCCTTGCCTGGCGCACGTGCTGAATTTGGTGGTGCAGACAGTCCTTAAAAATTGCCCCGATATGTTAGAGCTGCTGCATAAAGTGCAGACCGTCTGTGCACGCTTTCGGCGTTCTCTCCCTGCTGCTGCTCACCTGTCAGCGCTGCAGCGTTACTTCGGCCTTCCCGTTCATATTCGATGTGCCCACAAGGTGGAACCCCACCTTGCACATGCTGGCCAGACTGTGCGAGCAGTAGCAGGCGACAATGGAGTTTTAGCTGCAGCACGCACGGGTGAGTCGCTCGGTGGAACAGCACCACTTCACCACCAATGACTGGGCCTCCATGCGAGACGTGCGTTCCTTGTTGCGCTGTTTTGAATACTCCACCAACATAGCCAGTGCCGATAACGCCGTTCTCAGCATTACTATTCCACTTCTATGCCTCCTTGAAAAAACGCCCCTGGCGATGATGGAAGAGGATGTGGCACAGGAGGAGGAGGAAGAGGGATAATTTCGTAGGGTTTCCGGCCAGTCATTCCCAAGTGGCTCCGAGGGTGGGTTACTGCACCCACAAACCCAAATTACACAATTGTCCAGCCAGGGCACAGTTCTGGAGGATGAGGAGGTGGAGGATGAGGAGATTGAGGAGGAGGAACCATGTTCACAGCAGGGTGGCACCCAGACCACCTGTTGTGTGCCTGGGGTGCATACAGAGGACACAGACGATACACCTCCCACAGAGCACAGCTTTTTGTTGCCTCTGGGCAGCCTGGCACACAAGTTTCCCACATTCTAACCTGTGCGGATTACTGGGTGGCCACGCTGCTGGATCCCCATTACAAGGACAACGTACCGTCCTTAATTCCATCACTGGAGCCTGATCATAAGATGCGCGAGTCCAGCGCACGCTGGTAGACACGCTTCTGGTGGCATTCCCACCTGACAGCGGGGGCACAGTGGAATGCATAAGGTGAAGGCAGAGGATGAGGAAGAGGTCACAGCCAGTGTATTATCTGAACGTGTGTTTAGCACGGCAGGGGGAGTCATCACAGGCAAGCGCAGCCGCCTGTCCACAGCCAATGTGGACAAACTCACGTTCATTAAAATGAACCAGGCATGGATCCCTCAGGACTTGTCCGTAACTTTGTGCAGAATAGACATGTATACCGGCACTAATTAGCCATTGTTATACTGCAGCGCAATTGCTCATTCTTGTATTTTGGATGTTTCACACTCTTTTGGAGTGTACCTTAATTTTAAAAAATTTAATTAAAACAAAAAACCTGTGTTGGCTCTCTCGTTCTCCTCCACCGCCGCTTCCACCTACTCTGCTACGTCCACCGACTCCTCAAACTCCTACTCCATATGGAACTCCACCTCATAAATCAATTTAAATTTTTTGTTTTGTACATGTTTTATTTTATATCATTTCACTTATTTGTCATTTACATTTTCAGTTGAAATTCAACAATTTTTGGGTGTTAAGTACCACTGCTATAACTAGTAGACAGGTTAAACAATAAATAAAAAAAATGTCTGTTACATTTTGTGACGAAACCAACCTCGCCACTGTGTTTTGGAGGGGGCTGGTTGCTAGCCTCTTGCCTCAGGATTATGGCCCATACTAACTTTAAAGAAAACAGGCCGGCCGCACAGCTTAAATCTGTCTTTGGAATTGTGTTTTATGTTATTATGCGTTCGGTTACATTGTATGTTATGTGAGGGCACCCAGATAGCTAATATTATTGTATTCATGTATTCTGAGTGCCAGTCACCTAATGATATGCACTCAGACTTGAGCTATCTGGGGATATGTTAAATGTCTGTGTTTGCTGTGGGGGTATGCCATTGTGTGTTTGGGTGGTGATTCCTGTCCTGTTGTCTCCACATGTGTATTGGTGTTTTCCCTTTGTCCTGAGACATAATTGGATTGCTCTTCGGGTGTCGCCAGGCAGAGAGGAGGAAACCATGATGCATTGTGGGGATGTGTTATGTCTGTGTATCCTGAATTTCTGCATATCTGTACTGTGTCGCAGTCTCCATTCTGGTCCCCTAAGGGCGTGGCCACCAGATGGGGACCTGCATAAATACGGGCGGGTAGCCCTCAATAAAGTGTTCCTGTTTTATCCTTCATCATGCTGAGACTGGTGTTTGGATAACTGATCAAACTGGGGGATTGCTATATGCTGAAGATTTGCTATACTCCCCTGGCATAACTACTAGCTCTTGTAAGAGCTGTTCCTGCTCTCTGGCTGTAGGAGAGGTTCACCCACTGGAGCCTGGAGCCTTGTCGTAGGTCCAGCGTGGGTGGAGGACGGTGAGACCCCAACCAAGCTGCGGCGGTTCGTGGGGTCTGCAGGGCGTACGGTGTCAAGTGGAGTGCTTGGAGTCCTCGGAAAACACTAGGAGCATCTATCGACGGAGGTGCCCGGTCGGGGTGCTAGGCGTTCCGTTACACATTTTATGGTCAAATCCACTAATTTTTGGGTGTAATATACCCCTCCTCTACCTAGTTGAGAGCTTAATAAATTTCAATAATTTGTATTTAGAATTTTCGGGTGACAAACAATTGTTTTCTGTCATAGACCCCTGCTCTACCAAGTAGACAGGTTATTTATTTTCTGTAATTTTTCTGTTACATTCTTGGGTTGACATTATACAATTTTAGACGTGAATAAACCCCTGCTCTGCATAGGTGACAGGGAATAAAATTCCTGAAATGCTTCTTTAATTGATCTGCACCATCTCCTTTGATTTAATGCTTAAACAAGTTGTACCTCATTTAAGCTATAATACTTTGTCCCACAGTTCCGCTATAATCTTTTGGCCAACATTTGCGCCTCAATAGCTTTTTCCACAATTCCGCTTGACTCTTTTGGCCCACATTTGGGCTTCTGTAATTTGATCCACATTTGCGCCTCAATAGCTTTTCCCACATTTCTGCTCGATCCCTGATTCTCCGCCACCCGTGATCACCATGGTAGGCGCATAAAAGAACATCGGAAGTTGATAGAGCAGATATCAAATTGGATCGTGAACATCACGGGACGTGCAACATGGTGGGGCAGTAAGTATGCACAAGCCTACACGAACTAACTGACAGGTGTCAGCCCCTGCAACTTCTGGGTCTCCAAATTGGGCACATGGCCTGAGCTTGCCCTTACGCCTTGGAGGTGCTGGCCTGCCTTGCAGCCAAAGTATTGTCTGAACGTGTGTTTAGCACGACTGGAGGGGGTTATCACAGGTTATATTTCGCAATGTTTTGGGGTGTATCCTACCTCCTCCTCCTCCATCGCCACTTCCACCTACACCGTCACATCCACATGGACCTGGTCCTCCTAAATCAAGATTTTTTTTTTTTAATTTTTAAGTATTTTATATTATTTTAACTCATTTCCCTATCCACATTTGTTTGCAGAGCACTTCCCATGCTATTAACCACAATTTGACTACATTTGCAGCCCTCTAGATCTTTCCATTACATTTTTACAGCCATTTTAGTGCTCAAAAGTTCGGGTCCCCATTGACTTCAATGGGGTTCGGGTCAAGTTCGGGTACCGAACGCGTACTTTTTTCCGAAGTTCGGCCGAACCCTTTGAACCTGAACATCCAATTGTCCGCTCAACTCTAGTTATGTCATATGATATTTTTATAGAGCCGGTTGTTACGAACGTGGTGATACCTAATATGTAAACTTTCTTCTATTTTTTTAAGTTTTACACAATAATATAATTTTTGAAGCAAAAAAATAATAATCATGTTTTAGTGTCTCCATAGTCTGAGAGTCATTGTTTTTTCAGTTTTTAGGCGATTGTCTAAGGTAGGGTATCATTTTTGTGGGATGAGATGATTGTTAGATTGGCACTATTTTGGGGGGCATATGGCTTTTTGATCACTTGCTATTACACTTTTTGTGATGTAAGGTGACAAATTGGCTTTTTTTACACCGTTTTTTTTTTTATGGTGTTCACCTCAGGGTTTAGGTCATGCAGTATTTTTATATAGCTGTTTCTTACGGACACGGCGATACCTAATATATCTACTTTTTTATTTTATTTTTAACATAAAAAAGCATTTTTGAAACCGAAAAATCATGTTTTAGTCTGAGAGCCATAGTTTTTATATTTTTTGGGCCATTGTCTCATGTAGGGGCTCATCTTTGCGGGATGAGGCGACTGTTTGATTGGTACTATTTTGGTGAACATAACAACTTTTTTTTATCAATTTTGTTACCTTTTTTGGGAAGTAAGGTTGGCTAAGTAAAGAAAAAAAAATGAATGGCCATCATTACTTTAAGAAATGAAGGTCAGTCAGTCCGAAAAATTGGGAAAACTTTGAAAGTGTCCCCAAGTGCAGTCACAAAAACCATCAAGCGCTACAAAGAAACTGGCTCACATGTGGACCGGCCCAGGAAAGGAAGACCAAGAGTCACCTCTGCTGCGGAGGATAAGTTCACCCGAGTCACCAGCCTCAAAAATCGCAGGTTAACAGCAGCTCAGATTAGAGACCAGGTCAATGCACACAGAGTTCTAGCAGCAGTCACATCTCTAGAACAACTGTTAAGAGGAGACTGTGTGAATCAGGCCTTCATGGTAGAATATCTGCTAGGAAACCACTGCTAAGGACAGGCAACAAGCAGAAGAGACTTGTTTGGGCTAAAGAACACAAGGAATGGACATTAGACCAGTGGAAATCTGTGCTTTAGTCTGATGAGTCCAAATTTGAGATCTTTGGTTCTAATCACTGTGTCTTTGTGCGACACAGAAAAGGTAAACGAATGGACTCTACATGCCTTGCTCCCACCGTGAAGCATGGAGGAGGAGGTGTGATGGTGTGGGGGTGTTTTGCTGGTGACACTGTTGGGGATTTATTTAAAATTGAAGGCATACTGAACCAGCATGGCTACCACAGCATCTTGCAGCGGCATGCTATTCCATCCGGTTTGCGTTTAGTTGGACCATCATTTATTTTTCAACAGGACAATGACCCCAAACACACCTCCAGGCTGTGTAAGGGCTATTTGACCATGAAGGAGAGTGATGGGGTGCTGCGCCAGATAACCTGGCTTCCACAGTCACCGGACCTGAACCCAATC
Organism: Bufo gargarizans; assembly: GCF_014858855.1. Taxonomy (NCBI): domain Eukaryota; kingdom Metazoa; phylum Chordata; class Amphibia; order Anura; family Bufonidae; genus Bufo; species Bufo gargarizans. Next base: position 372,514,736 of record NC_058083.1, on the reverse strand, counting down.
GAGATGGTTTGGGGTGAGCTGGACCGCAGAGTGAAGGCAAAAGGGCCAACAAGTGCTAAGCATCTCTGGGAACTCCTTCAAGACTGTTGGAAGACCATTTCAGGTGACTACCTCTTGAAGCTCATCAAGAGAGTGCCAAGAGTGTGCAAAGCAGTAATCAAAGCAAAAGGTGGCTACTTTGAAGAACCTAGAATATGACATATTTTCAGTTGTTTCACACTTTTTTGTTATGTATATAATTCCACATGTGTAAATTTATAGTTTTGATGCCTTCAGTGTAAATCTACAATTTCCATAGGCATGAAAATAAAGAAAACTCTTTGAATGAGAAGGTGTTCCGAACTTTTGGTCTGTACTGTACCTATTTCCGCTAAATATTGATTGAGGCCTGTGATATAACTGCTTCCTCAAAATACTGATTAAGGGGTTCGATATTACTGTTTCCACCAAATATTGATTGAGGCCTGAGATATACCGGATTCCAAAAAATACTGATTAAGGGGTTTGATATACCTGCTTCCACCAAATATTGATTAAGTGGTTCGATATACCTGTTCCACCAAATATTGACTTAGGCCTGCAATATACCTGCTTTCACAAAATTCTGATTAAGTGATTTGATATAACTGATTTCATAAAATACTGACTGAGGCCTGCGATATACCTGCTTCCACAAAATTCAGATTAAGGGGTTCGATATATCTGTTTCCACCAAATATTGATTGAGGCCTGCGATATGCCTATTTGCACCAAATATTGATTGAGGGGTGCCATATACTTGCTTCCACAAAATACTGATTAAGGGGTTTGATATGCCTGCTTTCCCCAAATATTGATTGACTTCTGCGATATACATGTTTTTACCAAATATTGATTTAGGGCTTTGATATAACTGCTTCCACGAAATACCGATTAAGGTGTTTGATATACCTGCTTCCACAAAATACTAATTGAGGGCTGCAATATGCCTGCTTCCAAATAAATCTGATTAACGTGTTTGATATGCCTGTTTCTACCAAATATTGATTGAGGCCTGTGATATACCTGCTTCCACAAAATACAGATTAAGGGGTTCGATATACCTGTTTCCACCAAATATTGATTGAAGGTGTTCGATATATCAGCTTCCACAAAATACTGATTATAGAGTTCAATATACCTGTTTCTAGCAAATATTGAGTGAGGCCTGCGCTATTCCTGATTCCACAAAATACTGATTAAGGGGTTTGATATGCCTGCTTCCAAAAAATGCTGATTAAGGGCTGCAATATACCTTCTTTCACAAAATACTGATTAAGTAGTTTGATATACCTATTTCTACCAAATATTGATTGAGGCCTGCGATATATAACTGCTTCAACAAAATACCGTTTAATGGGTTCGATATACCCATTTCCACCAAATATTGATTGAGGGATGTGATATATCTGCTTCCACAAAATACTGTTTAAAGTGTTTGATATACCTGTTTCCACCAAATATTGATTGAAGCCTGCGATATTGCTGCTTCTAAAAAATATTGATTAGGTGGTTTACTATCCCAGCTTCCACAAAAACTGATAGAGGGCTGTGATATACCTGCTTCCACAAAATACTGATTGAGGGGTTCGATATATCTCTTTCTACCAAATATTGATTGAGGCCTGCAATATACCTGGCTCCACAAAATATTGGTTAAGGGGTTTGATATACCTGCTTCCAAAAAATATTGATTAAGGAATGCAATATACCTGCTTCCGCAAAATTCTGATTAAGTGGTTTCATATTCCTGTTTACGCTAAATATTGATTGAGGCCTGTGATATACCTGCTTCCTCAAAATACTGATTAAGGGGTTCGATATTCCTGTTTCCACCAAATATTGATTGAGGCCTGCGATATACACTCACCTAAAGAATTATTAGGAACACCATACTAATACGGTGTTGGACCCCCTTTTGCCTTTAGATCTGCCTTAATTCTACGTGGCATTGATTTAACAAGGTGCTGATAGCATTCTTTAGAAATGTTGGCCCATATTGATAGGATAGCATCTTGCAGTTGATGGAGATTTGAGGGATGCACATCCAGGGCACGCAGCTCCCGTTCCACCACATCCCAAAGATGCTCTATTGGGTTGAGATCTGGTGACTGTGGGGGCCATTTTAGTACAGTGAACTCATTGCCATGTTCAAGAAACCAATTTGAAATGATTCGAGCTTTGTGACATGGTGCATTATCCTGCTGGAAGTAGCCATCAGAGGATGGCTACATGGTGGTCATGAAGGGATGGACATGGTCAGAAACAATGCTCAGGTAGCCTATGGCATTTAAGCGATGGCCAATTGGCACTAAGGGGCCTAAAGTGTGCCCAGAAAACATCCCCCACACCATTACACCACCACTACTAGCCTGCACAGTGGTAACAAGGCATGATGGATACATATTCTCATTCTGTTTACGCCAAATTGGGACTTTACCATTTGAATGTCTCAACAGAAATCGAGACTCATCAGACCAGGCAACATTTTTCCAGTCTTCAACAGTCCAATTATGGTGACCTCGTGCAAATTGTAGCCTCTTTTTCCTATTTGTATTGGAGATGAGTGGTACCCGGTGGGGTCTTCTGCTGTTGTAGCCCATCCGCCTCAAGGGTGTGCATGTTGTGGCTTCACAAATGCTTTGCTGCCTCCCTCGGTTGTAACAAGTGGTTATTTCAGTCAAAGTTGCTCTTCTATCAGCTTGAATCAGTCGTCCCTTTTTCCTCTGACCTCTAGCATCAACAAGGCATTTTCGCCCACAAGACTGCCGCATACTGGATATTTTTCCCTTTTCAAACCATTCTTTGTAAACCCTAGAAATGGTTGTGCGTGAAAATCCCAGTAATTGAGCAGATTGTGAAATACTCAGACCGGCCCGGCTGGCACCAACAACCATGCCACGCTCAAAATTGCTTAAATCACCTTTCTTTCCCATTCTGACATTCAGTTTGGAGTTCAGGAGATTGTCTTGACCAGGACCACAACCCTACATGCATTGAAGCAACTGCCATGTGATTGGTTGACTAGATAATCGCATTAATGAGAAATAGAACAGGTGTTCCTAATAATTCTTTAGGTGAGTGTATATACACGCTTCCACAAAAAAACTGATTGAGGACTGCAATAGATCTGCTTCCACACAATACTGATTAAGGGGTTTTATATTCCTGTTTCTGCCAAATATTGATTGAGGCCTACGATATACCTGCTTCCATAAAATACCGATTAATGGGTTTGATATACCTGTTTCCACAAAATTTTTAATGAGGCCTGCAATATACCTGATTCCGCAAAATACTGATTAAGGGGTTTGATATAAATTGGACTTTTGTAGAGTCTGGTCAGAAGGTAAAGCGTGGCCAGGGTGCCAATTTTGGTATCACGGGTTCAAGCCGTCATTTCTTTGCCAAAAAGGCAGTACTAGCCCTGAACACGTATGTAGACTAGAAGGTGGGCCAGTCCTTGAGCCTGTTGGTGTCTTCCAAAGTGCATGGCAGCACTGACATGTGGAGTTACAACTACGGCCATGGACAATACATGTCCCTTACGGCCCACTGGGTGAATATAGTTCCTGCACAGCCACACCAGCAACTTGTCCAGGTGACGCCGCTTCCAACTCCACGTTCTCACGCCGTTGGTCCTGTGACAATGTCCGCCTCTGCCTCCTCATCCTCCACTGTGTCCTTAGCCTCCACTGCAGGGACAATTCAGAGTGCCCCTCCAGAATACCACTTGTGCAGGGCACGGCGGTGTCACGCTATTCTGCACCTCATTTGCCTGGGCGAATTTCATTCCACGGCTTCATGTCTTGGAACAGATGCTGGTTAATCTGGATGGTCAGGGGATTGGAGACTCCTAGAGAGGAGCGAATCGAAGTTGAGGAAGTGGAATTAAATACAAATTTCAGAAAAAATTCAATTTGCACCGAATCAAAATTTCCTCATGCTTCGCGGTAACGAATGAAGTTTTTTCATAAAATGGTTGCTGCACGTGTGAGGACATGGAGCAAGGAACTCTGGGAAAGCGGGATCACCCATAATGCCATGAATGCAGCCAATCAGCAGCCAGCTCTGTGATGTCACAGCCATCTAAATTTCCTCAGCCATCTTAGATTCTGCCATTTTCCAATGTATTTAGTGCAAGGAGAGACATCAGCAGGCGTTAGGGACAGACATGTGTAGGGAGAGGTTTCTGTGTGGAGCAGGGACAGACTGTTAGGGACACCAAACGCTTGCTAATATGTCCACAAAAGTCCTTTTAAGGACTGGTATAGGTGTGACTTACTGAGGGGTGTGATATACTTATAATATACTTTCTAACATACAAAGTATATTATAGTGCATTTGTATTGTTCAGCAGTTATGTGCGTTTCTGCAGCTATAAAGAGGGGCATACACTGGTGTGATATGCCAGTTGCCCCCCCAACAAGTGATTGAGGCAAGGGTGTTATATATCAATGATATACTTTCTATATAGTCCATTTGGGTAGTGCAGCATTTGTTTGAGGTTTTGATGCGTTACCGCAGCTACATAGAGTGACAAACGCTATTGGAACAAATCATTTCTACTGGTGTGATATACCAGTTACCCCCCAAAAAAACTTATTGAGTCAGGGGTGTGATATACCTTCTCCCACAAATACTGCTCCTCTATAGGGACTTAGGAACAATCCGAGGAAGAGGCAGGCCATTCCGCAGGGGTGGTAAGGGCCGGGCAGGTGCACCAGGCCAGAGCCTAAGTTGGAAGTTGCAGAAGGTGCATGTGCTTACGTCAAATGACGCACCAGACTTGGTTGAGTGGTTTGCTCAGTCTTCCTCTTTTGCACCCTCCTCATCCTCTCTATCTGCACCCTCTTCACTCTCTGTTGTGTGCACCACCAAAGATACCACCACCATATACTCTCCGCTCGAGTCAGAGGAATTATTTTCCCATTCATTCCAAGACCTTACTGATGCGCAGCCATTCTTGGCATCGAATGATCAGAAATAGGAGGTATCAATGGTCACCACCCAGCAGTCTGACAACAGTACCCAGATCAGCCCGAGGGTGGTCCCTGCTGTTGCAGCCTACTCCGAGATCTCTAATGTCAGTGGTGGTGAAGGTGACGATGATGACGTGTCGATGGATGTCATGTGGGTGCCCACAAGAGAGGAAGAGGAGGGGAGTTCAGAGGGAGAGATGGAGCAGCAGAGAGGAAGGAGAAGGAGTAGCAGGCAGAATTTACAGTGCACAGGAGGCAAAAAACTGGCTGCTTATGTATCTGGAACGAGCCATCTACCATGCACGGTCACATCTGGCATTCCCAGGACGCCGGCACATGGCTCCGCAGTGTGGGCTTTTTTTAATGTGCCAGCTGCTGACAATAGTGTTGCATCTGCAGCCTGTGCTGTCAACAAATAAGTCGCGGTAAGCCCAACACTCACCTAGGGATGACAGCCTTAATAAAGCACCTGGACTCCCATCACCGAGCCCAGTGGGAGCAACACTGTCAGAACCCAAAAAGCCACACTCCAGGTGCTCCACATCCTGCCTCTTCTCCTTCTTCTCCCATTTGTCCTCCACTCCACCTTCCACCGTGCTGTCATCACGTTCATCTGGCAAAATGCAGGCCTCTGTGGCCAAATGTTCGAGCGTAAACGATGATGACGCCGGATAATCCTGTTGCCCAACGGCTGACCACTGGCTTGTCGGAACTTATAGCCCGCCAACTGCTACCATTTAAACTGGTGAACTCGGAGGCCTTTAGAAAATTTGTGGCCATTGGCACACTGCAATTGTAGGTCCCCGGAAGGAAATATTTCTCCCAGAAGAGCATCCCGGAGCTATATGGCCATGTTCAGCGGCAAGTGAATGCATCTCTGGCACACAGACATGTGGTCTAGCAAACACAGGCAGGGAAAGTACATAACTTTTACTGTCCACTGGGTGAACCTTCTGAATCCATCAAGCATGCAACCTGTGGCACCCGCGTGGATTTGGTGTTACCGCCACGGATTGCATGCAGGCCTGCCTATTCTTCTCCTCCTCCTCCTCCGTCTGCTCCTCGGCTGACTCCACCTTTTACACTGCTACCGCCTTTTCTGCTGCACCCCCTAAGCTTGCCAGAACCTATTTGATGTACCAGTTGAGATGTTGTCATGCTGTGCTGCGGTTGTTGTGCCTGGTAGCCAAGAGCCACACCGGTCCTGCACTCCTTTCAGCTTTGCGGTCACAGGCTGATCAGTGGCTAACCCCGCTCAATTTGACAGTTGGTAAATAGTGATGCCCCAAACTATTCGCTGGCAAACATTTCACGGTGAACATGGCTTGTTCGCATTCGCCACGGCGGGCGAACATATGCGATGTTCGGTCCGCCCCCTATACATCATCATTGAGCAAACTTTGACCCTGTACCTCACAGTCAGCAGACACATTCCAGCCAATAAGCAGCAGACCCTCCATCCCAGACACTCCTACCTCCTGGACAGCATCCATTTTAGATTCATTCGGAAGCTGCATTCTTAGTGAGAGGAGGGACAGTGTAGCTGCTGCTGATTTAATAAGGAAATCGATAGCTAGGGCAGTGTTCTGTGTCCACAGACTCATCTGCTGTAAGGACAGCGTCCTGATAGCACCCCCAAAAAGCCCTTTTTAGGGCTGGTATATCAGTCTGCTTTTTTCCAAACCGGATTCCCAAAAAGTTGGGACACTAAACAAATTGTGAATAAAAACTGAATGCAATGATGTGGAGATGGCAAATGTCAATATTTTATTTGTAATAGAACGTAGATGACAGATCAAACGTTTAATCCGAGTAAATGTATCATCTTAAAGGAAAAATACATTGATTCAAATTTTCACGGTGTCAACAAATCCCAAAAAAGTTGGAACAAGTAGCAATAAGAGGCTGGAAAAAGTAAATTTGAGCATAACGAAGAGCTGGAAGACCAATTAACACGAATTAGGTCAATTGTAGGGATGAGCGAACCCGAACTGTATAGTTCGGGTTCGTACCGAATTTTGGGGTGTCCGTGACACGGACCCGAACCCGGACATTTTCGTAAAAGTCCGGGTTCGGGTTCGGTGTTCGTCGCTTTCTTCGCGCTTTTGTGACGCTTTCTTGGCGCTTTTTGAAAGGCTGCAAAGCAGCCAATCAACAAGCGTCATACTACTTGCCCCAAGAGGCCATCACAGCCATGCCTACTATTGGCATGGCTGTGATTGGCCAGAGCACCATGTGACCCAGCCTCTATTTAAGCTGGAGTCACATAGCGCCGCCCGTCACTCTGCTCTGATTAGCGTAGGGAGAGGTTGCGGCTGCGACAGTAGGGCGAGATTAGGCAGATTAACTCCTCCAAAGGACTTGATTAACTGATCGATCTGCAGCTGTGGATCATTGAGCTGCTGATCCTCAATTGCTCACTGTTTTTAGGCTGCACAGACCGTTTGTCAGTCTCATTTTTCTGGGGTGATCGGCGGCCATTTTGTGTCTTGTGGTGCGCCAGCACAAGCTGCGACCAAGTGCATTTAACCCTCAATGGTGTGGTTGTTTTTTGGCTAAAGCCTACATCAGGGTGAAGCTGTGACACCAAGTGCATTTAACCAGCAATAGTCTGTTCATTTTTTGGCCATATACAAAATCAGGGGCAAGCTGCGCCTGTCACCAAGTGCATTTAACCCTCAATGGTGTGGTTGTTTTTTGGCTAAAGCCTACATCAGGGTGAAGCTGTCACACCAAGTGCATTTAACCAGCAATAGTCTGTTCATTTTTTGGCCATATACAAAATCAGGGGCAAGCTGCGCCTGTCACCAAGTGCATTTAACCCTCAATGGTGTGGTTGTTTTTTGGCTAAAGCCTACATCAGGGTGAAGCTGTCACACCAAGTGCATTTAACCAGCAATAGTCTGTTCATTTTTTGGCCATATACAAAATCAGGGGCAAGCTGCGCCTGTCACCAAGTGCATTTAACCCTCAATGGTGTGGTTGTTTTTTGGCTAAAGCCTACATCAGGGTGAAGCTGTCACACCAAGTGCATTTAACCAGCAATAGTCTGTTCATTTTTTGGCCATATCCCAGTCTAATTCTGTCACTAAATCCATACCGGTCACCCAGCGCCTAAATACTAGGCCTCAAATTTATATCCAGCTAAATCTGTCCCTAGTGCTGTAGCTGGGCGAGTTATTTAGTGTCCGTTCAAGCACATTTCTTGTTCTGGGTTGAAATACAATTCCCAATTTAGCAATTTCATAATTTAGTGGTTCCTGCTATATCAGAGCTCTTTGAAATCTATCCCAAAAAGGGTATATAATATTGAAGGTGCACATAGGGTCATTCAGAGTAACTTCACACACACCCGCTACTGTGTATTTCCAAGTCTAATTCTGTCACTAAATCCATACCGGTGACCCAGCGCCTAAATACTAGGCCTCAAATTTAATTCCCTCTAAATCTCTCGTTACCCACCGCTGTACTGTTGTTGCTGGGCAAGATATTTAGTGTCCGTCAAAGCACATTTTTTGTTCTGGGTTGAAGTACAATTCCCAATTTAGCAATTTCATAATTTAGTGGTTTCTGCTATATCAGAGCTATTTGAAATCTATCCCAAAAAGGGTATATAATATTGAAGGTGCACATAGGGTCATTCAGAATAACTTCACACACACCCGCTACTGTGTATTTCCAAGTCTAATTCTGTCACTAAACCCATACCTGTCACCCAGCGCCTAAATACTAGGCCTCAAATTTAAATCCCTCTAAATCTCTCGTTACCGTTGTCCTGTTGTAGCTGGGAAAGTTATTTAGTGCCCGTCAAAGCACATTTTTTGTTCTGGGTTGAAGTACAATTCCCAATTTAGCAATTTCATAATTTAGTGGTTCCTGCTATATCAGAGCTATTTGAAATCTATCCCAAAAAGGGTATATAATATTGAAGGTGCACATAGGGTCATTCAGAATAACTTCACACACACCCGCTACTGTGTATTTCCAAGTCTAATTCTGTCACTAAATCCATACCGGTGACCCAGCGCCTAAATACTAGGCCTCAAATTTAATTCCCTCTAAATCTCTCGTTACCCACCGCTGTACTGTTGTTGCTGGGCAAGATATTTAGTGTCCGTCAAAGCACATTTTTTGTTCTGGGTTGAAGTACAATTCCCAATTTAGCAATTTCATAATTTAGTGGTTTCTGCTATATCAGAGCTATTTGAAATCTATCCCTAAAAGGGTATATAATATTGAAGGTGCACATAGGGTCATTCAGAATAACTTCACACACACCCGCTACTGTGTATTTCCAAGTCTAATTCTGTCACTAAACCCATACCTGTCACCCAGCGCCTAAATACTAGGCCTCAAATTTATATCCAGCTAAATCTGTCCCTAGTGCTGTAGCTGGGCGAGTTATTTAGTGTCCGTTCAAGCACATTTCTTGTTCTGGGTTGAAATACAATTCCCAATTTAGCAATTTCATAATTTAGTGGTTCCTGCTATATCAGAGCTCTTTGAAATCTATCCCAAAAAGGGTATATAATATTGAAGGTGCACATAGGGTCATTCAGAGTAACTTCACACACACCCGCTACTGTGTATTTCCAAGTCTAATTCTGTCACTAAATCCATACCGGTGACCCAGCGCCTAAATACTAGGCCTCAAATTTAATTCCCTCTAAATCTCTCGTTACCCACCGCTGTACTGTTGTTGCTGGGCAAGATATTTAGTGTCCGTCAAAGCACATTTTTTGTTCTGGGTTGAAGTACAATTCCCAATTTAGCAATTTCATAATTTAGTGGTTTCTGCTATATCAGAGCTATTTGAAATCTATCCCAAAAAGGGTATATAATATTGAAGGTGCACATAGGGTCATTCAGAATAACTTCACACACACCCGCTACTGTGTATTTCCAAGTCTAATTCTGTCACTAAACCCATACCTGTCACCCAGCGCCTAAATACTAGGCCTCAAATTTAAATCCCTCTAAATCTCTCGTTACCGTTGTCCTGTTGTAGCTGGGAAAGTTATTTAGTGCCCGTCAAAGCACATTTTTTGTTCTGGGTTGAAGTACAATTCCCAATTTAGCAATTTCATAATTTAGTGGTTCCTGCTATATCAGAGCTATTTGAAATCTATCCCAAAAAGGGTATATAATATTGAAGGTGCACATAGGGTCATTCAGAATAACTTCACACACACCCGCTACTGTGTATTTCCAAGTCTAATTCTGTCACTAAATCCATACCGGTGACCCAGCGCCTAAATACTAGGCCTCAAATTTAATTCCCTCTAAATCTCTCGTTACCCACCGGTGTACTGTTGTTGCTGGGCAAGATATTTAGTGTCCGTCAAAGCACATTTTTTGTTCTGGGTTGAAGTACAATTCCCAATTTAGCAATTTCATAATTTAGTGGTTTCTGCTATATCAGAGCTATTTGAAATCTATCCCTAAAAGGGTATATAATATTGAAGGTGCACATAGGGTCATTCAGAATAACTTCACACACACCCGCTACTGTGTATTTCCAAGTCTAATTCTGTCACTAAACCCATACCTGTCACCCAGCGCCTAAATACTAGGCCTCAAATTTAAATCCCTCTAAATCTCTCGTTACCGTTGTCCTGTTGTAGCTGGGAAAGTTATTTAGTGCCCGTCAAAGCACATTTTTTGTTCTGGGTTGAAGTACAATTCCCAATTTAGCAATTTCATAATTTAGTGGTTCCTGCTATATCAGAGCTATTTGAAATCTATCCCAAAAAGGGTATATAATATTGAAGGTGCACATTGGGTCATTCAGAATAACTTCACACACACGCTTCTGTGCATTTCCAAGTCTAATTCTGTCACTAAATCCATACCGGTGACCCAGCGCCTAAATACTAGGCCTCAAATTTAATTCCCTCTAAATCTCTCGTTACCCACCGCTGTACTGTTGTTGCTGGGCAAGATATTTAGTGTCCGTCAAAGCACATTTTTTGTTCTGGGTTGAAGTACAATTCCCAATTTAGCAATTTCATAATTTAGTGGTTTCTGCTATATCAGAGCTATTTGAAATCTATCCCTAAAAGGGTATATAATATTGAAGGTGCACATAGGGTCATTCAGAATAACTTCACACACACCCGCTACTGTGTATTTCCAAGTCTAATTCTGTCACTAAATCCATACCGGTGACCCAGCGCCTAAATACTAGGCCTCAAATTTAATTCCCTCTAAATCTCTCGTTACCCACAGTTGTACTGTTGTTGCTGGGCAAGATATTTAGTGTCCGTCAAAGCACATTTTTTGTTCTGGGTTGAAGTACAATTCCCAATTTAGCAATTTCATAATTTAGTGGTTTCTGCTATATCAGAGCTATTTGAAATCTATCCCTAAAAGGGTATATAATATTCAAGGTGCACATTGGGTCATTCAGAATAACTTCACACACACACGCTTCTGTGCATTTCCAAGTCTAATTCTGTCACTAAATCCATACCGGTCACCCAGCGCCTAAATACTAGGCCTCAAATTTATATCCCGCTGAATTTGAATACAATACATTGGGCCAAATAATATATTTGTTGTTGTGGTGAACCATAACAATGAGAAAAACATCTAGTAAGGGACGCGGACGTGGACATGGTCGTGGTGGTGTTAGTGGACCCTCTGGTGCTGGGAGAGGACGTGGCCGTTCTGCCACATCCACACGTCCTAGTGTACCAACTACCTCAGGTCCCAGTAGCCGCCAGAATTTACAGCGATATATGGTGGGGCCCAATGCCGTTCTAAGGATGGTAAGGCCTGAGCAGGTACAGGCATTAGTCAATTGGGTGGCCGACAGTGGATCCAGCACGTTCACATTATCTCCCACCCAGTCTTCTGCAGAAAGCGCACAGATGGCGCCTGAAAACCAACCCCATCAGTCTGTCACATCACCCCCATGCATACCAGGGAAACTGTCTCAGCCTCAAGTTATGCAGCAGTCTCTTATGCTGTTTGAAGACTCCGCTGGCAGGGTTTCCCAAGGGCATCCACCTAGCCCTTCCCCAGCGGTGAAAGACATAGAATGCACTGACGCACAACCACTTATGTTTCCTGATGATGAGGACATGGGAATACCACCTCAGCATGTCTCTGATGATGACGAAACACAGGTGCCAACTGCTGCGTCTTTCTGCAGTGTGCAGACTGAACAGGAGGTCAGGGATCAAGACTGGGTGGAAGACGATGCAGGGGACGATGAGGTCCTAGACCCCACATGGAATGAAGGTCGTGCCACTGACTTTCACAGTTCGGAGGAAGAGGCAGTGGTGAGACCGAGCCAACAGCGTAGCAAAAGAGGGAGCAGTGGGCAAAAGCAGAACACCCGCCGCCAAGAGACTCCGCCTGCTACTGACCGCCGCCATCTGGGACCGAGCACCCCAAAGGCAGCTTCAAGGAGTTCCCTGGCATGGCACTTCTTCAAACAATGTGCTGACGACAAGACCCGAGTGGTTTGCACGCTGTGCCATCAGAGCCTGAAGCGAGGCATTAACGTTCTGAACCTGAGCACAACCTGCATGACCAGGCACCTGCATGCAAAGCATGAACTGCAGTGGAGTAAACACCTTAAAACCAAGGAAGTCACTCAGGCTCCCCCTGCTACCTCTTCTGCTGCTGCCGCCTCGGCCTATTCTGCTGCTGCCGCCTCGGCCTCTTCCTCCGCCTCTGGAGGAACGTTGGCACCTGCCGCCCAGCAAACAGGGGATGTACCACCAACACCACCACCACCACCTCCGTCACCAAGCGTCTCAACCATGTCACACGCCAGCGTTCAGCTCTCCATCTCACAAACATTTGATAGAAAGCGTAAATTCCCACCTAGCCACCCTCGATCCCTGGCCCTGAATGCCAGCATTTCTAAACTACTGGCCTATGAAATGCTGTCATTTAGGCTGGTGGACACAGACAGCTTCAAACAGCTCATGTCGCTTGCTGTCCCACAGTATGTTGTTCCCAGCCGGCACTACTTCTCCAAGAGAGCCGTGCCTTCCCTGCACAACCAAGTATCCGATAAAATCAAGTGTGCACTGCGCAACGCCATCTGTAGCAAGGTCCACCTAACCACAGATACGTGGACCAGTAAGCACGGCCAGGGACGCTATATCTCCCTAACTGCACACTGGGTAAATGTAGTGGCAGCTGGGCCCCAGGCGGAGAGCTGTTTGGCGCACGTCCTTCCGCCGCCAAGGATCGCAGGGCAACATTCTTTGCCTCCTGTTGCCACCTCCTCCTTCTCGGCTTCCTCCTCCTCTTCTTCCACCTGCTCATCCAGTCAGCCACACACCTTCACCACCAACTTCAGCACAGCCCGGGGTAAACGTCAGCAGGCCATTCTGAAACTCATATGTTTGGGGGACAGGCCCCACACCGCACAGGAGTTGTGGCGGGGTATAGAACAACAGACCGACGAGTGGTTGCTGCCGGTGAGCCTCAAGCCCGGCCTGGTGGTGTGTGATAATGGGCGAAATCTCGTTGCAGCTCTGGGACTAGCCAATTTGACGCACATCCCTTGCTTGGCGCATGTGCTGAATTTGGTGGTGCAGAAGTTCATTCACAACTACCCCGACATGTCAGAGCTGCTGCATAAAGTGCGGGCCGTCTGTTCGCGCTTCCGGCGTTCACATCCTGCTGCTGCTCGCCTGTCTGCGCTACAGCGTAACTTCGGCCTTCCCGCTCACCGCCTCATATGCGACGTGCCCACCAGGTGGAACTCCACCTTGCACATGCTGGACAGACTGTGCGAGCAGCAGCAGGCCATAGTGGAGTTTCAGCTGCAGCACGCACGGGTCAGTCGCACTACAGAACAGCACCACTTCACCACCAATGACTGGGCCTCCATGCGAGACCTGTGTGCCCTGTTGCGCTGTTTCGAGTACTCCACCAACATGGCCAGTGGCGATGACACCGTTATCAGCGTTACAATACCACTTCTATGTCTCCTTGAGAAAACACTTAGGGCGATGATGGAAGAGGAGGTGGCCCAGGAGGAGGAGGAGGAGGAGGAGGAAGAGGGGTCATTTTTAGCACTTTCAGGCCAGTCTCTTCGAAGTGACTCAGAGGGAGGTTTTTGGCAACAGCAGAGGCCAGGTACAAATGTGGCCAGCCAGGGCCCACTACTGGAGGACGAGGAGGACGAGGATGAGGAGGAGGTGGAGGAGGATGAGGATGAAGCATGGTCACAGCGGGGTGGCACCCAACGCAGCTCGGGTCCATCACTGGTGCGTGGCTGGGGGGAAAGGCAGGACGATGACGATACGCCTCCCACAGAGGACAGCTTGTCCTTATCCCTGGGCAGCCTGGCACACATGAGCGACTACATGCTGCAGTGCCTGCGCAACGACAGCAGAGTTGCCCACATTTTAACCTGTGCGGACTACTGGGTTGCCACCCTGCTGGATCCACGCTACAAAGACAATGTGCCCACCTTACTTCCTGCACTGGAGCGTGATAGGAAGATGCGCGAGTACAAGCGCACGTTGGTAGACACGCTACTGAGAGCATTCCCAAATGTCACAGGGGAACAAGTGGAAGCCCAAGGCCAAGGCAGAGGAGGAGCAAGAGGTCGCCAAGGCAGCTGTGTCACGGCCAGCTCCTCTGAGGGCAGGGTTAGCATGGCAGAGATGTGGAAAACTTTTGTCAACACGCCACAGCTAACTGCACCACCACCTGATACGCAACGTGTTAGCAGGAGGCAACATTTCACTAACATGGTGGAACAGTACGTGTGCACACCCCTCCACGTACTGACTGATGGTTCGGCCCCATTCAACTTCTGGGTCTCTAAATTGTCCACGTGGCCAGAGCTAGCCTTTTATGCCTTGGAGGTGCTGGCCTGCCCGGCAGCCAGCGTTTTGTCTGAACGTGTATTCAGCACGGCAGGGGGCGTCATTACAGACAAACGCAGCCGCCTGTCTACAGCCAATGTGGACAAGCTGACGTTCATAAAAATGAACCAGGCATGGATCCCACAGGACCTGTCCGTCCCTTGTCCAGATTAGACATTAACTACCTCCCCATAACCATATATTATTGGACTCCAGGGCACTTCCTCATTCAATCCTATTTTTATTTTCATTTTACCATTATATTGCGAGGCTACCCAAAGTTGAATGAACCTCTCCTCTGCCTGTGTGCTAGGCCTAAATATATGCCAATGGACTGTTGCAGTGGTGGGTGACGTGAAGCCTCATTCTCTGCTATGACATGCAGACTGATTCTCTGCTGACATGAAGCCAGATCCTCTGTTACGGGAGCTCTCTCCTCTGCCTGGGTGCTGGGCCTAAATTTATGACAATTGACTGTTGCAGTGGTGGGTGACGTGAAGCCTGATTCTCTGCTATGATATGAAGACTGATTCTCTGCTGACATGAAGCCAGATTCTCTGTTACGGGACCTCTCTCCTCTGCCTGGGTGCTGGGCCTAAATTTATGACAATGGACTGTTGCAGTGGTGGCTGACGTGAAGCCTGATTCTCTGCTATGACATGCAGACTGATTCTCTGCTGTCATGAAGCCAGATTGTCTGTTACGGGACCTCTCTGCTCTGCCTGTGTGCTAGGCCTAAATATATGCCAATGGACTGTTGCAGTGGTGGCTGACGTGAAGCCTCATTCTCTGCTATGACATGCAGACTGATTCTCTGCTGTCATGAAGCCAGATTGTCTGTTACGGGACCTCTCTGCTCTGCCTGTGTGCTAGGCCTAAATATATGCCAATGGACTGTTGCAGTGGTGGGTGACGTGAAGCCTCATTCTCTGCTATGACATGCAGACTGATTCTCTGCTGACATGAAGCCAGATTGTCTGTTACGGGACCTCTCTGCTCTGCCTGTGTGCTAGGCCTAAATATATGCCAATGGACTGTTGCAGTGGTGGGTGACGTGAAGCCTCATTCTCTGCTATGACATGCAGACTGATTCTCTGCTGACATGAAGCCAGATTGTCTGTTACGGGACCTCTCTGCTCTGCCTGTGTGCTAGGCCTAAATATATGCCAATGGACTGTTGCAGTGGTGGGTGACGTGAAGCCTCATTCTCTGCTATGACATGCAGACTGATTCTCTGCTGACATGAAGCCAGATTGTCTGTTACGGGACCTCTCTGCTCTGCCTGTGTGCTAGGCCTAAATATATGCCAATGGACTGTTGCAGTGGTGGGTGACGTGAAGCCTCATTCTCTGCTATGACATGCAGACTGATTCTCTGCTGACATGAAGCCAGATTGTCTGTTACGGGACCTCTCTGCTCTGCCTGTGTGCTAGGCCTAAATATATGCCAATGGACTGTTGCAGTGGTGGGTGACGTGAAGCCTCATTCTCTGCTATGACATGCAGACTGATTCTCTGCTGACATGAAGCCAGATCCTCTGTTACGGGAGCTCTCTCCTCTGCCTGGGTGCTGGGCCTAAATTTATGACAATTGACTGTTGCAGTGGTGGGTGACGTGAAGCCTGATTCTCTGCTATGATATGAAGACTGATTCTCTGCTGACATGAAGCCAGATTGTCTGTTACGGGACCTTTCTCCTCTGCCTGGGTTCTGGGCCTAAATTTATGAAAATTGACTCTTACAGTGGTGGGTGACGTGAAGCCTGATTCTCTGCTATGATATGAAGACTGATTCTCTGCTGACATGAAGCCAGATTCTCTGTTACGGGACCTCTCTCCTCTGCCTGGGTGCTGGGTAGTGTTGAGCGCGAATATTCGAAAAGCAAATTTTTTTCGCGAATATCGCAACTTCGCGATTTCGCGAATATTTCGAATATAGTGCTATATATTCGTAAAAACGAATATTCGTTTTTTGTTTCCCCCCCCCCCCCCACAAAATTACAGTACACATATAATTGATTGTTTCCCAAAGGTCCAACAGCTCAGATCTTACTCACATTGCCTAGAAAGTGATTGAGGCGCGAATCTTCGTAAGGCGATTTTATTAGCGCACATGCGAATATCGGCACGTCCCAGAACAGAGGCAAAGGGCTTTGCATTCATACATTAGTGAATTGAGTTGCGAATCTTCGTAAGGCGATTTTATTAGCGCACATGCGAATATCTACACTTGTCCCAGAACAGAGGCAAAGGGCTTTGCATTCATACATTAGTGATTGAATTGAGCTGCGAATCTTCGTAAGGCGATTTTATTAACGCAAATGCAAATATCTACACTTGTCCCCAGAACAGAGAGGCAAAGGCCTGTGCATTCATATAGTATAGCACCATATTCGCGAATACGTAGAACTTCGTAAAAGTCGATTTACGAATATTCGTATTTTTTATTTTACTTTCCACCTTACAGATTACATTGATCTGTACTCTGTCAACTACTGTCATCACCCCCCACTGTATCTCGATTGATTCCCAAAAGTCTCACATTCCCTAGAAAGTGATTGAGGTGCGAATCTTCGTAAGGCGATTTTATTAGCGCACATGCGAATATCTACACTTGTCCCAGAACAGAGGCAAAGGGCATTGCATTCATACATTAGTGATTGAATTGAGTTGCGAATCTTCGTAAGGCGATTTCATTAGCGCACATGTGAATTTTGCATAGCATATGTATTATGCGATAATTCGAATTATCGCATATGCGAAATAATAACGAATTTGAATAATCGCGAATATTTTACGAATATTCTTTCGAATATTCACAAAATTTCGCGAATTCGAATATGGGACATGCCGCTCAACACTAGTGCTGGGCCTAAATTTATGACAATGGACTGTTGCAGTGGTGGGTGACGTGAAGCCTGATTCTCTGCTATGACATGCAGACTGATTCTCTGCTGACATGAAGCCAGATTGTCTGTTACGGGACCTCTCTCCTCTGCCTGGGTGCTGGGCCTAAATATATGCCAATGGACTGTTGCAGTGGTGGCTGACGTGAAGCCTCATTCTCTGCTATGACATGCAGACTAATTCTCTGCTGACATGAAGACAGATTCTCTGTTACGGGACCTCTCTCCTCTGCCTGGGTGCCGGGGCCTAAATATCTGAGAATGGACTGTTCCAGTGGTGGCTGACGTGAAGCCTCATTCTCTGCTATGACATGCAGACTAATTCTCTGCTGACATGAAGACAGATTCTCTGTTACGGGACCTCCCTCCTCTGCCTGGGTGCTGGGCCTAAATATATGCCAATGGACTGTTGCAGTGGTGGCTGACGTGAAGCCTCATTCTCTGCTATGACATGCAGACTGATTCTCTGCTGACATGAAGCCAGATTCTCTGTTACGGGACCTCTCTCCTCTGCCTGTGTGTGTGCTGGGCCTAAATATATGCCAATGGACTGTTGCAGTGGTGGCTGACGTGAAGCCTCATTCTCTGCTATGACATGCAGACTAATTCTCTGCTGACATGAAGACAGATTCTCTGTTACGGGACCTCCCTCCTCTGCCTGGGTGCTGGGCCTAAATATATGCCAATGGACTGTTGCAGTGGTGGCTGACGTGAAGCCTCATTCTCTGCTATGACATGCAGACTGATTCTCTGCTGACATGAAGCCAGATTCTCTGTTACGGGACCTCTCTCCTCTGCCTGTGTGTGTGCTGGGCCTAAATATATGCCAATGGACTGTTGCAGTGGTGGCTGACGTGAAGCCTCATTCTCTGCTATGACATGCAGACTGATTCTCTGCTGACATGAAGCCAGATTCTCTGTTACGGGACCTCTCTCCTCTGCCTGTGTGTGTGCTGGGCCTAAATATATGCCAAT
The DNA here is from genome assembly GCF_014858855.1 of Bufo gargarizans. Classification (NCBI taxonomy): domain Eukaryota; kingdom Metazoa; phylum Chordata; class Amphibia; order Anura; family Bufonidae; genus Bufo; species Bufo gargarizans. The sequence goes on along the minus strand of NC_058083.1, from coordinate 372,496,015 downwards.
GGACTGTTGCAGTGGTGGCTGACGTGAAGCCTCATTCTCTGCTATGACATGCAGACTAATTCTCTGCTGACATGAAGACAGATTCTCTGTTACGGGACCTCCCTCCTCTGCCTGGGTGCTGGGCCTAAATATATGCCAATGGACTGTTGCAGTGGTGGCTGACGTGAAGCCTCATTCTCTGCTATGACATGCAGACTAATTCTCTGCTGACATGAAGACAGATTCTCTGTTACGGGACCTCTCTCCTCTGCCTGGGTGCCGGGGCCTAAATATCTGAGAATGGACTGTTCCAGTGGTGGGTGACGGGAAGCCAGATTCTCTGCTATGGAACCTCTCTCCAATTGATTTTGGTTAATTTTTATTTATTTAATTTTTATTTTAATTCATTTCCCTATCCACATTTGTTTGCAGGGGATTTACCTACATGTTGCTGCCTTTTGCAGCCCTCTAGCTCTTTCCTGGGCTGTTTTACAGCCTTTTTAGTGCCGAAAAGTTCGGGTCCCCATTGACTTCAATGGGGTTCGGGTTCGGGACGAAGTTCGGATCGGGTTCGGATCCCGAACCCGAACATTTCCGGGATGTTCGGCCGAACTTCTCGAACCCGAACATCCAGGTGTTCGCTCAACTCTAGTCAATTGGCAACATGATTGGGTATAAAAAGAGCTTCTCAGCGTGGCAGTGTCTCTCAGAAGCCAAGATGGGGAGAGGATCACCAATTCCCACAATTTTGCGCAGAAAGATAGTGGAGCAATATCAGAAAGGTGTTACCCAGCGAAAAATTGCAAAGACTTTGCATCTATCATCATCAACTGTGCATAACATCATCCGAAGATTCAGAGAATCTGGAACAATCTCTGTGCATAAGGGTCAAGGCCGTAAAACCATACTGGATGCCCGTGATCTCCGGGCCCTTAAACGACACTGCACCACAAACAGGAATGCTACTGTGAAGGAAATCACAGAATGGGCTCAGGAATACTTCCAGAAACCATTGTCAGTGAACACAATCCACCGTGCCATCCGCCGTTGCCAGCTGAAACTCTACAGTGCAACGAAGAAGCCATTTCTAAGCAAGATCCACAAGCTCAGGCGTTTTCACTGGGCCAGGGATCATTTAAAATGGAGTGTGGCAAAATGGAAGACTGTTCTGTGGTCAGACGAGTCACGATTCGAAGTTCTTTTTGGAAATCTGGGAGGCCATGTCATCCAGACCAAAGAGGACAAGGAAAACCCAAGTTGTTATCAACGCTCAGTTCAGAAGCCTGCATCTCTGAAGGCATGGGGTTGCATGAGTGCGTGTGGCATGGGCAGCTTGCATGTCTGGAAAGGCACCATCAATGCAGAAAAAAATATTCAGGTTCTAGAACAACATATGCTCCCATCCAGACGTCATCTCTTTCAGGGAAGACCCTGCATTTTTAAGCAAGATAATGCCAGACCACATTCTGCATCAATCACAACATCATGGCAGCATAGGAGAAGGATCCTGGTACTGAAATGGCCAGTCTGCAGTCCAGATCTTTCACCTATAGAGAACATTTGGTGCATCATAAAGAGGAAGGTGCAACAAAGAAGGCCCAAGACGATTGAACAGTTAGAGGCCTGTATTAGACAAGAATGGGAGAGCATTCCTATTTCTAAACTTGAGAAACTGGTCTCCTCGGTCCCCAGACGTCTGTTGAGTGTTGTAAGAAGAAGGGGAGATGCCACACAGTGGTGAAAATGGCCTTGTCCCAACTTTTTGGGATTTGGTTGACACCATGAAATTCTGATTCAACATATTTTTCCCTTAAAATGGTACATTTTTTCAGTTTAAACTTTTGTTCCATGATTTATGTTCTATTTTGAATAAAATATTAGAAGTTGGCACCTCCACATCATTGCATTCAGTTTTTATTCACGATTTGTATAGTGTCCCAACTTTTTTAGAATCCGGTTTGTAATATATATACAGTGGGATGCGAAAGTTTGGGCAACCTTGTTAATCGTCATGATTTTCCTGTATAAATCGGTGGTTGTTATAATAAAAGTCAGTTAAATATATCATATGGGAGACACACACAGTGATATTTGAGAAGTGAAAGTAAGTTAATTGGATTTACAGAAAGTGTGCTATAATTGTTTAAACAAAAGTAGGCAGGTGCATAAATTTGGGCACCACAAAAAATAAATGAAATCAATATTTATTAGATCCTCCTTTTGCAGAAATTACAGCCTCTAAACGCTTCCTGTAGGTTCCAATGAGAGTCTGGATTCTGGTTTAAGGTATTTTGGACCATTCCTCTTTACAAAACATCTTTAGTTGATTCAGGTTTGATGGCTTCCGAGCATGGACAGCTCTCTTTAAGTCACACTAATAGATTTTCAATTATATTCAGGTCTGGGGACTGAGATTGCCATTCCAGAACGTTGCACTTGTTCCTCTGTATAAATGCCTTAGTGGATTTTGAGCAGTGTTTAAGGTCGTTGTCTTGTTGAAAGATCCAGCCCCGGCGCAGCTTCAGCTTTGTCACTGATTCCTGGACATTGGTCTCCAGAATCTGCTGATACTGAGTGGAATCCATGCGTCCCTCAACTTTGACAAGATTCCCAGTCCCTGCACTGGCCACACAGCCCCACAGCATGATGGAACCACCACCATATTTTACTGTAGGTAGCAGGTGTTTTTCTTGGAATGCTGTGTTCTTTTTCCTCCATGCATAAGGCCCCTTGTTATGGCCAAATAACTCAATTTTAGTTTCATCAGTCCACAGCACCTTATTCCAAAATGAAGTTGGCTTGTCCAAATGTGCTTTAGCCCACCTCAAGCGGCACTTTTTGTGCTGTGGGCAGAGAAAAGACTTCCTCTGCATCACTCTCGCATACAGTATCTCCTTGTGTAAAGTGCGCCGAATGGTTGAACGATGCACAGTGACTCCATCTGCAGCAAGATGATGTTGTAGTTCTTTGGTGCTGGTCTGTGGGTTGACTCTGACTGTTCTCACCATTCGTCGCTTCTGTCTTTCCGAGATTTTTCTTGGTCTGCCACTTCGAGCCTTAAGTTGAACTGAGCCTGTAGTCTTCCATTTCCTCAATATGTTCCTAACTGTGGAACCAGACAGCTGAAATCTCTGAGACAGCTTTCTGTATCCTTCCCCTAAACCATGATGGTGATCTTCAGGTCATTTGAGAGTTGTTTTGAGACCCCCATGTTGCTACTCTTCAGAGAAAATTAAAAGAGGAAGGAAACTTACAATTGACCCCCTTAAATACTCTTTCTCATAATTGGATTCACCTGTGTATGTAGGTCAGGGGTCACTGAGCTTACCAAGCCAATTTGAGTTCCAATAATTAGTTCTAAAGGTTTTGGAATCAATAAAATGACAACAGTGCCCAAATTTATGCACCTGCCTAATTTTGTTTAAACAATTATAGCTCACTTTCTGTAAATCCAATAAACTTAATTTCACTTCCCAAATATCACTTTGTGTGTCTCCTATATGAGATATTTAACTGTACAACCAACGATTTATACAGGAAAATCATGACGATAAACAAGATTGATCCAAACTTTCGCATTCCACTGTATATATATATATATATATATATATATATATATATTGCAGTTGCCTGCCCGTGTGTGAGAGGCTGCAGGCCCACAGACTGTACTGTGCGCACACCATTCATACAGGGTGTCACAATACCTTGCAGATAAAACTAAAGTCAATTTATTTTTTCTCTGTAATAAATATAATCGTAGTTGCAAGCCAGTGAGTGTCTGGCCCACAGACTGTACTGTGGCCACTGGCCAGGCCTCCACTCATATCGTTACAGGGTGTCACAATACCTTGCAGATAAAACTAAAGTCTATTTATTTTTTCTCTGTGATATAATCGCAGTTGCAAGCCAGTGTGTGTCAGGCCCACACATACTGTACTGTGCCCACTGCCCACCACTTATATGGGGTGGCACAGTACCCTGCACGCATAGTACCACTTATCTGGAAAAAAAAAATTACAGGCAGAGGCAGGCCACCCCGCAGGGGCCATAGTGGTCATGGTTAGGGATGAGCGAACTCGAACTGTATAGTTCGGGTTCGTACCGAATTTTGGGGTGTCCGTGACACGGACCCGAACCCGGACATTTTCGTAAAAGTCCGGGTTCGGGTTCGGTGTTCGTCGCTTTCTTGGCTCTTTTGTGACGCTTTCTTGGCGCTTTTTGAAAGGCTGCAAAGCAGCCAATCAACAAGCGTCATACTACTTGCCCCAAGAGGCCGTCACAGCCATGCCTACTATTGGCATGGCTGTGATTGGCCAGAGCACCATGTGACCCAGCCTCTATTTAAGCTGGAGTCACATAGCGCCGCCCGTCACTCTGCTCTGATTAGCGTAGGGAGAGGTTGCGGATGCGACAGTAGGGCGAGATTAGGCAGATTAACTCCTCCAAAGGACTTCACTTGATTAATCGATCGATCTGCAGCTGTGCATCATTGAGCTGCTGATACTCAAATGCTCACTCACTGTTTTTAGGCTGCCCAGACCGTTTGTCAGTCACTTTTTTATGGGGTGATCGGCGGCCATTTTGTGCGGTGCTGCGACCAAGTGCATCCAAGCTGCGACCAAGTGCATTTAACCCTCAATGGTGTGGTTGTTTTTTGGCTAAAGCCTACATCAGGGTGAAGCTGTCACACCAAGTGCATTTAACCAGCAATAGTGTGTTCATTTTTTGGCCATATACTAAATCAGGGGCAAGCTGCGCCTGTCACCAAGTGCATTTAACCCTCAATGGTGTGGTTGTTTTTTGGCTAAAGCCTACATCAGGGTGAAGCTGTCACACCAAGTGCATTTAACCAGCAATAGTCTGTTCATTTTTTGGCCATATACTAAATCAGGGGCAAGCTGCGCCTGTCACCAAGTGCATTTAACCCTCAATGGTGTGGTTGTTTTTTGGCTAAAGCCTACATCAGGGTGAAGCTGTCACACCAAGTGCATTTAACCAGCAATAGTCTGTTCATTTTTTGGCCATATACTAAATCAGGGGCAAGCTGCGCCTGTCACCAAGTGCATTTAACCCTCAATGGTGTGGTTGTTTTTTGGCTAAAGCCTACATCAGGGTGAAGCTGTCACACCAAGTGCATTTAACCAGCAATAGTCTGTTCATTTTTTGGCCATATACTACATCAGGGGCAAGCTGCGCCCGTCACCAAGTGCATTTAATCAGCAATAGTGTGGTTATTTTTTGGCCATATCCCAGTCTAATTCTGTCACTAAATCCATACCGGTCACCCAGCGCCTAAATACTAGGCCTCAAATTTATATCCCGCTAAATCTCTCGTTACCGCTGTCCTGTTGTGGCTGGGAAAGTTATTTAGTGTCCGTCAAAGCACATTTTTTGTTCTGGGTTGAAGTACAATTCCCAATTTAGCAATTTCATAATTTAGTGGTTCCTGCTATATCAGAGCTATTTGAAATCTATCCCTAAAAGGGTATATAATATTCAAGGTGCACATAGGGTCATTCAGAATAACTTCACACACACGCTACTGTGCATTTCCAAGTCTAATTCTGTCACTAAATCCATACCGGTCACCCAGCGCCTAAATACTAGGCCTCAAATTTATATCCCGCTAAATCTCTCGTTACCGCTGTCCTGTTGTAGCTGGGAAAGTTATTTAGTGTCCGTCAAAGCACATTTTTTGTTCTGGGTTGAAGTACAATTCCCAATTTAGCAATTTCATAATTTAGTGGTTCCTGCTATATCAGAGCTATTTGAAATCTATCCCAAAAAGGGTATATAATATTCAAGGTGCACATAGGGTCATTCAGAATAACTTCACACACACGCTTCTGTGCATTTCCAAGTCTAATTCTGTCACTAAATCCATACCGGTCACCCAGCGCCTAAATACTAGGCCTCAAATTTATATCCCGCTAAATCTCTCGTTACCGCTGTCCTGTTGTAGCTGGGAAAGTTATTTAGTGTCCGTCAAAGCACATTTTTTGTTCTGGGTTGAAGTACAATTCCCAATTTAGCAATTTCATAATTTAGTGGTTCCTGCTATATCAGAGCTATTTGAAATCTATCCCAAAAAGGGTATATAATATTCAAGGTGCACATAGGGTCATTCAGAATAACTTCACACACACGCTTCTGTGCATTTCCAAGTCTAATTCTGTCACTAAATCCATACCGGTCACCCAGCGCCTAAATACTAGGCCTCAAATTTATATCCCGCTAAATCTCTCGTTACCGCTGTCCTGTTGTAGCTGGGAAAGTTATTTAGTGTCCGTCAAAGCACATTTTTTGTTCTGGGTTGAAGTACAATTCCCAATTTAGCAATTTCATAATTTAGTGGTTCCTGCTATATCAGAGCTATTTGAAATCTATCCCAAAAAGGGTATATAATATTCAAGGTGCACATAGGGTCATTCAGAATAACTTCACACACACGCTACTGTGCATTTCCAAGTCTAATTCTGTCACTAAATCCATACCGGTCACCCAGCGCCTAAATACTAGGCCTCAAATTTATATCCCGCTAAATCTCTCGTTACCGCTGTCCTGTTGTAGCTGGGAAAGTTATTTAGTGTCCGTCAAAGCACATTTTTTGTTCTGGGTTGAAGTACAATTCCCAATTTAGCAATTTCATAATTTAGTGGTTCCTGCTATATCAGAGCTATTTGAAATCTATCCCTAAAAGGGTATATAATATTCAAGGTGCACATAGGGTCATTCAGAATAACTTCACACACACGCTACTGTGCATTTCCAAGTCTAATTCTGTCACTAAATCCATACCGGTCACCCAGCGCCTAAATACTAGGCCTCAAATTTATATCCCGCTAAATCTCTCGTTACCGCTGTCCTGTTGTAGCTGGGAAAGTTATTTAGTGTCCGTCAAAGCACATTTTTTGTTCTGGGTTGAAGTACAATTCCCAATTTAGCAATTTCATAATTTAGTGGTTCCTGCTATATCAGAGCTATTTGAAATCTATCCCTAAAAGGGTATATAATATTCAAGGTGCACATAGGGTCATTCAGAATAACTTCACACACACGCTACTGTGCATTTCCAAGTCTAATTCTGTCACTAAATCCATACCGGTCACCCAGCGCCTAAATACTAGGCCTCAAATTTATATCCCGCTAAATCTCTCGTTACCGCTGTCCTGTTGTAGCTGGGAAAGTTATTTAGTGTCCGTCAAAGCACATTTTTTGTTCTGGGTTGAAGTACAATTCCCAATTTAGCAATTTCATAATTTAGTGGTTCCTGCTATATCAGAGCTATTTGAAATCTATCCCAAAAAGGGTATATAATATTCAAGGTGCACATAGGGTCATTCAGAATAACTTCACACACACGCTTCTGTGCATTTCCAAGTCTAATTCTGTCACTAAATCCATACCGGTCACCCAGCGCCTAAATACTAGGCCTCAAATTTATATCCCGCTAAATCTCTCGTTACCGCTGTCCTGTTGTAGCTGGGAAAGTTATTTAGTGTCCGTCAAAGCACATTTTTTGTTCTGGGTTGAAGTACAATTCCCAATTTAGCAATTTCATAATTTAGTGGTTCCTGCTATATCAGAGCTATTTGAAATCTATCCCAAAAAGGGTATATAATATTCAAGGTGCACATAGGGTCATTCAGAATAACTTCACACACACGCTTCTGTGCATTTCCAAGTCTAATTCTGTCACTAAATCCATACCGGTCACCCAGCGCCTAAATACTAGGCCTCAAATTTATATCCCGCTAAATCTCTCGTTACCGCTGTCCTGTTGTAGCTGGGAAAGTTATTTAGTGTCCGTCAAAGCACATTTTTTGTTCTGGGTTGAAGTACAATTCCCAATTTAGCAATTTCATAATTTAGTGGTTCCTGCTATATCAGAGCTATTTGAAATCTATCCCAAAAAGGGTATATAATATTCAAGGTGCACATAGGGTCATTCAGAATAACTTCACACACACGCTACTGTGCATTTCCAAGTCTAATTCTGTCACTAAATCCATACCGGTCACCCAGCGCCTAAATACTAGGCCTCAAATTTATATCCCGCTAAATCTCTCGTTACCGCTGTCCTGTTGTAGCTGGGAAAGTTATTTAGTGTCCGTCAAAGCACATTTTTTGTTCTGGGTTGAAGTACAATTCCCAATTTAGCAATTTCATAATTTAGTGGTTCCTGCTATATCAGAGCTATTTGAAATCTATCCCTAAAAGGGTATATAATATTCAAGGTGCACATAGGGTCATTCAGAATAACTTCACACACACGCTACTGTGCATTTCCAAGTCTAATTCTGTCACTAAATCCATACCGGTCACCCAGCGCCTAAATACTAGGCCTCAAATTTATATCCCGCTAAATCTCTCGTTACCGCTGTCCTGTTGTAGCTGGGAAAGTTATTTAGTGTCCGTCAAAGCACATTTTTTGTTCTGGGTTGAAGTACAATTCCCAATTTAGCAATTTCATAATTTAGTGGTTCCTGCTATATCAGAGCTATTTGAAATCTATCCCTAAAAGGGTATATAATATTCAAGGTGCACATAGGGTCATTCAGAATAACTTCACACACACGCTACTGTGCATTTCCAAGTCTAATTCTGTCACTAAATCCATACCGGTCACCCAGCGCCTAAATACTAGGCCTCAAATTTATATCCCGCTAAATCTCTCGTTACCGCTGTCCTGTTGTAGCTGGGAAAGTTATTTAGTGTCCGTCAAAGCACATTTTTTGTTCTGGGTTGAAGTACAATTCCCAATTTAGCAATTTCATAATTTAGTGGTTCCTGCTATATCAGAGCTATTTGAAATCTATCCCTAAAAGGGTATATAATATTCAAGGTGCACATAGGGTCATTCAGAATAACTTCACACACACGCTACTGTGCATTTCCAAGTCTAATTCTGTCACTAAATCCATACCGGTCACCCAGCGCCTAAATACTAGGCCTCAAATTTATATCCCGCTAAATCTCTCGTTACCGCTGTCCTGTTGTAGCTGGGAAAGTTATTTAGTGTCCGTCAAAGCACATTTTTTGTTCTGGGTTGAAGTACAATTCCCAATTTAGCAATTTCATAATTTAGTGGTTCCTGCTATATCAGAGCTATTTGAAATCTATCCCAAAAAGGGTATATAATATTCAAGGTGCACATAGGGTCATTCAGAATAACTTCACACACACGCTTCTGTGCATTTCCAAGTCTAATTCTGTCACTAAATCCATACCGGTCACCCAGCGCCTAAATACTAGGCCTCAAATTTATATCCCGCTAAATCTCTCGTTACCGCTGTCCTGTTGTAGCTGGGAAAGTTATTTAGTGTCCGTCAAAGCACATTTTTTGTTCTGGGTTGAAGTACAATTCCCAATTTAGCAATTTCATAATTTAGTGGTTCCTGCTATATCAGAGCTATTTGAAATCTATCCCAAAAAGGGTATATAATATTCAAGGTGCACATAGGGTCATTCAGAATAACTTCACACACACGCTACTGTGCATTTCCAAGTCTAATTCTGTCACTAAATCCATACCGGTCACCCAGCGCCTAAATACTAGGCCTCAAATTTATATCCCGCTAAATCTCTCGTTACCGCTGTCCTGTTGTAGCTGGGAAAGTTATTTAGTGTCCGTCAAAGCACATTTTTTGTTCTGGGTTGAAGTACAATTCCCAATTTAGCAATTTCATAATTTAGTGGTTCCTGCTATATCAGAGCTATTTGAAATCTATCCCTAAAAGGGTATATAATATTCAAGGTGCACATAGGGTCATTCAGAATAACTTCACACACACGCTACTGTGCATTTCCAAGTCTAATTCTGTCACTAAATCCATACCGGTCACCCAGCGCCTAAATACTAGGCCTCAAATTTATATCCCGCTAAATCTCTCGTTACCGCTGTCCTGTTGTAGCTGGGAAAGTTATTTAGTGTCCGTCAAAGCACATTTTTTGTTCTGGGTTGAAGTACAATTCCCAATTTAGCAATTTCATAATTTAGTGGTTCCTGCTATATCAGAGCTATTTGAAATCTATCCCTAAAAGGGTATATAATATTCAAGGTGCACATAGGGTCATTCAGAATAACTTCACACACACGCTACTGTGCATTTCCAAGTCTAATTCTGTCACTAAATCCATACCGGTCACCCAGCGCCTAAATACTAGGCCTCAAATTTATATCCCGCTAAATCTCTCGTTACCGCTGTCCTGTTGTAGCTGGGAAAGTTATTTAGTGTCCGTCAAAGCACATTTTTTGTTCTGGGTTGAAGTACAATTCCCAATTTAGCAATTTCATAATTTAGTGGTTCCTGCTATATCAGAGCTATTTGAAATCTATCCCTAAAAGGGTATATAATATTCAAGGTGCACATAGGGTCATTCAGAATAACTTCACACACACGCTACTGTGCATTTCCAAGTCTAATTCTGTCACTAAATCCATACCGGTCACCCAGCGCCTAAATACTAGGCCTCAAATTTATATCCCGCTAAATCTCTCGTTACCGCTGTCCTGTTGTAGCTGGGAAAGTTATTTAGTGTCCGTCAAAGCACATTTTTTGTTCTGGGTTGAAGTACAATTCCCAATTTAGCAATTTCATAATTTAGTGGTTCCTGCTATATCAGAGCTATTTGAAATCTATCCCTAAAAGGGTATATAATATTCAAGGTGCACATAGGGTCATTCAGAATAACTTCACACACACGCTACTGTGCATTTCCAAGTCTAATTCTGTCACTAAATCCATACCGGTCACCCAGCGCCTAAATACTAGGCCTCAAATTTATATCCCGCTAAATCTCTCGTTACCGCTGTCCTGTTGTAGCTGGGAAAGTTATTTAGTGTCCGTCAAAGCACATTTTTTGTTCTGGGTTGAAGTACAATTCCCAATTTAGCAATTTCATAATTTAGTGGTTCCTGCTATATCAGAGCTATTTGAAATCTATCCCTAAAAGGGTATATAATATTCAAGGTGCACATAGGGTCATTCAGAATAACTTCACACACACGCTACTGTGCATTTCCAAGTCTAATTCTGTCACTAAATCCATACCGGTCACCCAGCGCCTAAATACTAGGCCTCAAATTTATATCCCGCTAAATCTCTCGTTACCGCTGTCCTGTTGTAGCTGGGAAAGTTATTTAGTGTCCGTCAAAGCACATTTTTTGTTCTGGGTTGAAGTACAATTCCCAATTTAGCAATTTCATAATTTAGTGGTTCCTGCTATATCAGAGCTATTTGAAATCTATCCCAAAAAGGGTATATAATATTCAAGGTGCACATAGGGTCATTCAGAATAACTTCACACACACGCTTCTGTGCATTTCCAAGTCTAATTCTGTCACTAAATCCATACCGGTCACCCAGCGCCTAAATACTAGGCCTCAAATTTATATCCCGCTAAATCTCTCGTTACCGCTGTCCTGTTGTAGCTGGGAAAGTTATTTAGTGTCCGTCAAAGCACATTTTTTGTTCTGGGTTGAAGTACAATTCCCAATTTAGCAATTTCATAATTTAGTGGTTCCTGCTATATCAGAGCTATTTGAAATCTATCCCAAAAAGGGTATATAATATTCAAGGTGCACATAGGGTCATTCAGAATAACTTCACACACACGCTTCTGTGCATTTCCAAGTCTAATTCTGTCACTAAATCCATACCGGTCACCCAGCGCCTAAATACTAGGCCTCAAATTTATATCCCGCTGAATTTGAATACAATACATTGGGCCAAATAATATATTTGTTGTTGTGGTGAACCATAACAATGAGAAAAACATCTAGTAAGGGACGTGGACGTGGACATGGTCGTGGTGGTGTTAGTGGACCCTCTGGTGCTGGGAGAGGACGTGGCCGTTCTGCCACATCCACACGTCCTAGTGTACCAACTACCTCAGGTCCCAGTAGCCGCCAGAATTTACAGCGATATATGGTGGGGCCCAATGCCGTTCTAAGGATGGTAAGGCCTGAGCAGGTACAGGCATTAGTCAATTGGGTGGCCGACAGTGGATCCAGCACGTTCACATTATCTCCCACCCAGTCTTCTGCAGAAAGCGCACAGATGGCGCCTGAAAACCAACCCCATCAGTCTGTCACATCACCCCCATGCATACCAGGGAAACTGTCTCAGCCTCAAGTTATGCAGCAGTCTCTTATGCTGTTTGAAGACTCCGCTGGCAGGGTTTCCCAAGGGCATCCACCTAGCCCTTCCCCAGCGGTGAAAGACATAGAATGCACTGACGCACAACCACTTATGTTTCCTGATGATGAGGACATGGGAATACCACCTCAGCATGTCTCTGATGATGACGAAACACAGGTGCCAACTGCTGCGTCTTTCTGCAGTGTGCAGACTGAACAGGAGGTCAGGGATCAAGACTGGGTGGAAGACGATGCAGGGGACGATGAGGTCCTAGACCCCACATGGAATGAAGGTCGTGCCACTGACTTTCACAGTTCGGAGGAAGAGGCAGTGGTGAGACCGAGCCAACAGCGTAGCAAAAGAGGGAGCAGTGGGCAAAAGCAGAACACCCGCCGCCAAGAGACTCCGCCTGCTACTGACCGCCGCCATCTGGGACGAGCACCCCAAAGGCAGCTTCAAGGAGTTCCCTGGCATGGCACTTCTTCAAACAATGTGCTGACGACAAGACCCGAGTGGTTTGCACGCTGTGCCATCAGAGCCTGAAGCGAGGCATTAACGTTCTGAACCTGAGCACAACCTGCATGACCAGGCACCTGCATGCAAAGCATGAACTGCAGTGGAGTAAACACCTTAAAACCAAGGAAGTCACTCAGGCTCCCCCTGCTACCTCTTCTGCTGCTGCCGCCTCGGCCTATTCTGCTGCTGCCGCCTCGGCCTCTTCCTCCGCCTCTGGAGGAACGTTGGCACCTGCCGCCCAGCAAACAGGGGATGTACCACCAACACCACCACCACCACCTCCGTCACCAAGCGTCTCAACCATGTCACACGCCAGCGTTCAGCTCTCCATCTCACAAACATTTGATAGAAAGCGTAAATTCCCACCTAGCCACCCTCGATCCCTGGCCCTGAATGCCAGCATTTCTAAACTACTGGCCTATGAAATGCTGTCATTTAGGCTGGTGGACACAGACAGCTTCAAACAGCTCATGTCGCTTGCTGTCCCACAGTATGTTGTTCCCAGCCGGCACTACTTCTCCAAGAGAGCCGTGCCTTCCCTGCACAACCAAGTATCCGATAAAATCAAGTGTGCACTGCGCAACGCCATCTGTAGCAAGGTCCACCTAACCACAGATACGTGGACCAGTAAGCACGGCCAGGGACGCTATATCTCCCTAACTGCACACTGGGTAAATGTAGTGGCAGCTGGGCCCCAGGCGGAGAGCTGTTTGGCGCACGTCCTTCCGCCGCCAAGGATCGCAGGGCAACATTCTTTGCCTCCTGTTGCCACCTCCTCCTTCTCGGCTTCCTCCTCCTCTTCTTCCACCTGCTCATCCAGTCAGCCACACACCTTCACCACCAACTTCAGCACAGCCCGGGGTAAACGTCAGCAGGCCATTCTGAAACTCATATGTTTGGGGGACAGGCCCCACACCGCACAGGAGTTGTGGCGGGGTATTGAACAACAGACCGACGAGTGGTTGCTGCCGGTGAGCCTCAAGCCCGGCCTGGTGGTGTGTGATAATGGGCGAAATCTCGTTGCAGCTCTGGGACTAGCCAATTTGACGCACATCCCTTGCTTGGCGCATGTGCTGAATTTGGTGGTGCAGAAGTTCATTCACAACTACCCCGACATGTCAGAGCTGCTGCATAAAGTGCGGGCCGTCTGTTCGCGCTTCCGGCGTTCACATCCTGCTGCTGCTCGCCTGTCTGCGCTACAGCGTAACTTCGGCCTTCCCGCTCACCGCCTCATATGCGACGTGCCCACCAGGTGGAACTCCACCTTGCACATGCTGGACAGACTGTGCGAGCAGCAGCAGGCCATAGTGGAGTTTCAGCTGCAGCACGCACGGGTCAGTCGCACTACAGAACAGCACCACTTCACCACCAATGACTGGGCCTCCATGCGAGACCTGTGTGCCCTGTTGCGCTGTTTCGAGTACTCCACCAACATGGCCAGTGGCGATGACACCGTTATCAGCGTTACAATACCACTTCTATGTCTCCTTGAGAAAACACTTAGGGCGATGATGGAAGAGGAGGTGGCCCAGGAGGAGGAGGAGGAGGAGGAGGAAGAGGGGTCATTTTTAGCACTTTCAGGCCAGTCTCTTCGAAGTGACTCAGAGGGAGGTTTTTGGCAACAGCAGAGGCCAGGTACAAATGTGGCCAGCCAGGGCCCACTACTGGAGGACGAGGAGGACGAGGATGAGGAGGAGGTGGAGGAGGATGAGGATGAAGCATGGTCACAGCGGGGTGGCACCCAACGCAGCTCGGGTCCATCACTGGTGCGTGGCTGGGGGGAAAGGCAGGACGATGACGATACGCCTCCCACAGAGGACAGCTTGTCCTTACCCCTGGGCAGCCTGGCACACATGAGCGACTACATGCTGCAGTGCCTGCGCAACGACAGCAGAGTTGCCCACATTTTAACCTGTGCGGACTACTGGGTTGCCACCCTGCTGGATCCACGCTACAAAGACAATGTGCCCACCTTACTTCCTGCACTGGAGCGTGATAGGAAGATGCGCGAGTACAAGCGCACGTTGGTAGACGCGCTACTGAGAGCATTCCCAAATGTCACAGGGGAACAAGTGGAAGCCCAAGGCCAAGGCAGAGGAGGAGCAAGAGGTCGCCAAGGCAGCTGTGTCACGGCCAGCTCCTCTGAGGGCAGGGTTAGCATGGCAGAGATGTGGAAAACTTTTGTCAACACGCCACAGCTAACTGCACCACCACCTGATACGCAACGTGTTAGCAGGAGGCAACATTTCACTAACATGGTGGAACAGTACGTGTGCACACCCCTCCACGTACTGACTGATGGTTCGGCCCCATTCAACTTCTGGGTCTCTAAATTGTCCACGTGGCCAGAGCTAGCCTATTATGCCTTGGAGGTGCTGGCCTGCCCGGCAGCCAGCGTTTTGTCTGAACGTGTATTCAGCACGGCAGGGGGCGTCATTACAGACAAACGCAGCCGCCTGTCTACAGCCAATGTGGACAAGCTGACGTTCATAAAAATGAACCAGGCATGGATCCCACAGGACCTGTCCGTCCCTTGTCCAGATTAGACATTAACTACCTCCCCATAACCATATATTATTGGACTCCAGGGCACTTCCTCATTCAATCCTATTTTTATTTTCATTTTACCATTATATTGCGAGGCTACCCAAAGTTGAATGAACCTCTCCTCTGCCTGTGTGCTAGGCCTAAATATATGCCAATGGACTGTTGCAGTGGTGGCTGACGTGAAGCCTCATTCTCTGCTATGACATGCAGACTAATTCTCTGCTGACATGAAGCCAGATTGTCTGTTACGGGACCTCTCTCCTCTGCCTGGGTGCTGGGCCTAAATTTATGACAATGGACTGTTGCAGTGGTGGCTGACGTGAAGCCTGATTCTCTGCTATGACATGCAAACTGATTCTCTGCTGACATGAAGCCAGATCCTCTGTTACGGGACCTCTCTCCTCTGCCTGGGTGCTAGGCCTAAATATATGCCAATGGACTGTTGCAGTGGTGGCTGACGTGAAGCCTCATTCTCTGCTATGACATGCAGACTAATTCTCTGCTGACATGAAGCCAGATTGTCTGTTACGGGACCTTTCTCCTCTGCCTGGGTGCTGGGCCTAAATTTATGAAAATGGACTGTTGCAGTGGTGGGTGACGTGAAGCCTCATTCTCTGCTATGACATGCAGACTGATTCTCTGCTGACATGAAGCCAGATTGTCTGTTACGGGACCTCTCTGCTCTGCCTGTGTGCTAGGCCTAAATATATGCCAATGGACTGTTGCAGTGGTGGGTGACGTGAAGCCTCATTCTCTGCTATGACATGCAGACTGATTCTCTGCTGACATGAAGCCAGATTGTCTGTTACGGGACCTCTCTCCTCTGCCTGTGTGCTAGGCCTAAATATATGCCAATGGACTGTTGCTGTGGTGGCTGACGTGAAGCCTCATTCTCTGCTATGACATGCAGACTAATTCTCTGCTGACATGAAGCCAGATTGTCTGTTACGGGACCTCTCTCCTCTGCCTGGGTGCTGGGCCTAAATTTATGACAATGGACTGTTGCAGTGGTGGCTGACGTGAAGCCTGATTCTCTGCTATGACATGCAGACTGATTCTCTGCTGACATGAAGCCAGATCCTCTGTTACGGGACCTCTCTCCTCTGCCTGGGTGCTGGGCCTAAATTTATGACAATGGACTGTTGCAGTGGTGGCTGACGTGAAGCCTCATTCTCTGCTATGACATGCAGACTAATTCTCTGCTGACATGAAGCCAGATTGTCTGTTACGGGACCTCTCTCCTCTGCCTGGGTGCTGGGCCTAAATTTATGACAATGGACTGTTGCAGTGGTGGCTGACGTGAAGCCTGATTCTCTGCTATGACATGCAGACTGATTCTCTGCTGACATGAAGCCAGATCCTCTGTTACGGGACCTCTCTCCTCTGCCTGGGTGCTGGGCCTAAATTTATGAAAATGGACTGTTGCAGTGGTGGGTGACGTGAAGCCTCATTCTCTGCTATGACATGCAGACTGATTCTCTGCTGACATGAAGCCAGATTGTCTGTTACGGGACCTCTCTCCTCTGCCTGTGTGCTAGGCCTAAATATATGCCAATGGACTGTTGCAATGGTGGCTGACGTGAAGCCTCATTCTCTGCTGTGACATGCAGACTAATTCTCTGCTGACATGAAGCCAGATTGTCTGTTACGGGACCTCTCTCCTCTGCCTGTGTGCTAGGCCTAAATATATGCCAATGGATTGTTGCAGTGGTGGCTGACGTGAAGCCTCATTCTCTGCTATCACATGCAGACTGATTCTCTGCTGACATGAAGCCAGATTGTCTGTTACGGGACCTCTCTCCTCTGCCTGGGTGCTAGGCCTAAATATATGCCAATGGACTGTTGCAGTGGTGGCTGACGTGAAGCCTGATTCTCTGCTATGACATGCAGACTGATTCTCTGCTGACATGAAGCCAGATCCTCTGTTACGGGACCTCTCTCCTCTGCCTGGGTGCTGGGCCTAAATTTATGACAATGGACTGTTGCAGTGGTGGCTGACGTGAAGCCTGATTCTCTGCTATGACATGCAGACTGATTCTCTGCTGACATGAAGCCAGATCCTCTGTTACAGGACCTCTCTCCTCTGCCTGGGTGCTGGGCCTAAATTTATGAAAATGGACTCTTACAGTGGTGGGTGACGTGAAGCCTGATTCTCTGCTATGACATGAAGACTGATTCTCTGCTGACATGAAGCCAGATTGTCTGTTACGGGACCTCTCTCCTCTGCCTGGGTGCCGGGGCCTAAATATCTGAGAATGGACTGTTCCAGTGGTGGGTGACGGGAAGCCAGATTCTCTGCTATGGAACCTCTCTCCAATTGATTTTGGTTAATTTTTATTTATTTAATTTTTATTTTAATTCATTTCCCTATCCACATTTGTTTGCAGGGGATTTACCTACATGTTGCTGCCTTTTGCAGCCCTCTAGCCCTTTCCTGGGCTGTTTTACAGCCGTTTTAGTGCCGAAAAGTTCGGGTCCCCATTGACTTCAATGGGGTTCGGGTTCGGGACGAAGTTCGGATCGGGTTCGGATCCCGAACCCGAACATTTCCGGGATGTTCGGCCGAACTTCTCGAACCCGAACATCCAGGTGTTCGCTCAACTCTAGTCATGGTGCTGTGATTTCCACTGGCCCTGGAATAATGCCCAGTGTTCAGACTCCACGTACTCTGAACCCCAAAAATTCTGAGGACATAGTTGACTGGCTTACACAGGGCACCCAATCTTCAACAGCTTCCGCTAAGAACCTTGACGCACCATCCTCCTCCAGCTCAGCTTTGGTCACCTGCTCTCAAGTTACCACTCTCTCTCCCTCCCACCGCCACCACCACAGCCGCTTCACTTGATCCGTCAGAGGAGTTATTTACACATCAGTTGGATGAAATTAGTGATGTGCAACCATTATTGCCAGAGGATGTAGATAACAGGGATATGTCTCAGGCAGGATTACACACATGGACGTATAGTGTGACGATAATGATGATGTTGTACCCGCTGCTGCTTCCTTTGCTGAGGTGTCAGATACAAGTGAAGTGGTTGATGATGACGACGATGTGTCCATGGATGCCACGTGGGTGCCTGCTCGAAGAGAAGAAGAAGAGGGGGAAAGTTCAGAAGGGGAGACAGAGAGAAGGAGGAGACAAGTTGGAAGCAGGGGGAGGTCGTCGCAAGGAGCTAGGGGCACAGTCAGGCAGCATGTATCGGCACCCGGGGTCAGCCAGACAGCACGCCAATCAACGCATGCTGTTTCCACCACCAGAATGCCGTCATTGCAAAGCTCAGCAGTGTGGGATTTTTTTTGTGTGTCTGCCTCTGATAACAGTAATGCCATTTGCAACCTGTGCCAAAAGAAGCTGAGTCGTGGGAAGTCCAACCCACCTCGGTACAACTGCTTTGCAAAGGCACATGATCGCACATCACAAACGCCTATGGGATCAACACATGATGACGAGTAGAAGCAGCACACAAGCTCAAAGCCACCATCTTCCTCCTGGTCCAGCATCTTCAGCCACATCAACCACTGCTGTCCCCCTTGCCCCCTCTCAACCATCCGCCACTCCGCCTCTCACCTTCAGCAGTTCCATCTCATTTGCCCACAGTCAGGTGTCTGTCAAGGAAATGTTTGAGCGCAAGAAGCCAATGTCACAGAGTCACCCCCTTGCCCGGCGTCTGATAGCTGGCTTGACGGAACTCTTAGCCCGCCAGCTTTTACCATACCAGCTGATGGAGTCTGAGGCCTTCAAAAAATTTGTCGCTATTGGGACACCACACTGGAAGGTACCCGGACAATTTTTTTTTTCAAAAAAGGCAATTCCAAACCTCTACTCAGTGATTGAAAAGGAAGTCATGGCATCTCTGGCATACAGTGTTGGGACAAGGGTCCATCTGACCACTGATACCTTGCCTGCAAAGCACGGTCAGGGCAGGTATATCACGTACACTGAACAATGGGTCAACCTGCTGACAAGCATGGAATGCGTGGCTCTGCAGCGGAGGTGGTGACACCGCCACGACTTGCAGGCAGGCCTACTGCCACCTCCTCTACTCCTCCTACTCCATCCTCTTTGATAACCTCCTCGGCTGAGTCCTCTTCTGCTGTGGCGTCTGGCTGCACATCAACTGAATCCCCCCAGCTCCCCAGGGGCTATTCCACATCCCGGATACGACAGTGTCACGCTGTCTTGGGGTTGACTTACCAGAAAGCAGAGAGCCACACCGGACCAGCACTCCTGTCCACCCTGAACGCAAAGGTGGATCAGTGGGTGACCCCGCACCAACTGGAGGTCGGGAAAGTGGTGTGTGACAATGGAAGCAATTTGTTGGCGGCATTGAATTTGGGCAAGTTGTCACATGTGCCGTGCATGGCACATGTGTTGAATCTCATCGTACAACGCTTTGTGTCTAAGTACCCAGGCTTACAGGACGTCCTCAAGCAGGCCAGGAAGGTGTGTGGCCATTTAAATTGTTCCTACATGGCCATGGCGTACTTTTCTGATATTCAGCGGCGAAACAATATGCCAGTGAAGCGCTTGATTTGCGACAGCCCGACACGTTGGAATTCAACACTCCTAATGTTCGACCGCCTTCTCCAACAAGAAAAAGCAGTCAACGAGTATTTGTATGACCCGGGTGCTAGAACAGCCTCTGCGGAGCTGGGAATTTTTTTTGCCAATGAGCCATTCGCAGTTTCACTGTACCGGCCGTGCATACTTACACGTGCATGGCTTAATCTTTGAGACAAGCATATGCTACTGGCAGGATCAACCAGGTAGGCGACGGAGCGAGGAGGGGGCATCCGGAGAAGCCGCCCCACGTGGAGAGGGAGGAGGAGGCAGAAGGAAAGATCCGGAGTCTGACCAAACGCCCCTGAAGGGCGCACGCGCAACCGAGCACGGCCCTCTTCCTCCCCTCCTAGCCGCTGACAGCAGAGGAGCAGACGAGGACGGTGGGGGTGAGAGGGAAGGAGGTGGCGGAGGAGAAGAAGCCCCCAGGGCCGAGGCCCGGGGACGGGTCACCTGCCTCTCGGGCTCGTTGTCTACCTGCTTCAACCCTGTAGTCTCTCTTCTCTTGCAAACGCAGGGCTATGCGGCTTGGATGATCCCACGCCCCGGCGGCCTGCCCCCGCGGGCGAGGTTGCTCGGAAGGCGCGAGTTTACCCCACCGTGGGGTCGCCAACAAATGGATCTCGCGACCGCACCGGCCGGCCATTAATTGGGAGCCCGACAACAGCAGAGAAGGTGCGCAGCCGCCGCGCAGGGGGGCGCCGCGGAGATGGAACGACCCGGGTTACTGGGGAGCGGCAGAGGGCAGACACCCCACGCATCCCTAAGGCCCAAAATGAATCGGGTGACTGGGGAGTGGCGTAGGGCATACGACCCAAGCGTCCCTTAGGCCCAGGAGGCTGTCCTCCCGTGGTGAGACCGCACGACTTCAAACGCATTTTCCCTGCCCGTTAGGGTGTCGACCGCAGAGAAGACGTGCCTCCGCCGCACGGGGAACACCGCGGGGACGGAACAAACCCGGGATACTGGGGAGAGGCAGAGGGCAGACACCCCATGCATCCCTTAGGCCCAAAATGAATCGGGTGACTGGGGAGCGGCGGAGGACGTACGACCCAAGCATCCCTTAGGCCCAGGAGGCCCTCCCGTGGTGAGACCGCACGGTTTCAAACACATTTTTCTGCCCGTTCGGATATTAGGGTATCGACCGCAGAGAAAATGTGCTGCCACGCAGGGCACACCGCAGGGATGGAAACGACTCGGGTTACTGGGGAGAGGCAGAGGGCAGACACCCCACGCAAAAAATCCAAATCAGTTCTCATAGCGGTCCTCTCGCTCAAACCGGCAGATTCTACCTTCTCTGCCGGCGGGAGGAGTGAGGGACTCCTGCCCAGGCCCCTGGAACTGATGGTGGGATGAGGCCACCCAGTTCACCCCCAGGGCATCTCTACCTTCTTCCGCAAGGTGTTGGAAAGGGGGGCCCCCTCACGTCTCACATCACCTCTTTGACCGGGGTGAGGCGAATCATCATGCCCAGGCTCTGGAACTGATGGTCGGGTGCGACAATCAGATTCGTTCTCATAGCCGGTCCTCTCGCTCAAACCGGCAGATTCTACCTTCTCTGCCGGCGGGAGGAGTGAGGGACTCCTGCCCAGGCCCCTGGAACTGATGGTGGGAGGAGGCCACCCAGTTCGCCCCCAGGGCATCTCTACCTTCTTCCGCGAGGTGTTGGAAAGGGGGGCCCCCTCGCGTGTCACGCCACCCCTGTGACCGCGGTGTGGTGCGCCGGCCTGCCCAGCCCCTGGAACTGCTGGTCAGATAAAAAATCCAGATCCGTTCTCATAGCGGTCCTCTCGCTCAAACCGACAGATTCTACCTTCTCTGCCGGCAGGTGGAGTGAGGAACTCCTACCCAGGCCCCTGAACTGCTCGGTGGGATGCACCCACCCAGTTCACTCCCTGGGGCATCTCTACCTTCTTCCACAAGGTGTTGGAAAGGGGGCTCCCTCGCGTATCACATCACCTCTTTGACCAGGGTGAGGCGAATCATCATGCCCAGGCTCTGAAATTGATGGTCGGGTGCGACAGTCAGATTCGTTCTCATAGCCGGTCCTTTCACTCAAACCGGCAGATTCTACCTTCTCTGCCAGCGGGAGGAGTGAGGGACTCCTGCCCAGGCCCCTGGAACTGATGGTGGGAGGAGGCCACCCAGTTCGCCCCCCAGGGCATCTCTACCTTCTTCCGCGAGGTGTTGGAAAGGGGGCCCCCTCGCGTGTCACGCCACCCCTGTGACCAAGGTGTGGCGCGCCGGCCTGCCCAGCCCCTGGAACTGCTGGTCGGATAAAAAATCCAGATCCGTTCTCATAGCGGTCCTCTCGCTGAAACCGACAGATTCTACCTTCTATGCCAGCGGGAGGAGTGAGGAACTCCTGCCCAGGCCCCTGGAACTGATGGTAGGATGAGGCCACCCAGTTCGCCCCTGAGGCATATCTCCCTTCTTCCAAGAGGTGTGCGAGACTTGACTATCCAAGGTCAGGATACACCACCTCTGTGAACCAGCAGAGGCCTGTCATCATGCCCAGCCTCTGGAACTGATGACCTGAGCCAACTTCATTTGAGATAGAAAAATAGTTTATTTAATTTACACATACATATTAATCACTGCTACTTGAAGTGTTGGGCAGACATGCCATCTCCCTCTCCACCATGTTTATTTCATCCTGGGGAGCAGCGGCAGCTGGGGTCCAGCCCGCATCACTACCACAAGATCTCTTCACCAGCTTGTAACCATGACATATGTCATCCAGCACTTTCTCTCAGTAGTGCCTGTCCGCCGTGGAGTTTGTGTGTGCCAAGTACTTTGCAAACAGAGACTTTTCAGGATCAGTGTATCTTGCAAGCGTCCATGTTTCACAGACCTTCCTGACCACCTGACTGGAGATATCGGGGAGGTTATATCTGGGAACGAAGGGGAGAATTAGCTGAAGATCCGGGCAACAAAGAGACAGAGAGCGGGGATGACTGCTTGGGCACTACTCACTTTGATTGGTAGCTCTTGATGTCTCTTGAAACAGTATGTCGCTCAGTTCCCACTGATGAAAGGAAGAATTTAGCCATTGGATCGTATTCGTCACTTCTGGTTAGCAATGGCCGGACTGTTTCATAGTAGGCCTGAAACCACTGAGGAGAGAACAAGGGTACAAAATGTTTAAATAGAAGGGGGTGGGAGCTTAATAACACCCGGGAACCAGCAAAGGGCCATCTGCTCACACTCACCGACTCTTCATCATTATCAAGTGCGAAAGCAGCAACTTGTTGAGTAGAGGTCTTATGAGTTCTTACACCGATCACACACAGTTTTTCACCTTCGTACTCATGGTGAATCCTCCCATCCCACTCTCCCACCTGCAAGGAGAAGAAGACATGAGGAGAGACGAATGGTGAAAATGAACCCCACATACTGAACCAGAAAAGCGACTTACAGTCATGTTTTGGACTACCCCCGGTTGCTGAAGATGCTCCAACACAAGAAGGCACTCTAGGTAGAGGATGATTTCAGTTTGCTGATAGGAGGTTGCACAGTTCGCCCGGGCTTGGGCTATGCACTTCAAGAACATGCTCTTGGTGTCCCTGAGGACTGCTTGGCATTCGGACGGGCTGGGTGATTTTTGGCTCAAGGCTGCGTACCTAAGACAAGGGGAGAAAGAAGACCAGAGAAGTTAGGTACTCACAAACAGGGAGTGGGGAGGACCAACAAATGACTCCACCATCCCAGTCCTACCCCTGGCTCCACATTCACCTCTTGTCAACCCGGTCTCTTGAGAGCCACTTGGACAGGATCTTTTGGATGTCCTCGGTGATGATGAGGAAGAACTTGCACTTTTTGTACAGGTCAGGCTGCCTGATGGAAAGGTTGGTGTAGCGCATATTGTACTTTACAAACCGCCGGATACGCTGGATGCAGTGGTGAGAGAGATTGACTTCTAAGAGCTTGTCAAAGTAAGATCGTACCTTCTCAATGTCGTTGACAAAGTCCAGGCAGGCATGTTGTGGATTCATAAAGTATAGGAACCGGGCAACCGTATCCACATCCTGCCTGTGATTGCTCAGGCCCAGACTAGACTTAAGGTAATGGGCGTAAGGCTTCAACAGAGGATCCCCAGAGGGATGACTGTTGTACAGCCCAGCGTCCTGCATCTTCTTCCGTGCAGCACCTTTCCCTGTGGTTTTAAAAGTCCTAGAGACAGGGGAAGAGGTTGATGAGAAAAGAAAACAGTCATGGTGCAACCATGAAAGTCAAGGTTCATCACCGAGGGTCGTGTACCCACCTGGGAGTGCATTGAAAGAAATTATCATCGCTTTCATCTGGAGACTCGGCTGAGGATAATAGGTCCATGGTTAATGAAGGGGTCACATCCACCTCCACTCCTGAAGGGGCCAGATCCACCTCCACTAGACTCAGGTTACTGAGGAACACTCCTCCACTGGGCTCACGGTTCCTGGAAAAACCTCCACCACCACTGGGTTCTGAGCTCCAAAAGAACCCTTCTCTGGGCTCACGGTTCCCGAAGAAACATCCACCACCACTGGGCTCATGGTTCCTGAAGCACCCTTGTCCTCCAGTAGGCTCAGGGTGATTAAAACCCCATACTCCCAATCACTGCTAAGCTGGCAAACAGTTCCATGATCATTGGGGGTGGAAGAGGAAAGCTGCTGGCTGGCCTGGGGAGGAGGACCAGACATCAAACTGGAAGCACTATAGAGAGAAGTATAAGGTATGCAAGTTAAAAGAAGGGTGTTCTGGGGGGGCGGAGCCGGCGCTGAGAGTGGATGGCTGTGTGAAGCGTCGCTCCGTTGCTTAAACATCCTTCAAAGCCTTTTATCATTTGCCAATCAGACCAAAAATGGTCAAAATCGGTGGACAGAAGAGCGCAGAACAGTCTAGTACTACCAGAGCGCCGACTCAGCCCGGAGATATGGACAAATTTATTAAGAAAGCGGCTGCCTCTTATGTGGCGAAGGAAACTAAAATGGCGCCCGGAACACCGAAGGCTGCGGGAAGCAAACAACAGGCCCCGCCTGGCGCCGAAGGAGGCAGAGAATCTTCTCCCAGCCCTGACGCTCTTCCTATCTCAAGGAGCTTTCTTAGGGATTCTCTGGCTGAAGCTCTCGAACCTCTTAGCTCTGAGCTGGCGGCTATTAGAAGTGACATTCGTCACATTGGATCCAGAGTAGAAACCCTGGAAGAAAACCAGCAGAAGATGGTTGCGCATCAAAACGTGGTGTCGACGAACCTGGCTGAATGTCATTCTCACATTAACTCGCTCTACACGGCGCTGGAAGATCAGGAAAACAGGGGTCGAAGGAATAACCTCAGATTTAGAGGCATCCCTGAAAGCGTGGGCTCGAGCGATATCTCAGAAGCAGTAATGCAGATCTGCCTTCGGTTATTGGGCCCCGATACTGCGCATGAGGTCATAATTGAGAGAGCTCATAGAGCTCTAAGACCCAAGCCGCCTCCGAATGAACCTCCACGAGATATAATATGCAGGTTCCTACATTTTCCAGCCAAAGAAGCGATTCTCTCCTGTGCTAGAAATTGTCCTGAGATACTGTGGGAAGGCAATGAAATCTCGATTTACCAGGATCTAGCTCAAACAACACTTCGCAAACGCAGAGCGCTTAAGCCACTCACAGACTGGTTGCGATCACATAAGATACTATATCGATGGTCCTTCCCTTTCGGTCTTTCGTTTTCGCATGATGGCCGTCGCATGTTTGTCTCCTCACCTAAAGACCTGGAGAAGATTTATGAACAGCTTCAAATTCGTCCGCTACCTATCGAAAACTGGGAAGTGCTCCAGAACTCTATTTCTCTGCCGGACTTACCTCCTCTCATTCCTTGGGAACCGCCACGCACCCCAAAGCCGCAAAGAGGCAGAAGAATGTCTGCGTCCACTCCGAGGAGACTTCCTATGAACATCGACTGAATCCAGTCTTTTCCTGATAAGTATACACTCGCAGGACTGCAGTAGCGGTATTCGCAAGTATACATCATACTGCGATGAGTTTGTTAACTGCTGGCGTCTATCGTCATTGTAGATAGCTGCAATGTCTACTCCCTGCGGTTTCAGTTAAGTTAAGTTACCTTAAATTCGCATGCATCACTGATTAGAGATGAGTTAGTCGCTGCGAATCGGGTCTTGAGACATTAGAATAACGGTGTTCACCTTTTCCTGACTTTCTTGTTTTGACTTGCTGAGAATAATATTCATAATGAGTACGAAATGCAGGACTGCACGAGTACTTTATCCCAGTGACTGTTTCATTATGCGATCATTTGCATTTAAATCTTAGGTCACGTTTTCTATTCTTTCTATATTTTTTTTTTCGGTTGACCACATTGATAATACCTTGTAAATTGGGACCACTTTTCCTGTCTTGTAGTACGGGATCTGCAAAATCTTTCCAACTAACTACTCGGATGTCTTTCCATACCCTTAATTCAATTCGCATGTCGTAAGAGTATGGAAACTGTAGCATACGCTAATATCTGCGAATATTGTCATCCGAATATATTAGATTGGGAGGGTAATTGTTCGCATGAAGGGCCCTCCGTTGGTTAGGCCTAAGTCGCAAGTCCTGTTTCACGTGAACTACGCTTTAGGCTTTCATCTTGCGATTACATATTGTTACGGTATTTCCATAGGCAAACTATGGTCTGGTTCTTTTTGCTTTTGGGAAGGATGTAACGAGATGAATATTTCTCTCTCCCCCCTAGATGATAAGTGTTTTGATCTATTTTAATATGTTCAATGCACTTTACTGTGTTTTCTCCACAGTTATTCGCCATGTTTGTTCCTTTTCTTTTTCTTTTGTTATTTCTGTTTTTCAATCAGGTGCCTTTCTTTGTATACAGGACATACACCTTTCTTTACGTTTTTATTATTGGTTTTATGACAGGTATCATAGAGAGACAACTCTATATCTCCAAAAGAGAGAGAGACGCCTCTGCAGCCCTGTAGATCTACCCTGGATGGATAAGTACAAACAAATTACGATTACACATCTTTCACAGAAAAAAAAACCTTGGCGACGCACAGCCAGTTGTTTTATTTTTTGATGGCTGACCTGTGCGTTGCTACCTTCAATGTGAAGGGTTTTAATGCCCCATCGAAACGTAGTCAGATATTTTCTCTAGCTAAAAAAGAAAAATGCTCAGTCCTGTTGCTCCAGGAGACACATTTCAAATTTAATAAATACCCTGATTTATCCAGGTCATTATACCCACAATGGTACCACTGTGGTTCAGATTCTGCAGCATCCAGAGGTGTGAGTGTGGGGTTCCGGAGAGGTCTGCCCTTCTCTTATATTGCGCATGTTCAAGATGTGGAAGGCAGATATATTTTACTTAAGGGTAAAATAGCCAATCAGACTTATACTTTTGCAAACCTCTACGCCCCAAATGTTAGACAAATTCCTTGGTTGATAGAAACACTTTCCCTATTGGAGTCATTCAAAGAGGGAGTGGTAGTGCTTGGAGGAGATCTAAATTTAGCCTTAAATCCTTCTATTGATTCATCATCCCAAAAATCAGTCCAACCCGCCAGGGCCCTGAGATTACTCAGGAATAGATTACACCAGGGCGCAATGCATGACGTTTGGCGCCTCCATAACCCTTCCGGGAAGGACTACACCTTCTTTTCCCACCCCCACAATTCATATCAAAGGCTTGACTATATATTTGTATCGAAAGAACACCTACATCTATGTACTAGGGCCTCCATTGGGGATATACTCTTATCGGATCACGCCCCAGTATTTATTACAATCCAAGCCCCAACATTAGAGCCCAAGGCTTTTAGATGGCGTTTAAATAAACAACTGATTTCGTCAGAAGAAAATAAAACATACGCCCAAAAAGTTATGGAAGAATTTTTTACCCTCAACTCTCTTCCAGACACATCCCCCCATGTACTTTGGGACACCCACAAAGCATACATGAGAGGCCAATTCATTTGTATGGGGTCTAGAATTAAAAAAGAGAGAAAGAAAAAAATAGATGAACTTCTATCCCAGATACACAAATTAGAAACTAGTCATAAAAGTTCCCTATCAGCTACACACCTGAAGGAACTCACAGATTTAAAAAGTAATCTAAAGACCCTGCTTAATACAGCTTCTGCTAAGTATTACCTCCATGCGCAATATAAATACTATGCGCATGGAGATAAAGCGTCCAAGTTTATGATGCAACGGATTAAGCAGAGGAAATCCCATAATTATATACACAAAATTAGGATTAGTGACAAAGATGAGGTATCTAGTACCCCAGAAATAGCCAAACAATTTCAAAAATACTATTATTCCCTTTATAATTTACCAGTTGAAGAAAAGGAGAGGGGTGGTCTTCTCCCCCCCCTTCACCCAAAAGAATCAGTAACCTCCTTCCTTGACTCCCTTGCTCTGCCCACACTGATGGATTCCCAAATCCAAGCTCTACAAGCTCCTTTCACATTACTGGAACTTGAGACAGCTATCAGACAACTTCCTATTGGGAAAAGCCCGGGACCTGATGGATACCCTGCTTTATACTACCGCACCTTTCATAATATACTAGGCCCATACCTTCTCCCTATATTTAACAGCTCCCTGTCTGGTGTCCCCCTATCCCCAGATATGACCAGAGCACATATTACACTGATCCCTAAAGAAGGAAAGGATAGTTCCCAATGCTCTAACTACCGCCCAATCTCCCTGCTAAATTTGGATTTGAAATTGTTAGCTAAAATACTTGCTACTCGCCTTTCTTCTTTCCTGCCCTCGCTGATCAAAGAAGATCAAGTTGGCTTCGTCCGTGGTAGGGAGGGCAAAGACAACACTGCTAAAGTGTTAAACGCGGTATACCTCTCAAAAAAGCGAAAACAGCCTTTAGTCCTCCTTAGCACGGATGCGGAAAAGGCCTTCGATAGGGTGAGCTGGGAATATATGAAAGAAGTCCTAAAAACAATTAAAT
Source organism: Bufo gargarizans (assembly GCF_014858855.1). NCBI lineage: Eukaryota > Metazoa > Chordata > Amphibia > Anura > Bufonidae > Bufo > Bufo gargarizans. Next base: position 372,467,317 of record NC_058083.1, on the reverse strand, counting down.
TCCCCATCCAATATATTAATGCCATCTTTTCCTTGTATACCCACGCCTCAGCTTCTATCATCGTCAATGACACTCTGTCCCCCTCCTTTACTATCAGGAATGGCACCAGACAGGGATGCCCACTCTCTCCTCTGCTTTTTGTCCTCGTGATGGAGACGCTGCTCCAGGCCATAAGATTGGAGAAAGAAATAATGGGGATAAAGGTAAATCAAAAAGAGCATAAAGTTGCTGCTTTCGCTGATGACCTTTTAATAATAAATACAAACCCGACAATAGCCCTCCCTACGATCTATAAGATTTTAGAACAGTTTAGTTCATTCTCTAACTTCAAAATTAATATGAGCAAATCCCATATTGTTTCTATAAATCTCCCACTCTCAATCAGAAACTCATTGAAAGCAGACTCCCCCTTTAATTGGGACACTCCATATATTACCTATCTGGGTGTCAAGATAGGACCCGACCCTTCCACTCTCTTTAGACTGAATTTCACTCCTCTTCTTCAGTCCATATCTGAGCAGTTAGCTGGATTACAGTATCCTATGCTCTCATGGTTTGGAAGGAAGAATATGGTCACCTAATTGGTCTTACCAAGATTAACTTACTTGCAGCAAGTACTTCCGATCCCAGTCCCTAGACATTACTACATTAAACTTCAGAGACTAATTAGCTCGTTTATCTGGGCCGGGAAAAAGGCTCGACTGGCGCGCTCTGTTCTTTGTAGACCTAAGGCCAAGGGGGGAATAGGTTTGCCTGACCCAGAACTGTACTGGAGGGCAGTAATGCTTTCCAGACTGGTAGACTGGATGTCATGCCCAAATCAGAAACCTTGGGTATCTATGGAGCAGGGGGATCTGGGCTCGTTCCCTTCAGGACTTCTAGTGGGAGCAAAAAATTTCCTTCCCCAAGATAGTCATGTCAATCCACTGGTGAAGTCGACAATTGAGACTTGGAAGTGGTTCCAACAACTGCAACACGCTATACCGTTACCATCGCCACTAATACAGATAAAAGACATATTAGCATATGCTCCACCTAATTTAAAGGATTGTCTCCCACATTCGGTTCGGAATTCGAACCTGCCCATCTCCTCATTTTTTGATGATGAAGGGGAGGTATTGAAAAATGAAAATGTTTTAAATATTTTCCCAGAGTGCAAAAATTTCCCTTTTTTGCTGACCTTCATACACTCCTTTATTGCAAAGAATATTTCTAAAAATGACATGCTACGCCCATTGACATGGTTTGAGGGTATAATAGCAGATAGTTCCAAACATACCAGACTAATCTCCCAAATATACAGGAAACTAAACGATCCAACCTTAACGACTAAACCCGCATTCATTGGGCATTGGGAAAAGGATTTGGATGTTAGCTTCTCTCAAGCGGAGACCCTGAAACTCTTGGCATTGCCCCATAAAAATTCTAGGTGCGTTCGCACCCAAGAAAATGGGTACAAGATTTTGACAAGATGGTATAGAACACCAGATATCACTTGCCGCTATAGCCCAAACAATATAGATACATGCTGGAGATGTAAAGCGGATAGGGGATCTTTTTTCCATATATGGTGGGAATGCCCCCTGATCTATGAATGGTGGAAGGAAATTTTTACCAAAACTAACATGATATGTGGAACGGACTTTCCATTCTCTCCTCAATTAGCCTTGCTGGGACTACCACCATCTACTTCTAAAATATCACCTACTAAAGTGTTTCTCTCCTTGTTGAGTGCAGCACGTCTCTTAATCCCTAAGTTTTGGCTTTCTGAAGACATACCCTCCTTCTCTCAATGGACAGAGAAGGTCGATCAACTGTGTAGGTTTGAGGAATTAGCAGCATGGGAGAACCGTAGCATACAATTGTATAGGAGACAGTGGAGAGTCTGGTTCTCATACAGGAAATTGAATACATTGCTTCCGTAGATCTCTTATGTCGTACCAATCTAACACAGTGTGATATATCTGACCTATGACATTATTCGTACAAATTAATAGATGTGGTTTAAAATCTATAGTATCTGCTGTACTGTCCACCCCAGGGGAATCTGTCTAATAATGCCTGTCGCATCACCTGTTTTTTCTTATGTTACTCTGATGTTTTTTGTCTTCATTCAACATCAGATATGTGAATTAACATGCCGATATGTATGTAATGATTTTTATTTTCAATACATTTATTTGAAAATGAAAAAAAAAAAAAAAAAAAAAAAAAAAAAAGAAGGGTGTTCTGGAGGGAAACACAGGTTCACCAGACATAACAGCACCTTACCAGGGAGAAGGGGGCTTATCGATGATGGTAAACCCTCTGTCTTCCAGGAACTGTACAATGTTCTCAGTGGATTGAAGGGAGACGGCCTGATTGTAGCTGATGGTGGTACCACGGCTGGCAATGTTTTTCAGGGTGGTCTTGGAAGATAACAGACTGGATTGGATCTCATCGTCTGTACGAAGTCTCATGCAGCATCTCCTCAAGTGCGTAGATAGGTATCTGTACACTTTGTGACAGACGGCACAGGTGAGGGCAGTCCGGTTGTGACTTGGAAGAGAGATAAAATTACAATATAAGCATGGGTATGACAAATCACACACGCCGGCTTAGTGCTACTTCATGGAACTGCTGGCGGGATGCGCCCACCCAGTTCACCCACGGTGCCTCTATACCTTCTTCTGCAAGGTATGAGAGACAGGGATCCCTCATTGGCACGACACACCACCTCTGTGACCGGGGATAGGGGTGAACCAACATGCCCAGCCGCTGGAACTGCTGGATGGGTGCACCTGGTAGGTGCATGCTCATTCACGTTCTCTCAAAACAACATAGTCTGTCCTTCTCTTTGCCAGCGGGAGGAGTGAGAGACTCCTGCCTAGGCCCCTGGAACTGCTGGTGGGATGAGACCACGCAGTTCACCCCCAGGGCCTATTTACCTCCTCACATGAGGTGTAGGAGACGGGGTACATTCGAACGCCCTCACCCTTCTACTGACAGGCACCTCAGACCATGGAGCCACCAGCAGTCTGACTGAAACAAGCTGAGCAGTGGCCTGAGGGACGCGGTGTCCCGGGGGAATCTGCAGACTGGTTTTGGGGTGCACTTGGCAGCCCATAGCCTTTGCAGGACACTCGGCCAGCAGCCATTCAACCGGCCCCGGCAGACGCTCACATGGCGGCCGCCTGGCTGGCAGCCCAGAGACCTCGTCGGACACTCGCATGGCGGCCGTGTGGCTGCCTGCATGGAGGCTTCGGCGGACACCGGCATGACAGCCCCTGGGCTGCTACCCACACAGGCTTCGGTGGACAGTCGCCATGCAGCCCCGAGGCCTCGGCGGACACTAGAATGGCAGCCGACAGTGCTCGGTGAAAACTCGCCCAGCAGCTCCTCTGCAACCCACCCAGCAGAGAGGGTTATTATCCAAGGGTACTACTCACGGTATGCCTCTTTCACGCCTGATAGGTGTCTGTTTCGGGGACGGGTACATGGTGCGGAGCAAGCGAAGAGCAGTCTGCAATCCATCAGGTGTTACCTCAGAAATGACACGCCTACGCAACAGATGCACCTGTCCGCCCGGGCGCGCGGGAACTCGGTAGCCAATGGGCTGACGACTGGAGTGATTGGAAGCACCTGATGCATGTCAGGGTCTGAATTATTAGATAGGTTAGATTTGTTAGGTAAAAGATACAAGATACAGTTAGCTGATTTTTAGTGCAGGGATCTGTGTAGGGCATATAGGGATAGGGAGTTAGGGACTTGAAAATACATCTAGATATAGATTAATAGTTTAGGTTAGTGTTTAGGGCTATTTAGAACAGATCATTACAGAACATTTTAGGTTAGGTCAGTTAGGGATTTAGGGTAATTTTGTGTCTTTCTGTCCGTCCTTGTTAAAAAGTTTTGTTTTAATAGTTTTTTGTTTGACTGTCTGCGTGTTTCTGTGTTAGTTTATTTTTAAAAAAAAGTTTTTGGGGTGTTTAGCTTTGTTACATCTGTTTTGTCTTTGCGTCTGATTGTCCGAGTTCTTTGTGTTTAGATTTGTTATATCTGTCTGGTCTGATTGTCTATTGTTTTATAGTTAGGAAAAAAAAAAAAAAAGTTTGGTTCTTTCTGTTTAGCTTTGTTACATCTGTCTTGTCTTTGCGTCTGATTGAATGCGTTTTTTCTGTTTTATAGTTAGAAAAAAAAAATAAAGTTTCGTTTTTTGTTCAGCTTAGTTACATTTGTCTTGTATTTGCGTTTTTCTTTGTTAGTTTTATAAAACAAGCAAAAAAAGGTTTAGTTTGTTCTGTGTTTGTGTCTGATTGTCTGTGTGTTGTGTTTCTGTGTTTGTCTTAGTTTATTGTCATAAAAAAAACAAAAAAAAGTTTTATATTTTCTTTTAATTAGTTTGGTTTTTAAGTTAGGGGTTTTATTTTACGTTTATTACTTTAATTTTTTTTTTTTTTTTTACATTACAAGTTAAATCAAATAGTTTTGACACCCGTCCCTACCCCAATAAAGTTATACCCCAAACACCTTTTAAATTAGTTTAGTAAATAAAATAAAAAATAATAAGAGTGCACCGGGCCGTCGCGGTGGGGCCAATAGAGGAGTCAGTTCCGGTGCTGGACCGCTACCAGCAGGGGGCAGCTCCTCCAGTCATGGACAGGCAGGGGCAGGTGGCAGGGGTGTCCGCCTGATCCGTGACTTTTTTAGTTTTAGCAGCCGTCCAAGGGCCATACATTCGCAGGACGCCGAGACAGTGATGGCTCTGGTGGCTGACTCAAGTGCCACGGAGTCCTCAGCCCCAGTTCACAGCAGCAGCAGTAGCGGTAGATCTACGCCTCCTGTAGAAGCAACCCCCACTCCCACAGAATTGTTGCCGCTCATGTTTGAAGACGAAGACACTGAGCTGGACATTCTGGGGGAGGCTATGCAGGAGGCTGAATTACAGTTCAGCCCTCAAGATGGGCAGGACTTTTTGGAAAGGATGGGGGATAACGAGGAGGAGGAGGGGGTAACTACAATGCATACCCCTTTGAAATCCCTTCCAACAGGTGCGGGTGGTTTGAAAAACACAAAATCCGCACCTAGTCAGACCCAGGTGTCAGCGAGGGGACAGCGGATCCCGGTCAGGGGCTCCATGTTAGCTGTTCCCCTCAGTCCACCACAGTTTGGCACCGGGTCTGACATTGCAGAAGAGGATGAGGGTGACGCCGAATGGGTGCCACCTACTTTGTCAAGTGACAGCAGCACTGAAGAAGGTAGGCACCTGAGGAAAACGGTGCACCAGGTCTCCAGAGAGCCCATTGGCAGGGGCTCTACTGTTGAGAGGAGCAGGCAGCAGCAGCATGCTCCACCTGTGCACACCGAGCCCCAACAGGCGCAAGCCAGCACCACCCCATCGGACAGGAGGTTGGTGCGGAAGTCGCCTGTTTGGGCTTTATTCACCCTGGCAACAGATGATGTTACTGTTGCCATTTGTAACCTCTGTCATGCCAGGGTGAGGAGAGGGAGGTCAGTTGCTCGGCTGGGTACCACAGCCCGGAACCAGCACATGCGACTGAACCACTGGCGGGAGTGGGAACAGATTAAGAGTGGTAGTAGCAGCAGCGCCACCGGCAGTGTGCAGGGGACAGCAGCTCCTGCCACTGTACAGCAGCTTCCCCTCTCTATTGCAACTACTGATTCTCACCCCCCAGCTCCGTCTAGTAGAGGTATTGGTACCGGCAGCCATCCCTCTACAACCAGTGCACCCTCCTCTATCTCCTCCTCTGCCGTCCGGCGCCAGCCATCAGTTGCTGATGCTTTTGAACGCACTGCGCCCTACGCCCCAGGGGACCGACGTGTGCGTTTACTCAATGGGCTCCTGGCAAGGGTTATTGCCCAACATCTGCTTCCGTACAATCTGGTTGACAGCAGGCAGAGAGAAAAAATATAGGCGTGCTCAAACCCTGTCACACCGAGCACGGACCATTCCAGGAACCACGGCGTTACTTGAGTAAAAAGAGAAAAGGGTCCAGCTCGATTAAAATGTTACCTTTATTTTTCAGTGCAGAATAAAAGCCAGTTACACTCGAGTCTACATGTTTCGGATCAGGGACAATAGCGATCCTTCCTCATGACCATACGAGATGTGTGACACTACTCACCGTGTGTAGTACAGCTTTGCAACTATAGCCTTATTTAGCTGCATGACCGGCAATAGATGAACCATGCTGAGCACTAAAAGCAGCTGACGATGAACAACAACAGTAGACGGGGACCATGACAGAGTCATGAACGAGGGGAATGAGAACTGACCCAGGTGGCAGAGACATGGACACTAACACAACTGGCCCAGGCCAAGCAACTTCTTCACTGACTTCTGGGCTCTGTTTGATCTCAGGACAGTGTGGACGTTCACATGTCGTTAGCGCTGGATGTGAGCAGCGACAATTGTGTATGGGTCTGGCGACCTGTGTTACATATCCCTCCTCACAGACAAACGGAGGACAACAGAGACACTACTAAACCCTTGCAGTCCTTTATCCTTCTGGCTCAGAGGAATCCGAACACATTGAGTCATGCTGCGTTAACGCAGTGGTCTGCTACAGAATTGATGCGCCTTATATAAAAAATTATAGATGAATGTTGCTGGCATAAAGGATACCTGATTGATTGATTAATTGAAAATAGAGTGTGTTCAAAATGTCAAATTGCTTTAGTAAAAACATGTTTTCAATGTAAATATTTAATGTATTATATATGTTACGACATTACAGTTTTAGACTATGAAATAAAAAATGTTACTTGTTTTTATTAAGTTTTGGGTTGTGTTCATGGTCTGATGGGTGGTCCATTCATGAATTCACATTCCTGCTGCTTAGTTAGAAATGATACAATGTAAGGTGTATTATTTTAGTGTTGGTGCTGCCCCTGTTTGTTGGTGGGGCCATTCAGGATAATATGTTCCGGATGCACATTTAGCTGCTGCTGCCGCCTGTCCTGCTGATTTTGCACTAGCTATATATGGGCCTCATTCTATACCATTTTAAAAAATCCTCTGGTGGATGCTGCCGCCTGTCCAGACTCCTGATCTATCTGAGTCATCTAGGGGCCTAATAACACTCAATCTACTGATGCTGCATGTCCTGCTGATTTGAGCCTAGCTATATGTGGGCCTAATTCTATACCATTTTCAAATATCCTCTGTTGGATGCTGCCGCCTGTCCAGACTCTGGATCTATCTGAGTTATCTAGGGGCCTAATAACACTCGATCTACTGCTGCTGCATGTCCTGCTGATTTGAGCCTAGCTATATGTGGGCCTCATTCTATACCATTTTCAAATATCCTCTGTTGGATGCAGCTGACTGGCCTGATCTATCTGAGTCATCTAGGGGCCTAATAACACTCGATCTACTGCTGCTGCATGTCCTGCTGATTTGAGCCTAGCTATATGTGAGCCTCATACTATAACATTTTCAAATATCCTCTGGTGGATGCTGCCGCCTGTCCAGACTCCTGATATATCTGAGTCATCTAGGGGGCTAAAAACACTCGATCTACTGCTGCTGCTGCAATGCATGTCCTGCTGATTTGAGCCTAGCTATATGTGGGCCTCATTCTATACCATTTTAAAAAATCCTCTGGTGGATGCTGCCGCCTGTCCAGACTCCTGATATATCTGAGTCATCTAGGGGCCTAAAAACACTAGATCTACTGCTGCTGCATGTCCTGCTGATTTGAGCCGAGCTATATGTGGGCCTCATACTATACCATTTTCAAATATCCTCTGGTGGATGCTGCCGCCTGTCCAGACTCCTGATATATCTGAGTCATCTAGGGGCCTAAAAACACTCGATCTACTGCTGCTGCATGTCCTGCTGATTTGGCCCTACCTATATGTGGGCCTCATACTAGACCATTTTCAAATATCCTCTGGTGGATGCAGCTGACTGGCCTGATCTATATGAGTCATCTAGGGGCCTAATAAGACTACAATTTGTGCTTTGATGAGTATACTAGTTTTCTATTAATTTAACTGCATAGTTTACATTTCAATGCTGATGTCTTACAGGTTTACAGTTTATTTTGGCCTTAAATTGTAGCTTTAATACTATTTATTTAGTACACTTACAAAATGAAATACATTATTTTTATTAGATAATATTATTGGAGCCACCAATTGGAAAATTAAGGAATGTGTTTATATATTTTTCTGCTCCGTATTCTTTTTCTTTTAATTTCATAAACAACAATGCAGAAATATATATCTTCTACTTCTGCAAAAATTATGTTTGTAATTTACAGAAAAGTCAATACAGTGTCAAGTATCAAACACAGAGCGAAATATTCAATAGATTGACCTGAGTCCTAAAATGAAGTGCAGAACTGATAAGTAAAAGGTAGATATTTAAGATATATGTAAATATAAACTTTATTATCCTGATTGGCAATAACTAAAAATTTTTGTGGGAAAAAAATCTTACTAAAAACACAATCAAAATCCTGGAAATGTTTAACAGTGAAAGTAGGTGCTTTTTTAAAAAAAAGCACAATTAAAAGGGAACTCAAGACATTGGTACTGAACATTTGTTTACAATACTCTTATGAAAATATAATATTTATTTAATTTAGATATATAAGAAAAATGTACAGGGAGTGCAGAATTATTAGGCAAATGAGTATTTTGACCACATCATCCTCTTTATGCATGTTGTCTTACTCCAAGCTGTATATGTTAAATAAAAATTAACGAATATTAGATTTCGGCGAATATAATACGAATATTATAACGAATATTCCCAAAATATAGCGAAATTGAATATGGCACCTTACGCTCATCACTACTAGTGACAGCAATTTGCGGTCCCCAATGCACAGTGGGGGTGGCACACTTTCATATGCATGAGCCCTTAGACATTATTTACATAATCAGTGTTTGGTCAATATTTGGCATTAGTGATTGTTAGCCAAAATCACAAGTGGAACCTACACAGTATAAGGTATAATGGAAAGATTTCCACCTCTCTGTGTTTTTGACACACACCTGGTTTTGGCTCCCAATCACTGATGCAAAACACTGACCAAACACTGACTGTGCGAATAAGATCTTATATCACTTTCCCGAAGTACAATTTTTCAAAACTGTGTTATTCTAATGTTATTAGCCTACCATTGCATCCTGTGGCAAATCTGTTTTCATATCCAGTTGCTGTAGATTACATCCTACATCAGAGCCTTGTAATATAGCACACTGAAGCATCATTGACAAGAACAAGGGGTGTGGTTAGTGTCACATGTCCTTATGTTAGGACACACCTCACTGTCCTAAGGCATGATGGGATAGCAGACATGACAAAACAAAAATAGGATTCAAGCATGGGGGATAAAAGAAAAATGCAAATGAGGTACATTTGAAAAAGAAATCCAAGGGGGAATCAGAGTATTTGATGAAAATAAAGTTTAGATTCTAAAAAGTTTATGGTACAACCCCACTTCCAGACTGAGCCATTTGCCCCCTTACTGACCAGGCCTAATTTTGCAAATCTGACATGTGTCTTTATGTGGTAATAGCTTTGGAACACTTTCATTTATCCAAGCTATTCTGAGATTGTTTCCTCTTGACACATTGAACTTCATGGTTGTCATAAATTTGAGTCAATATATTTCACCCTCCCAAATTTACCAAAAATTTTGAACGATTTGCAATTTTCAAAATTTCAATTTCTCTGCTTTTAAAACAGAAGGTGATACCTCATATAATTTTAAGTCATTTTAAGTCATATATTGAAGAAAATTGGAGCGCTCAAAAGGACTTTATCATTGTAAGTCAAACCAGCTCGATCGGAACAGCGTACACAACAAACCACTTGTAACTCCAAGAGCAGAGAACCACATGGGACACCAGCGCACAAGACCTGAACTGGTAATTCGCTATTTCCTCGCAGAAAGATACAAGGTAAGATATAACATTCTACCATCCAACTGAGGAATAATACTTCCATTTACACTATACCACCAACAGTGAGTAACATATGGATTGATACTAACTGTATATGCTACCATTAGAACAGAATGGAACATTTAATAGATGTATAAGCTAAATCAAATGACACAGCAGCCGCCTTGCATTTGATTGACATATATTTTATTAAAGACATCTAATAGTGTTCCTATATCAGCAACAGACCTAAGGAGGTGAAACATCTATATACATTTTATTTCCATAACATAAAGATAAAAGGAAACAGCTGTAAAAACGTACATTATGCTTTAAAAAAAAAAATATGTGCACTGTCAGAGTTGACACACTGATGGGATCTCCAGAAAATTACAACATTGAGATAGAGTTGCTATTTAATTGTCTGCCACATACACAATAAATCATTCTGGTTGCTACAGAAGCAGCAGAAAATGGTGTGTTTGACAAACACCAGAACAACAGGATCTTGTTTTTATATTATTTTCATGTTTATTTTTATACAATATTTTTGTTGTATATATTTTTTGGTTTTATGCAAATATGTACTCAGCTGTGCTAAGGCACAAATAAGTGGTGTGTGCTAATAAACTATATACAGATGTCCAAAAGTCTCTGAATAATCCCAGATAAAGTGAGCATATCTAAGACTACAACTATTTAAATATATGTACTAGGGTGAATTCATATAGATAGAGCACCTGATCCAATATAACCAAAGGGTGAGCAGCTATTCTATTCCATTTAAAGTTTCTTTTACACACTGTAGGGAGAGCATAGGAGGAGCATAAGGAGACTCCAGGAACAGTGCAGATACAGTACAGGCTCACTGTAATCACCCTGTGCATCTTGTTCATCTGCTGGTCCATTCATTCTTAATGTGTTCTGTTATACATAGACTTACTGTGCATCAGACTAATTGTCAATATGTGGTCTAATATTTAGGCAATAGAGTTGAGGGGACACCTAGATGTTCGGGTTTGAAGTGTTCGGCCGTACTTCACAAAAAGATTTAAGTTTGGGGACTGTACTTGACCCGAACTTGACCCCGAACTTGACCCCGAACCCCATTGAAGTCAATGGGGACCCAAACTTTTACTCACTAAAATGGCTCTAAAAATGTCATTAAAAGAGCTAGAGGGCTGCACATGCCATCACAATGTGGTTAAGAGCATGGTAAGTGCTCTGTAAACAAATGTGGATAGGGAAATGACTTAAAATAACATAAAATATGTATAAATTAAAAATAATAATCTTGATCTAGGAGGTCGAGGTCCATATGGAGTAGGATGTTGAAGAAGCAGTGGATGTGTCGGTGTAGGTCGAAGCGGAGGTGGAGGAGAAGGAGGTAGCCTACACTGGTTTTTGGTTTACATTTTTTATTTTTTAGATTTTTTTTAAATTAGGGTACACCCCAAAACATTGGGAAATACCACCTGTGATAACCCCCTCCAGCCATGCTAAACAAACATTCAGACAAAACACTGGTTGCAGGGCAGGCCAAGCACCTCCAAGGCGCAAAGGGCAAGCTCAGCCCATGTGCCCAATTTGGAGACCCAGAAGTTGAAGGGGGCAGACCCATCAGTCAGTACTTGTAGGCGTGTGCACACATACTGCTCCACCATGTTGCATGTCCCCATGATGTCCATGATCCAATTGGATATCTGTTCTATCAACTTTCGATGTTCTTTTCTGCGCCTACCATGTTGATCACGGTTAGCGGCGAATCAGGGTTCCAAGCCAGAGAGGGAGCGTGAGAAAGGGAGACCACATCCAAGGGAGGTTAATTGTTGGAAATAAAATATAATCGAGCGGATAAGTGGGACAAAATATTGAAGCGCAAATGTAGAACAAGTTGTTAAAGTTTAAGCATTGAATGAAAGGAGGGGGCGCGCATCAATTAAAGAAGAATTTTTTCAATTGAATTCCCTGTCACCTATGCAGAGCAGGGGTTTGTATGCGGCAAAATAGGTAAAATGTCACCTGACAATGTAACAGACAAATTAGTGAAATGTTTTTACTTGTCTGCTAGGTATAGCAGGGGTATATCACACCCAAAAATCTGTAAATTTCACCAGAATATGTAACAGGCAAATTAGTGAAATGTTTTTACCTGTCTACTAAGTATAGCAGTGAAGAAGAAATGGAGCTCAAAACGCCAGAATAGAAATTATTATACGAAGGTACGCCGAAACGCGCGTTGGGGTAGCGCCATCCTGGCTGGTCTCCTCTTGGTCTGATATTGCGGTGAGTTCCATCCAATTATGTACATTCCGGTTTTGTTCCACATGGATCTCCATTGTGTTGTTAGGTATTGACTTATAAACCGGATGCTCTTGCTCCTTGGTGCATGGGTTTTTCCATCTTGATCCATATTTTTCTCCTTTTACATTTTTGGACTCACCTCCATTACCATATTTATTGTGCATCTGCAGTGCTATTATGCCATTACTATTTATCTGTACTATCATGTACTCATCCCGCTGATTATACCTTTCTATATTCATGACCGGAGCCTCCCATCCAGGGTGGCGCTGTTAGCTATTTTTTCCCTGCTCTTTTCTTGTCCCTGTCCCATTGCATTTTGTTATATGTAACCCTGATGTCTTTTTATGATACAAATTAATATTTATAATAATTTCTATTCTGGCGTTTTGAGCTCCATTTCTTCTTCATTCTGATCTGTGCTCGGGAGCTTTAGCCGAGTTATTTTCTTAGGGGTGTCACTTTGGGTATATTGGGGGAGCACTGGCCCCCCTGGACCTTCTTGCCCCCTCTTTGACGCCCCCAGGGTCACCCCCTTCCTTTCTGTCTTAAGTATAGCAGTGGTATATCACACCCAAAAATTGGTGAATTTCGCCCAAAAATGTAATAGACAATATTAGTGAAATGTTTTTACCTGTCTACTAGGTACAGCAGGGGTAAATCACACCCCAAAATTGGTTAATTTCACCCGAATATGTAACAGACAAATTAGTGTTTTTTTTTTTTTTACCTGTCTACTAGGTATAGCAGTGGTATATCACACCCAAAAACTGGTTAATTTCAACAGAAAATCTAACAGACAAATAAGTGAAATGACATAAAATAAAATAAAATACGTACACATAAAAGCTAATAAAATAGATTTATGAGGTTGAGGTCCATATGTAGTAGGAGTTTGAGGAGGCGGTGGACGTAGCAGTGTAGGTGGAAGCAGCGGCGGAGGAGGACGAGGTAGCCAACACTGGTTTTTTGTTTAATTTTTTTTATTTTTTTTTATTAGGGTACACTCCAAAAGAGTGGGACATATCCAAAATACAACAATAAGCAATTGGGCTGTAGTATAACAATGGCTGGGTAAGGCCGGTATACATGTCTATTCTGCACAAGGTACAGACAAGTCCTGTGGGATCCATGCCTGGTTCATTTTAATGAACGTGAGCTTGTCCACATTGGCTGTGGACAGGCGGTTGTGCTTTTCTCTTTGATAACACCCCCTGCTGTGCTAAACACACGTTCAGACAATACACTAGCTGCAGGGCAGGCCAGCACCTCCAAGGTGTAAAGGGCAAGCTCTGGCCATGTGCCCAATTTGGAGACACAGAAGTTGAAGGGGGCAGACCCATCAGTCAGTACGTGTAGGCGTGTGCACACATACTGCTCCACCATGTTGCTGAAATGCTGCCTCCTGCTAAAATGTTCCATATCAGCTGGTATTGCTGGTTGTTGTGGCGTGCTGACAAATCTTTTCCACATTTTGGCCATGCTAACCCCGCCTGATGAGGTGCTGGTGGTGGCCCAGCTGCGTTGGCGACGTCTTCCTCCTCCTCTGCCTTTGCCTTGTGCTTCCATTGTGCCCCCGCTGTCAGATGGGAATGCCACCAGCAGCGGGTCTACCAGCGTGCGTTGTACTCGTGCATCTTACGATCACGCTCCAGTGAGGGAATTAAGGATGGTACGTTGTCCTTGTAATGGGGATCCAGCAGCATGGCCACCCAGTAATCAGCACAAGTTAAAATGTGGGCAACTAGGCAGTCGTTGTGGAGACACTGCAGCATGTAATCGCTCATGTGTGCCAGGCTATCCGGAGGCAACGAAAAACTGTCCTCTGTGGGAGGTGTATCGTCTGTATACTCTGTATCCCCCCAGCCACGTACCAGTGATGGCCATCAACTGGTTTGGATGCCACCCTGCTGTGAACACGGTTCCTCCTCCTCCATCTCTTCCTCTTAATCCTCTACATCGTCATCCTCCAGAACTGTGCCCTGGCTGGACAATTGTGTACCTGGCGTTTGTGGGTGCAGGAACCCACCCTCGGGGCTACTTGTGAATGACTGGCCAGAAACCCTATGAAATGATCCCTCTTCCTCCTCCTCCTCCTGTGCCACATCCTCTTCCATCATCGCCAGCAGCGTTTTTTCAAGGAGACATAGAAGTGGGATAGTAACGCTGAGAATGGCGTTATCGGCACTGGCCATGTTGGTGGCGTACTCGAAACAGCGCAACAAGAAACACAGGTCTAGCATGGAGGCCCAGTCATTAGTGGTGAAGTGGTGCTGTTCCGCAGAGCAACTCACCCGTGCGAGCTGCAGCTGAAACTCCACTATCGCCTGCTGCTGCTCGCACAGTCTTGCCAGCATGTGTAAGGTAGAGTTCCACCTTGTGGGCACGTCGCATATGAGGCGTTGAGCTGGAAGGCAGAAGTTACACTGCAGCGCTGACAGGCGAGCAGCAACAGGATGAGAATGCCAAAAGCGCGCAATTTCTGCAGCAGCTCTGACATATCAGGGTAATTTTTAAGGAATCTCTGCACCACCAAATTCAGCACATGCGCCAGGCAAAGGATCTGCGTCAAACCGGCTAGTCCCAGAGCTGTTGCAAGATTTTGCCCATTATTGCACATCACCAGGCAGGGCTAGAGGCTCACTGGCACCAACCACTCATCGGTCTGTTGTTCTATGCCCGTCCACTGCTCCTGCGCGGTGTGGGGTTTGTCCCCCAAACAGATACGTTTGGGGGACAAACCCCCAAACGTATCTGTTTGGCCCTGGCTGTGCTGAATTTGGTGGTGTCGTTTACCCCTGGCTGTGCTGAATTTGGTGGTGAAGGTGTTATGCTGACCGGATGAGGAGCCGGTAGAGGATGAGGATGCGGAGTAGGAAGAAATAGGAGGCAAACTGAAGCACCTTGCAATCCTCGGTGCCACTGCATTTACTCAGTGTGCTGTTATGGAGATATAACGTTCCTGACCGTAATTACTGGTCCACGTATCAGATTTTGTTCCCCACTTGGTTGTGCAGGGAAGGGATGGCACGCCTGGAAAAATTGTGGCGGCTGGGCACGATGTACTGTGAGACAGCCACAACCATAAGGCTTTTAAAACTCTCCATCTCCACCAGACGGAATGACAGCATTCAAAGGCCAGTAATTCTTAATGCTGGCATTCAGGGCCAGGGATTGCGGGTGGGTAGCGGGGTACTTCCTCTTCCACTCCAGTGTTTGGGAGATGAAGAGCTGAACGCTTCCGTGGGACATTGTGGAGATGCTTGGTGACCCAGGTGGTGGTGTTGCTGGCAGATCCTCTGTTTGCGTGGTGGTAGGTTGCACTGTCACTCCAGAGGTGGATGAAGAGGCCGAGACTGCAGCAGAAGAGGCGTCTACTCCACTGCAGCTCGTGCTTTGCACTTAGATGCCTGGTCATGCAAGTTGTGTTCAGGTTGAGAATGTTAATGCCTCGCTTCAGGCTTTGATTGCACAGCATGCAAACCACTCGTGTCTTGTCATCAGCACATTGTCTGAAGAACTACCATGCCATGGAACTCCTTGGATCTGGCTTTGGTGTGCTCAGTCCCTTGCTGCGGTGGGCAGTAGCAGGCATACTATCTAGCTCTGCTTTTGCACCCTGCTTCCTCTTCTGTTGTGCTGGACTGACCAAGTCATCACCCTGCAACAGAAGCTCCAACAGCAGCACCACCACAGGGGTCCACTTCCCTTATTTGACACTCTCCTCATATTTCTCAAATTTGGATCTTGCCCAAAATGGGTGTTTTTTTTTAAAACTTAGAATATTATTCCTGTATTTCAAGCTTGTATCTCACATAGATGCAGCCAAGGTGGCAAATTTAATATTTGGCCCAAAATTGATGTTTTTTTAATAACATAATAGAACAGCAGTATCTAATGCGTGTATCTCACAATAACAGATGCAGCAAAGGCTGCAAAATTCAGTACTTTGCCAACAATTGGTGTTTTTTTTAATTACAGAATATGACAGCAGTATCTAACGCTTGTATTTCAAACTGAAAGATGCAACAAGGGTTGTAAAATGTAGTATTTTGCCCAAAAAGGGTGATTTTTTAATAACAGAATATGACAGGAGTATCTAACGCTTGTATTTCACACTGAAAGGTGCAACAAGGGCTGTAGAATTTTGTATTTTGCCCCAAAAGGGTGTGTTTTTTTATAACAGAATATGACAGCAGTATCTAACGCTTGTATTTCACACTGACAGATGCAGGGCCGGACTGGGGATAAAAACCAGCCCTGGGAAAAGTTGCATACTAGCCCCACAGCATTGCGTCATTATTTACTTGTTTATAAAAGGGGAGAGCATTCATTTTAAAACACTTGTCTAAACACGAATATGAACTCTGCCCCACAATAGCTGTTTTGTAGAACCCCCATTGTTCTTATTGTCACAGTAGACCAGCTATTCACAACCAGGATACCTCCAGCTGTTGCAAAACTACAACTCTCGGCATGCCCAGACAGCGTTTGGCTGTCAGGGCATGCTGGGAGATGTAGTTTTGCAACAGCTGGAGGCATCCTGGTATGGAAACACTACAGTAGACCATTATCCCATCCAATTAGGTCAGAACGTAGAATAATAAAAAGAACGTTACTTTAAAGAATGGAAGACACCGTTTCAAACTCTAACTTTATTTAAGTTACTCAAAACGCACAAAACCTGTAGATGATGAATAGTGCAAAAAAAAAAATTAAGAGGGGAAAAAAAGTGCAAATAAACCTTTTGAGGTAAAAAGTGCAAAATGTTATACTAAACAATTATTATATTGTTTAACAGTTCAAATAATGTTTTTGACCCAAAAAAGGGCAAATATGTTGCTGTTAATTCTTTAACAGTACAAAATGTGAAAAAAAAAACTTTCTATAGAAGTCATAATAACATCCCCATTTTAGAAAAGAACAAAACTTTTTTTAAATGCACCAGTATCATGGTAAGCAACCCAACACTTTTCAGAAAGAAACATATAAACATTACTCAAAAAACCAATCACGCTCCTATCACTATCAGCCTCAGACAGCCTATACATGCTGGAATCGCTTAGATCTACACATGTACTGGCTGCCTGGGCATGATATAAAGTGTCAGTGCTTTAAGCAATCACTCCTATCATGCCCAAACTGGCAGCCAGTACATGCGGAAATATGAGTGATTCCAGCATGTAGAGGGTTTTTACTAAATCTCTCAGTAAATGGGCATTTAGTAAGCCCTGTATGCGCTGAAATCACTCAAATTCCAGCATTTAGAGATCAGTATTTCCAAGTATCTGGAAACTCTGTCATTTAAAACTGGCATTGGTACATCCCTATTAAGGCTACTTTCACACTTGCGTTCAGAGCGGATCCGTCTCAGACGGATCCGCTCATATAATGCAGACGGTGGATCCGTTCAAAACGGATCCGTCTGCATTATATTGTAAAAAAAATTCTAAGTGTCAAAGTAGCCTCAGACGGCTCCGTCCAGACTTTACATTGAAAGTCAATGGGAGACGGATCCATTTGAAAATTGAGCCATAGTGTGTCATATTCAAATGGATCCATCCCCATTGACTTACATTGTAAGTCTGGACGGATCCGTTTGCCTCCGCACGGCCAGGTGGACACCCGAACGCGTTCAGGTGTCCGCCTGCTGAGCGGAGCGGAGGCCAAACGCTGCCAGACTGATGCATTCTGAGCGGATCCGCATCCACTCAGAATGCATTAGGGCTGGACGGAAGCGTTCGGGGCCGCTTGTGAAAGCCTTTGAACGGAACTCACAAGCGGAGCCCCGAACGCTAGTGTGAAAGTAGCCTAACTAGTCCATTGACATGCTTGTTGTGTTATGTAAGCAACATCCCTTGAAGCAAGCTACTTTTTGAAGCCAAAACATTAATGATGGTGTCATTGTTTAGTCCAACCAAGGCATCTTTTTCCACGGACATCAGCATAAAGGCCTCCAAATGTGGTTTCGGAGAGGGAATTTTGAAGGCTGTTTAAGATAAACTTAAGCTTATCTACTTTATATCTAGTTTATCTACTATCTAGTTTATCTAGTTTTCTACTTTACTTTACTTTTCTACTTTACTTAGTTTTCTACTATATCTAGTTTATCTACTTTATATCTATAAGTTTATCTAGTTAATCTACTTAAGTTTATCACATGCTACTTGGGAAGAGGAAAGTGTCAGGGTCAATTTGTATGCATTGAATAGTGAACAATATGCTAGACTGTATAAGTTGAAATGCAGTAACACATTGTAGCAGCAGGCTATACAGCTCTTACAAGTCTTGCACTTTCCACTTTTCTCACTAACATTTGAGTATATTTGTCCCTCACTTTCAGAGATAAGATGAGAATGGATGGCATCTTCATCTTGACCTTCATTGTTGGCATCTGTGTACTCTTCATCAAGAGTAGGGATGAGCGAACTCGAACTGTATAGTTCGGGTTCGTACCGAATTTTGGGGTGTCCGTGACACGGACCCGAACCCGGACATTTTCGTAAAAGTCCGGGTTCGGGTTCGGTGTTCGTCGCTTTCTTCGCGCTTTTGTGACGCTTTCTTGGCGCTTTTTGAAAGGCTGCAAAGCAGCCAATCAACAAGCGTCATACTACTTGCCCCAAGAGGCCATCACAGCCATGCCTACTATTGGCATGGCTGTGATTGGCCAGAGCACCATGTGACCCAGCCTCTATTTAAGCTGGAGTCACATAGCGCCGCCCGTCACTCTGCTCTGATTAGCGTAGGGAGAGGTTGCGGCTGCGACAGTAGGGCGAGATTAGGCAGATTAACTCCTCCAAAGGACTTGATTAACTGATCGATCTGCAGCTGTGGATCATTGAGCTGCTGATCCTCAATTGCTCACTGTTTTTAGGCTGCACAGACCGTTTGTCAGTCTCATTTTTCTGGGGTGATCGGCGGCCATTTTGTGTCTTGTGGTGCGCCAGCACAAGCTGCGACCAAGTGCATTTAACCCTCAATGGTGTGGTTGTTTTTTGGCTAAAGCCTACATCAGGGTGAAGCTGTGACACCAAGTGCATTTAACCAGCAATAGTCTGTTCATTTTTTGGCCATATACAAAATCAGGGGCAAGCTGCGCCTGTCACCAAGTGCATTTAACCCTCAATGGTGTGGTTGTTTTTTGGCTAAAGCCTACATCAGGGTGAAGCTGTCACACCAAGTGCATTTAACCAGCAATAGTCTGTTCATTTTTTGGCCATATACAAAATCAGGGGCAAGCTGCGCCTGTCACCAAGTGCATTTAACCCTCAATGGTGTGGTTGTTTTTTGGCTAAAGCCTACATCAGGGTGAAGCTGTCACACCAAGTGCATTTAACCAGCAATAGTCTGTTCATTTTTTGGCCATATACAAAATCAGGGGCAAGCTGCGCCTGTCACCAAGTGCATTTAACCCTCAATGGTGTGGTTGTTTTTTGGCTAAAGCCTACATCAGGGTGAAGCTGTCACACCAAGTGCATTTAACCAGCAATAGTCTGTTCATTTTTTGGCCATATCCCAGTCTAATTCTGTCACTAAATCCATACCGGTCACCCAGCGCCTAAATACTAGGCCTCAAATTTATATCCAGCTAAATCTGTCCCTAGTGCTGTAGCTGGGCGAGTTATTTAGTGTCCGTTCAAGCACATTTCTTGTTCTGGGTTGAAATACAATTCCCAATTTAGCAATTTCATAATTTAGTGGTTCCTGCTATATCAGAGCTCTTTGAAATCTATCCCAAAAAGGGTATATAATATTGAAGGTGCACATAGGGTCATTCAGAGTAACTTCACACACACCCGCTACTGTGTATTTCCAAGTCTAATTCTGTCACTAAATCCATACCGGTGACCCAGCGCCTAAATACTAGGCCTCAAATTTAATTCCCTCTAAATCTCTCGTTACCCACCGCTGTACTGTTGTTGCTGGGCAAGATATTTAGTGTCCGTCAAAGCACATTTTTTGTTCTGGGTTGAAGTACAATTCCCAATTTAGCAATTTCATAATTTAGTGGTTTCTGCTATATCAGAGCTATTTGAAATCTATCCCAAAAAGGGTATATAATATTGAAGGTGCACATAGGGTCATTCAGAATAACTTCACACACACCCGCTACTGTGTATTTCCAAGTCTAATTCTGTCACTAAACCCATACCTGTCACCCAGCGCCTAAATACTAGGCCTCAAATTTAAATCCCTCTAAATCTCTCGTTACCGTTGTCCTGTTGTAGCTGGGAAAGTTATTTAGTGCCCGTCAAAGCACATTTTTTGTTCTGGGTTGAAGTACAATTCCCAATTTAGCAATTTCATAATTTAGTGGTTCCTGCTATATCAGAGCTATTTGAAATCTATCCCAAAAAGGGTATATAATATTGAAGGTGCACATAGGGTCATTCAGAATAACTTCACACACACCCGCTACTGTGTATTTCCAAGTCTAATTCTGTCACTAAACCCATACCTGTCACCCAGCGCCTAAATACTAGGCCTCAAATTTAAATCCCTCTAAATCTCTCGTTACCGTTGTCCTGTTGTAGCTGGGAAAGTTATTTAGTGCCCGTCAAAGCACATTTTTTGTTCTGGGTTGAAGTACAATTCCCAATTTAGCAATTTCATAATTTAGTGGTTCCTGCTATATCAGAGCTATTTGAAATCTATCCCAAAAAGGGTATATAATATTGAAGGTGCACATAGGGTCATTCAGAATAACTTCACACACACCCGCTACTGTGTATTTCCAAGTCTAATTCTGTCACTAAATCCATACCGGTGACCCAGCGCCTAAATACTAGGCCTCAAATTTAATTCCCTCTAAATCTCTCGTTACCCACCGGTGTACTGTTGTTGCTGGGCAAGATATTTAGTGTCCGTCAAAGCACATTTTTTGTTCTGGGTTGAAGTACAATTCCCAATTTAGCAATTTCATAATTTAGTGGTTTCTGCTATATCAGAGCTATTTGAAATCTATCCCAAAAAGGGTATATAATATTGAAGGTGCACATAGGGTCATTCAGAATAACTTCACACACACCCGCTACTGTGTATTTCCAAGTCTAATTCTGTCACTAAACCCATACCTGTCACCCAGCGCCTAAATACTAGGCCTCAAATTTAAATCCCTCTAAATCTCTCGTTACCGTTGTCCTGTTGTAGCTGGGAAAGTTATTTAGTGCCCGTCAAAGCACATTTTTTGTTCTGGGTTGAAGTACAATTCCCAATTTAGCAATTTCATAATTTAGTGGTTCCTGCTATATCAGAGCTATTTGAAATCTATCCCAAAAAGGGTATATAATATTGAAGGTGCACATAGGGTCATTCAGAATAACTTCACACACACCCGCTACTGTGTATTTCCAAGTCTAATTCTGTCACTAAATCCATACCGGTGACCCAGCGCCTAAATACTAGGCCTCAAATTTAATTCCCTCTAAATCTCTCGTTACCCACCGCTGTACTGTTGTTGCTGGGCAAGATATTTAGTGTCCGTCAAAGCACATTTTTTGTTCTGGGTTGAAGTACAATTCCCAATTTAGCAATTTCATAATTTAGTGGTTTCTGCTATATCAGAGCTATTTGAAATCTATCCCTAAAAGGGTATATAATATTGAAGGTGCACATAGGGTCATTCAGAATAACTTCACACACACCCGCTACTGTGTATTTCCAAGTCTAATTCTGTCACTAAACCCATACCTGTCACCCAGCGCCTAAATACTAGGCCTCAAATTTATATCCAGCTAAATCTGTCCCTAGTGCTGTAGCTGGGCGAGTTATTTAGTGTCCGTTCAAGCACATTTCTTGTTCTGGGTTGAAATACAATTCCCAATTTAGCAATTTCATAATTTAGTGGTTCCTGCTATATCAGAGCTCTTTGAAATCTATCCCAAAAAGGGTATATAATATTGAAGGTGCACATAGGGTCATTCAGAGTAACTTCACACACACCCGCTACTGTGTATTTCCAAGTCTAATTCTGTCACTAAATCCATACCGGTGACCCAGCGCCTAAATACTAGGCCTCAAATTTAATTCCCTCTAAATCTCTCGTTACCCACCGCTGTACTGTTGTTGCTGGGCAAGATATTTAGTGTCCGTCAAAGCACATTTTTTGTTCTGGGTTGAAGTACAATTCCCAATTTAGCAATTTCATAATTTAGTGGTTTCTGCTATATCAGAGCTATTTGAAATCTATCCCTAAAAGGGTATATAATATTGAAGGTGCACATAGGGTCATTCAGAATAACTTCACACACACCCGCTACTGTGTATTTCCAAGTCTAATTCTGTCACTAAACCCATACCTGTCACCCAGCGCCTAAATACTAGGCCTCAAATTTAAATCCCTCTAAATCTCTCGTTACCGTTGTCCTGTTGTAGCTGGGAAAGTTATTTAGTGCCCGTCAAAGCACATTTTTTGTTCTGGGTTGAAGTACAATTCCCAATTTAGCAATTTCATAATTTAGTGGTTCCTGCTATATCAGAGCTATTTGAAATCTATCCCAAAAAGGGTATATAATATTGAAGGTGCACATAGGGTCATTCAGAATAACTTCACACACACCCGCTACTGTGTATTTCCAAGTCTAATTCTGTCACTAAATCCATACCGGTGACCCAGCGCCTAAATACTAGGCCTCAAATTTAATTCCCTCTAAATCTCTCGTTACCCACCGGTGTACTGTTGTTGCTGGGCAAGATATTTAGTGTCCGTCAAAGCACATTTTTTGTTCTGGGTTGAAGTACAATTCCCAATTTAGCAATTTCATAATTTAGTGGTTTCTGCTATATCAGAGCTATTTGAAATCTATCCCTAAAAGGGTATATAATATTGAAGGTGCACATAGGGTCATTCAGAATAACTTCACACACACCCGCTACTGTGTATTTCCAAGTCTAATTCTGTCACTAAATCCATACCGGTGACCCAGCGCCTAAATACTAGGCCTCAAATTTAATTCCCTCTAAATCTCTCGTTACCCACCGTTGTACTGTTGTTGCTGGGCAAGATATTTAGTGTCCGTCAAAGCACATTTTTTGTTCTGGGTTGAAGTACAATTCCCAATTTAGCAATTTCATAATTTAGTGGTTCCTGCTATATCAGAGCTATTTGAAATCTATCCCAAAAAGGGTATATAATATTGAAGGTGCACATTGGGTCATTCAGAATAACTTCACACACACGCTTCTGTGCATTTCCAAGTCTAATTCTGTCACTAAATCCATACCGGTGACCCAGCGCCTAAATACTAGGCCTCAAATTTAATTCCCTCTAAATCTCTCGTTACCCACCGCTGTACTGTTGTTGCTGGGCAAGATATTTAGTGTCCGTCAAAGCACATTTTTTGTTCTGGGTTGAAGTACAATTCCCAATTTAGCAATTTCATAATTTAGTGGTTTCTGCTATATCAGAGCTATTTGAAATCTATCCCTAAAAGGGTATATAATATTGAAGGTGCACATAGGGTCATTCAGAATAACTTCACACACACCCGCTACTGTGTATTTCCAAGTCTAATTCTGTCACTAAATCCATACCGGTGACCCAGCGCCTAAATACTAGGCCTCAAATTTAATTCCCTCTAAATCTCTCGTTACCCACCGTTGTACTGTTGTTGCTGGGCAAGATATTTAGTGTCCGTCAAAGCACATTTTTTGTTCTGGGTTGAAGTACAATTCCCAATTTAGCAATTTCATAATTTAGTGGTTTCTGCTATATCAGAGCTATTTGAAATCTATCCCTAAAAGGGTATATAATATTCAAGGTGCACATTGGGTCATTCAGAATAACTTCACACACACACGCTTCTGTGCATTTCCAAGTCTAATTCTGTCACTAAATCCATACCGGTCACCCAGCGCCTAAATACTAGGCCTCAAATTTATATCCCGCTGAATTTGAATACAATACATTGGGCCAAATAATATATTTGTTGTTGTGGTGAACCATAACAATGAGAAAAACATCTAGTAAGGGACGCGGACGTGGACATGGTCGTGGTGGTGTTAGTGGACCCTCTGGTGCTGGGAGAGGACGTGGCCGTTCTGCCACATCCACACGTCCTAGTGTACCAACTACTTCAGGTCCCAGTAGCCGCCAGAATTTACAGCGATATATGGTGGGGCCCAATGCCGTTCTAAGGATGGTAAGGCCTGAGCAGGTACAGGCATTAGTCAATTGGGTGGCCGACAGTGGATCCAGCACGTTCACATTATCTCCCACCCAGTCTTCTGCAGAAAGCGCACAGATGGCGCCTGAAAACCAACCCCATCAGTCTGTCACATCACCCCCATGCATACCAGGGAAACTGTCTCAGCCTCAAGTTATGCAGCAGTCTCTTATGCTGTTTGAAGACTCCGCTGGCAGGGTTTCCCAAGGGCATCCACCTAGCCCTTCCCCAGCGGTGAAAGACATAGAATGCACTGACGCACAACCACTTATGTTTCCTGATGATGAGGACATGGGAATACCACCTCAGCATGTCTCTGATGATGACGAAACACAGGTGCCAACTGCTGCGTCTTTCTGCAGTGTGCAGACTGAACAGGAGGTCAGGGATCAAGACTGGGTGGAAGACGATGCAGGGGACGATGAGGTCCTAGACCCCACATGGAATGAAGGTCGTGCCACTGACTTTCACAGTTCGGAGGAAGAGGCAGTGGTGAGACCGAGCCAACAGCGTAGCAAAAGAGGGAGCAGTGGGCAAAAGCAGAACACCCGCCGCCAAGAGACTCCGCCTGCTACTGACCGCCGCCATCTGGGACCGAGCACCCCAAAGGCAGCTTCAAGGAGTTCCCTGGCATGGCACTTCTTCAAACAATGTGCTGACGACAAGACCCGAGTGGTTTGCACGCTGTGCCATCAGAGCCTGAAGCGAGGCATTAACGTTCTGAACCTGAGCACAACCTGCATGACCAGGCACCTGCATGCAAAGCATGAACTGCAGTGGAGTAAACACCTTAAAACCAAGGAAGTCACTCAGGCTCCCCCTGCTACCTCTTCTGCTGCTGCCGCCTCGGCCTATTCTGCTGCTGCCGCCTCGGCCTCTTCCTCCGCCTCTGGAGGAACGTTGGCACCTGCCGCCCAGCAAACAGGGGATGTACCACCAACACCACCACCACCACCTCCGTCACCAAGCGTCTCAACCATGTCACACGCCAGCGTTCAGCTCTCCATCTCACAAACATTTGATAGAAAGCGTAAATTCCCACCTAGCCACCCTCGATCCCTGGCCCTGAATGCCAGCATTTCTAAACTACTGGCCTATGAAATGCTGTCATTTAGGCTGGTGGACACAGACAGCTTCAAACAGCTCATGTCGCTTGCTGTCCCACAGTATGTTGTTCCCAGCCGGCACTACTTCTCCAAGAGAGCCGTGCCTTCCCTGCACAACCAAGTATCCGATAAAATCAAGTGTGCACTGCGCAACGCCATCTGTAGCAAGGTCCACCTAACCACAGATACGTGGACCAGTAAGCACGGCCAGGGACGCTATATCTCCCTAACTGCACACTGGGTAAATGTAGTGGCAGCTGGGCCCCAGGCGGAGAGCTGTTTGGCGCACGTCCTTCCGCCGCCAAGGATCGCAGGGCAACATTCTTTGCCTCCTGTTGCCACCTCCTCCTTCTCGGCTTCCTCCTCCTCTTCTTCCACCTGCTCATCCAGTCAGCCACACACCTTCACCACCAACTTCAGCACAGCCCGGGGTAAACGTCAGCAGGCCATTCTGAAACTCATATGTTTGGGGGACAGGCCCCACACCGCACAGGAGTTGTGGCGGGGTATAGAACAACAGACCGACGAGTGGTTGCTGCCGGTGAGCCTCAAGCCCGGCCTGGTGGTGTGTGATAATGGGCGAAATCTCGTTGCAGCTCTGGGACTAGCCAATTTGACGCACATCCCTTGCTTGGCGCATGTGCTGAATTTGGTGGTGCAGAAGTTCATTCACAACTACCCCGACATGTCAGAGCTGCTGCATAAAGTGCGGGCCGTCTGTTCGCGCTTCCGGCGTTCACATCCTGCTGCTGCTCGCCTGTCTGCGCTACAGCGTAACTTCGGCCTTCCCGCTCACCGCCTCATATGCGACGTGCCCACCAGGTGGAACTCCACCTTGCACATGCTGGACAGACTGTGCGAGCAGCAGCAGGCCATAGTGGAGTTTCAGCTGCAGCACGCACGGGTCAGTCGCACTACAGAACAGCACCACTTCACCACCAATGACTGGGCCTCCATGCGAGACCTGTGTGCCCTGTTGCGCTGTTTCGAGTACTCCACCAACATGGCCAGTGGCGATGACACCGTTATCAGCGTTACAATACCACTTCTATGTCTCCTTGAGAAAACACTTAGGGCGATGATGGAACAGGAGGTGGCCCAGGAGGAGGAGGAGGAGGATGAGGAAGAGGGGTCATTTTTAGCACTTTCAGGCCAGTCTCTTCGAAGTGACTCAGAGGGAGGTTTTTTGCAACAGCAGAGGCCAGGTACAAATGTGGCCAGCCAGGGCCCACTACTGGAGGACGAGGAGGACGAGGATGAGGAGGAGGTGGAGGAGGATGAGGATGAAGCATGGTCACAGCGGGGTGGCACCCAACGCAGCTCGGGTCCATCACTGGTGCGTGGCTGGGGGGAAAGGCAGGACGATGACGATACGCCTCCCACAGAGGACAGCTTGTCCTTACCCCTGGGCAGCCTGGCACACATGAGCGACTACATGCTGCAGTGCCTGCGCAACGACAGCAGAGTTGCCCACATTTTAACCTGTGCGGACTACTGGGTTGCCACCCTGCTGGATCCACGCTACAAAGACAATGTGCCCACCTTACTTCCTGCACTGGAGCGTGATAGGAAGATGCGCGAGTACAAGCGCACGTTGGTAGACGCGCTACTGAGAGCATTCCCAAATGTCACAGGGGAACAAGTGGAAGCCCAAGGCCAAGGCAGAGGAGGAGCAAGAGGTCGCCAAGGCAGCTGTGTCACGGCCAGCTCCTCTGAGGGCAGGGTTAGCATGGCAGAGATGTGGAAAACTTTTGTCAACACGCCACAGCTAACTGCACCACCACCTGATACGCAACGTGTTAGCAGGAGGCAACATTTTACTAACATGGTGGAACAGTACGTGTGCACACCCCTCCACGTACTGACTGATGGTTCGGCCCCATTCAACTTCTGGGTCTCTAAATTGTCCACGTGGCCAGAGCTAGCCTTTTATGCCTTGGAGGTGCTGGCCTGCCCGGCAGCCAGCGTTTTGTCTGAACGTGTATTCAGCACGGCAGGGGGCGTCATTACAGACAAACGCAGCCGCCTGTCTACAGCCAATGTGGACAAGCTGACGTTCATAAAAATGAACCAGGCATGGATCCCACAGGACCTGTCCGTCCCTTGTCCAGATTAGACATTAACTACCTCCCCATAACCATATATTATTGGACTCCAGGGCACTTCCTCATTCAATCCTATTTTTATTTTCATTTTACCATTATATTGCGATGCTACCCAAAGTTGAATGAACCTCTCCTCTGCCTGTGTGCTAGGCCTAAATATATGCCAATGGACTGTTGCAGTGGTGGCTGACATGAAGCCTGATTCTCTGCTATGACATGCAGACTAATTCTCTGCTGACATGAAGCCAGATTGTCTGTTACGGGACCTCTCTCCTCTGCCTGGGTGCTGGGCCTAAATTTATGACAATGGACTGTTGCAGTGGTGGCTGACGTGAAGCCTGATTCTCTGCTATGACATGCAGACTGATTCTCTGCTGTCATGAAGCCAGATTGTCTGTTACGGGACCTTTCTCCTCTACCTGGGTTCTGGGCCTAAATTTATGAAAATTGACTCTTACAGTGGTGGGTGACGTGAAGCCTGATTCTCTGCTATGATATGAAGACTGATTCTCTGCTGACATGAAGCCAGATTGTCTGTTACGGGACCTTTCTCCTCTGCCTGGGTTCTGGGCCTAAATTTATGAAAATTGACTCTTACAGTGGTGGGTGACGTGAAGCCTGATTCTCTGCTATGATATGAAGACTGATTCTCTGCTGACATGAAGCCAGATTGTCTGTTACGGGACCTTTCTCCTCTGCCTGGGTTCTGGGCCTAAATTTATGAAAATTGACTCTTACAGTGGTGGGTGACGTGAAGCCTGATTCTCTGCTATGATATGAAGACTGATTCTCTGCTGACATGAAGCCAGATTGTCTGTTACGGGACCTTTCTCCTCTGCCTGGGTTCTGGGCCTAAATTTATGAAAATTGACTCTTACAGTGGTGGGTGACGTGAAGCCTGATTCTCTGCTATGATATGAAGACTGATTCTCTGCTGACATGAAGCCAGATTGTCTGTTACGGGACCTTTCTCCTCTGCCTGGGTTCTGGGCCTAAATTTATGAAAATTGACTCTTACAGTGGTGGGTGACGTGAAGCCTGATTCTCTGCTATGATATGAAGACTGATTCTCTGCTGACATGAAGCCAGATTGTCTGTTACGGGACCTTTCTCCTCTGCCTGGGTTCTGGGCCTAAATTTATGAAAATTGACTCTTACAGTGGTGGGTGACGTGAAGCCTGATTCTCTGCTATGATATGAAGACTGATTCTCTGCTGACATGAAGCCAGATTGTCTGTTACGGGACCTTTCTCCTCTGCCTGGGTTCTGGGCCTAAATTTATGAAAATTGACTCTTACAGTGGTGGGTGACGTGAAGCCTGATTCTCTGCTATGATATGAAGACTGATTCTCTGCTGACATGAAGCCAGATTGTCTGTTACGGGACCTTTCTCCTCTGCCTGGGTTCTGGGCCTAAATTTATGAAAATTGACTCTTACAGTGGTGGGTGACGTGAAGCCTGATTCTCTGCTATGATATGAAGACTGATTCTCTGCTGACATGAAGCCAGATTGTCTGTTACGGGACCTTTCTCCTCTGCCTGGGTTCTGGGCCTAAATTTATGAAAATTGACTCTTACAGTGGTGGGTGACGTGAAGCCTGATTCTCTGCTATGATATGAAGACTGATTCTCTGCTGACATGAAGCCAGATTGTCTGTTACGGGACCTTTCTCCTCTGCCTGGGTTCTGGGCCTAAATTTATGAAAATTGACTCTTACAGTGGTGGGTGACGTGAAGCCTGATTCTCTGCTATGATATGAAGACTGATTCTCTGCTGACATGAAGCCAGATTGTCTGTTACGGGACCTCTCTCCTCTGCCTGGGTGCTGGGCCTAAATATATGCCAATGGACTGTTGCAGTGGTGGCTGACGTGAAGCCTCATTCTCTGCTATGACATGCAGACTAATTCTCTGCTGACATGAAGACAGATTCTCTGTTACGGGACCTCTCTCCTCTGCCTGGGTGCCGGGGCCTAAATATCTGAGAATGGACTGTTCCAGTGGTGGCTGACGTGAAGCCTCATTCTCTGCTATGACATGCAGACTAATTCTCTGCTGACATGAAGACAGATTCTCTGTTACGGGACCTCCCTCCTCTGCCTGGGTGCTGGGCCTAAATATATGCCAATGGACTGTTGCAGTGGTGGCTGACGTGAAGCCTCATTCTCTGCTATGACATGCAGACTAATTCTCTGCTGACATGAAGACAGATTCTCTGTTACGGGACCTCCCTCCTCTGCCTGGGTGCTGGGCCTAAATATATGCCAATGGACTGTTGCAGTGGTGGCTGACGTGAAGCCTCATTCTCTGCTATGACATGCAGACTGATTCTCTGCTGACATGAAGCCAGATTCTCTGTTACGGGACCTCTCTCCTCTGCCTGTGTGTGTGCTGGGCCTAAATATATGCCAATGGACTGTTGCAGTGGTGGCTGACGTGAAGCCTCATTCTCTGCTATGACATGCAGACTGATTCTCTGCTGACATGAAGCCAGATTCTCTGTTACGGGACCTCTCTCCTCTGCCTGTGTGTGTGCTGGGCCTAAATATATGCCAATGGACTGTTGCAGTGGTGGCTGACGTGAAGCCTCATTCTCTGCTATGACATGCAGACTAATTCTCTGCTGACATGAAGACAGATTCTCTGTTACGGGACCTCCCTCCTCTGCCTGGGTGCTGGGCCTAAATATATGCCAATGGACTGTTGCAGTGGTGGCTGACGTGAAGCCTCATTCTCTGCTATGACATGCAGACTGATTCTCTGCTGACATGAAGCCAGATTCTCTGTTACGGGACCTCTCTCCTCTGCCTGTGTGTGTGCTGGGCCTAAATATATGCCAATGGACTGTTGCAGTGGTGGCTGACGTGAAGCCTCATTCTCTGCTATGACATGCAGACTGATTCTCTGCTGACATGAAGCCAGATTCTCTGTTACGGGACCTCTCTCCTCTGCCTGTGTGTGTGCTGGGCCTAAATATATGCCAATGGACTGTTGCAGTGGTGGCTGACGTGAAGCCTCATTCTCTGCTATGACATGCAGACTAATTCTCTGCTGACATGAAGACAGATTCTCTGTTACGGGACCTCCCTCCTCTGCCTGGGTGCTGGGCCTAAATATATGCCAATGGACTGTTGCAGTGGTGGCTGACGTGAAGCCTCATTCTCTGCTATGACATGCAGACTAATTCTCTGCTGACATGAAGACAGATTCTCTGTTACGGGACCTCTCTCCTCTGCCTGGGTGCCGGGGCCTAAATATCTGAGAATGGACTGTTCCAGTGGTGGGTGACGGGAAGCCAGATTCTCTGCTATGGAACCTCTCTCCAATTGATTTTGGTTAATTTTTATTTATTTAATTTTTATTTTAATTCATTTCCCTATCCACATTTGTTTGCAGGGGATTTACCTACATGTTGCTGCCTTTTGCAGCCCTCTAGCTCTTTCCTGGGCTGTTTTACAGCCTTTTTAGTGCCGAAAAGTTCGGGTCCCCATTGACTTCAATGGGGTTCGGGTTCGGGACGAAGTTCGGATCGGGTTCGGATCCCGAACCCGAACATTTCCGGGATGTTCGGCCGAACTTCTCGAACCCGAACATCCAGGTGTTCGCTCAACTCTAATCAAGAGACATTTTTAATCGGTGCCATAAACCACATGTTGTCATCAACTGTGTCAGGCGCACTCTCCTTACTGGCCACAACTTCTGGAATTTCTTCCCCTCCTAATGATTTTCTAGAAATTACTACTTCAAGTTCTTCATCAGTTTCTAGCGCAATAGCAGCTCCAATACAGTGGTGAATATATTCACCTTCATCAGTATTAATATCTTGACTTACACTGCTTTGCATAGTACTATGCATTGCTGTGCTACAGCTAGCGTTACTGTCTTCATGTGGAGATGCAGGTAGATCCTGTTTTTTTGCCACTATCTTGAACAAGCTACTAACTTTTTGACATTTTGCATCTTGTTCTAAAAGTCTTTTTTTTCCACGTTCTTTTTCTGCACCTCCTTTCTGTTTCCTTTTTCCTTCGCCTGTCTTATCCATAGCAATATGACAATCACTAAAAAAAGAGATACTCGCTTAAACAAAAGTGTGTATGAACTCAGCATCATGCTAGGGGATAGAGAAGTCTGAGATTTCATTTACCAGGCTTCTGTACTGCTACAAACTTGATATTGTGGCCTTTGACTTAAAGTTTGAATCAAAGGGCACAGCGTCAAGTCTGCAACATGACGGAAGTAGGGCAAATCAAATGTCAGGCTTCGAACTTGTGAAGTAGAAGCCTGGTATTTCATTTACCAGGCTTCTGTCATGTATAGTACAGCTGTGCCCTTTGACCTCATTGTACAACCTGTGCGTAATTATTTTACAGAAGACTGGCAAATCAAATGCCAGGTTTCTACTCATACTGACTGCAGGTATGGCCTGGCTGACCCACAGGAATATTATAGGCTTTCAGCCCGGCCCAGGAGTTTTGGGCTTTAAGTGACCAAACACGGCTGATCCTAGGGTCATGCAAAATTATTTCTTGGGGGCCCCCTAGGTTGTGGCTATCTTTATTAACGTAACCCCTTTACAAATGTCTTTTCCATATATGACAATACCTTACAAAACTACAACTCCTATCATGCCCTAAAAGAGAGTTGTAGTTTTGCAAAAGCCAGAGAGCCACAAGTTGGGGGATACTGATGTAGAGTGTGACAACATGGTGATGAGTTTATAAGTTAAATGTGTATTGGTATTGAGTTATGTTTGAGTGCGTTATGCTGTATAACATGGATATGAAAAGACTATCAGCACCATCCCTCGTTATCTCCCATTGTTCTCTGAGGGAGCTCAGAACAATCTACAGAAGTTTACCAACACATATGGGTTGTTGTCATATTCAGGAGAAATGGGTAACAAGTTATGGGGTCTTTTCCTCTGTTTACCCTTATGAAAAAGAAAAATCTGATCTGGGGCTTGGAAGAAATGAAACTTTTAATTTTCACAGCCAAGTGTTTCTACAAACCGGATTCAAAAAAAGTTGGGACATTATACAAATCGTGAATAAAAACTAAATGCAATGATGTGGAGGTGCCAACTTCTAATATTTTATTCAGAATAGAACATAAATCACGGAACAAAAGTTTAAACTGAGAAAATGTACCATTTTAAGGGAAAAATATGTTGAATCAGAATTTCATGGTGTCAACAAATCCCCAAAAAGTTGGGACAAGGCCATTTTCACCACTGTGTGGCATTTCCCCTTCTTCTTACAACACTCAACAGACGTCTGGGGACTGAGGAGACCAGTTTCTCAAGTTTAGAAATAGGAATGCTCTCCCATTCTTGTCTAATACAGGCCTCAAACTGTTCAATCGTCTTGGGCCTTCTTTGTTTCACCTTCCTCTTCATGATGCGCCAAATGTTCTTTATAGGTGAAAGATCTGGACTGCAGACTGGCCATTTCAGTACCCGGATCCTTCTCCTACGCAGCCATGATGTTGTGATTGATGCAGAATGTGGTCTGGCATTATCTTGTTGAAAAATGCAGGGTCTGCCCTGAAAGAGATGACATCTGGATGGGAGCATATGTTGTTCTAGAACCTGAATATATTTTTCTGCATTGATGGTGCCTTTCCAGACATGCAAGCTGCCCATGCCACACGCACTCATGCAACCCCATACCATCAGAGATGCAGGCTTCTGAACTGAGCGTTGATAACAACTTGGGTTGTCCTTGTCCTCTTTGGTCCGGATGACATGGTGTCCCAGATTTCCAAAAAGAACTTTGAATCGCGACTCGTCTGACCACAGAACAGTCTTCCATTTTTCCACACTCCATTTTAAATGATCCCTGGCGCAGTGAAAATGCCTGAGTTTGTGGATCTTGCTTAGAAATGGCTTCTTCTTTGCACTGTAGAGTTTCAGCTGGCAACGGCGGATGGCACGGTGGATTGTGTTCACTGACAATGGTTTTTGGAAGTATTTCTGAGCCCATTCTGTGATTTCCTTTACAGTAGCATTCCTGTTTGTGGTGCAGTGTCGTTTAAGGGCCCGGAGATCACGGGCATCCAGTATGGTTTTACGGCCTTGACCCTTACGCACAGAGATTGTTCCAGATTCTCTGAATCTTCGGATGATGTTATGTACAGTTGATGATGATAGATGCAAAGTCTTTGCAATTTTTCGCTGGTAACACCTTTCTGATATTGCTCCACTATCTTTCTGCGCAACATTGTGGGAATTGGTGATCCTCTCCCCATCTTGGCTTCTGAGAGACACTGCCACTCTGAGAAGCTCTTTTTATACCCAATCATGTTGCCAATTGACCTAATTAGTGTTAATTGGTCTTCCAGCTCTTCGTTATCCTCAAATTTACTTTTTCCAGCCTCTTATTGCTACTTGTCCCAACTTTTTTGGGATTTGTCGACACCATGAAAATTTGAATCGACGTATTTTTCCTTTAAAATGATACATTTACTCGGATTAAATGTTTGATCTGTCATCTATGTTCTATTACAAATAAAATATTGACATTTGCCATCTCCACATCATTGCATTCAGTTTTTATTCACAATTTGTTTAGTGTCCCAACTTTTTGGGAATCCAGTTTGTAAATCAGGGTCTCTTCAAATACAAAATGGTGCACAGAAAAACATTCTAGCAAAATCTACCTCCAAAAACCATATGAGCTCCTTTCCTTACAGTAGTTTTCCGCTACATATGGGGTATTTATGTAAACTACAGAATCAGCATGATACCTATTAAGGTTTATTTTGCTGTTAACCCTTGCTGTGTTGCAAGAAAAAAATGATTAACAAAAAAATCTGCAAAAATAAAATTTCCTTAAATTCTTGTAAAACACCTCAAGAATTAGCAAAGCTTGCAACATCAGTTTTGAGTAATTTGAGGGGAGCAGTTTCTAAAATGGAGTCATGTATGAGTAGTTTCTATGTGAGTCCCTCAAAATCACTTAATAACTGAATTGGTGTTTAAAAAAAATGGTTTTGGAAATTTTCTTGAAAATATGAAAAATTGACATTTACAAAATGATGCCAAGTATACAAATGGGGAATGTTGATTGCTAACTATTACTATCTGTCTTAAAAGTACAACATTTTTTACTTTTGGGGATTTTATTTTTATAAATAAAGGTGAAATATATCGACTCATGTCATGAAGTACAATGTGTCACGAGAAAAATTACAGTCTTGATAAATCTTCCTCAATTCCTCTCCTTTCAGTAAAACAGGCTGGTGGACATGTTACATGCTTCTTCATCTGTATCAATTTTATGAATGTGAGCTTCACATAAAAAAAAAAACAATCTCACAAAATTTCATGTTACAAACTCTATGCAGTTTTTTTTGTTAATATAATGATAGCTATATTTCATTACTTTTGCATATAAATATTAGATATAAAGCAAATACAATAAGTAAAAGAATCTTGATACCGCGATCTGTCAGTTTTAGCTGCAATGTGAATAAGCCCCCCCTTACACCCTCCGTACGGACTAAGCTGTGCGATGTCACAAATCTGAGTTACCTTTACTCTAGATGTTTTCTCCCAAGTCCTAGGTCCTTTTAGGATGTGTCTGGAGTTTTTTTGCAGGCACAGGTCAGGTCAGGTCAGAGTATCTTGAACATGGAGACGAGGCTCCGGCAGCGTGGCTCCTTTAGTTCAATCTCATGGTTCACGCTCGTATAGAGCAGAAGTGACGTCACTACTGTGACTATGGGTAGTCACAGATACCGTACCAATAAGCCTTGATGCGTTTCGGATAGAGTCACTTTCCTTCATCAGGAATGGCTCTTCCCTGTTACAAGACACTGCCTATTTATGTCTGTGTGCCTGCACGCTGATTTAACTTTTTCATTTCTGCTGTTTAGTGTATGTTTGCTTCTATACGGTAAAAAGATGGCTTGCTGTGTGTACATATAGTTCAACTTCACTATTTAAACCAGATGGGGGCCAGTGTATCCATGTTAAATATCCATTTGGTTTCTGCTCTTGACATTTCTCTAATGTAGTCACCCCCCCCCCCCTCTCATTTTTCTTTATCAACTCTACCCCACAAATTGTTGATCCTGTAAACTTTCATTGGTGTTTCTTTATAGTGACAGGATAATGGGTGTCCTGCATATTTCCTTTCTATATTATAGACATGTTCTCCTTTTCTTTTTTTCAGAAACCTTTTAGTACTGCCAATGTATATTTTATTGCATGGTCACCTAATGGCATAAATGACTCCTTGACTTATGCACAAGATAAATTCTACAATATTATATGTGTATGACCCATCAGTATTTTCTACATGTGTCTGTGATTTCATTTTTTGTGGTTTTATTTGCACCCCAAGCATTTTTTGTATGGGAAAAAGCCTTTCAGTCCACCACCTTTTTTGTGATCTCTAATGCCTTTATTTTCCATATTTATATATTTGTTGGTTGGTGCTACAGTATTGCCGATGTCCCTTGCTCTACGATAAATGAATCTTGGAACTTTGAGAATTAATTATCCTATAATTTTGTCTACCTTGAGGATTTCCCAATATTTATTCACTATCTTTTTTAGTTTCGGGATCTGGCTGTTGTAGGGCATTATCATGGGTGGGATAGTTCAACTTTCTTCTTCTCCCTGTTTTTTTGCTTTACTTTCTATCAATCCCTGTCTCTCTAGTTGTCCTATCTCCGTTCTACATTTTGTTAGTTTGTCTGGGTTGTATCCCTTCACTTCAAATCTTTTTTGCATGTATTCAGCTTCTTCTCTATAAATGTTCCATTTTTGTGCAATTCCTTCTTATCCACATTAATTGGCTTCTTGGCACATTTTCAAGCATTGAGGCAAGTGGCAACTGTCCACTGAAATGAAGCTATTCGCAACAGTCAGTGTATGTTTTTGTGCATATGCTTGAATACTGTAAGGTCTAGAAAGTTTATTTGTGTTTTACTATATGTGGGGGTAAATTCTAAATAAAATTCATTTTTATTCAAATCATAAAAAAACTCTTTAGTTCACCCCCCCTTTTCAAATAAAAATTATGTCATCGATAAAACGGTGCCATAGGGCGAGGATCGACCCGAGTCCGCCCCCGCAGTCGATGAACTGACGTTCTATTTTTAAATAAACATTATGCACTCTCCCAAGTACTCAATCTGTTCTTTCGTAATTTCTCCTTTACTGTTTAAAAAGAATTGCGCAGTATCACACCGCTTTTGATTCTCAATAACAGTATATAGGGACTTCACGTAATTTAGTATTTTTAAAATATGTTTTGTATCCTTGATGTATGCAGGGAGGGCTTGTGCATAGGGCTGCAGTAATTGATCTACATATCGAGATAATCCACAATTCAGGCAGTCAATTCCGGATACAATGGGCCAGCCAGGTGGATTTTGGGGGTCTTTATGGATTTTTGGATTATGATACAGTTGTCATGGTCTTACCTCCTTGCTGTTCTCCTTCGTTTGACATGTGCTGGCGGCCATCTTGGTTTCTGGGTTTCTTGTAGCCTCCCACCCTGCGGCTCCTCCTTCCCACTGGGAGGAGCTGGATGCCTAGCTCATATATATAGGAGGTCTGTGGCTTCAGTTCCCTGCTTGGTCCTCCTGTGCTCACATGCTTCTAAGACTGCTGCTGCTTCTGGTTCCTGATCCTGGCTTCGTCTGACTACCCTGCTGATTCCTGATCCTGGCTTCGTCTGACTACCCTGTTGGTTCCTGATCCTGGCTTTATCTGACTACCCTTCTGGTTCCTGATCTCTG
Source organism: Bufo gargarizans (assembly GCF_014858855.1). Classification (NCBI taxonomy): domain Eukaryota; kingdom Metazoa; phylum Chordata; class Amphibia; order Anura; family Bufonidae; genus Bufo; species Bufo gargarizans. The sequence goes on along the minus strand of NC_058083.1, from coordinate 372,429,988 downwards.
GTTTCGCAAGACCCTGCTTCGGTTTAGCCATCCGTTTGGACTTTTGCCTTACAGCTTTATTTTCAATAAAGCCTTCTTATTTCCACTCATCTCTTGTTGTACGTCTGGTTCATGGTTCCATGACATTAGGACCAAGCCATGAATTCTGACGGTACAGGGCCATCCTCGCTACCTACGCTGGTTGCCAGACTTGATCAGCAGGATCACCTGTTGGGTCGGTTCGCTGTGGCGTTGCAAACCCTGCTTGAACGCACGGCTCATTTAGCTTCCGTTGCCGATGGGTCGGTTGTCGCTCCTGGGCCCGCTCCTACTGCCGCTCCGGTTGTTGCGCCAGAGTCTACCCCGACACCTGTTGCTGCGCCTGCGGTGTTTCGGGGTATGACCGGTTCTGCCCCCCTTCCACAGCGCTTTGGGGGAGAGCCAACTCAGTGCCGAGGTTTCCTTAACCAGGTGGGCATTTACTTCGAGTTGCTGCCACATGCCTTTCCTACTGAGAGATCAAAGGTGGGCTTCTTGATCTCGCTGCTCTCGGACAAGGCCTTGGCCTGGGCCAGCCCTTTATGGGAGAACAACAATCCGGTGGTTGCCGAGTTTTCCGGTTTTGTTGCTTCTCTTCGGAAGGTATTCGATGTGCCGGCTCGTGCTGCCTCTGCTGCGAAGCTCCTTATGTCCATCAGACAGGGTTCACGATCCGTAGCTGAATACGCCATTGAGTTTCGTACCCTGGCAGCAGAGGTGGGCTGGAATAATGAGGCTCTGGTCGCTGCTTTCTCTCATGGTCTCTCGGATGCCTTGAAGGATGAGGTTGCAGCTAAGGACCTACCTGTGGAGCTCGAGTCTCTTATTTCTTTCCTGATTTTGATTGACACCAGACTCAGGGAGAGACCTTCCTTTCAGGAGAGCCTGCGGAGGCCTTCTAACAGATTGGCGCCTACGTTTGCTGTCCCACCCGTGCCTCCCTCTCCTCCCACGCCTCCTGGGGATGACTTGTCTGGGGGTGAACCCATGCAGCTGGGGTTTGCTCGCCTGTCCGAGGGGGAGAGGGTACTCCGGAGACGCAAGGGCCGATGCATGTACTGTGGTCTCGGTGGGCATTTTCGGTTGGCATGCCCGAACCGTCCGGGAAACGCTCGCACCTGAGATCCTGTCGGGGGCAGATCTTGGGTGGAGTCTCCTCGTCCCCGGTTTCCCGTGTTGACAAACCACTGATTACTGTTGTCCTCTCCTGGGTCGGGGGCTCGGTGATGACCCAGGCGTTGGTGGACTCTGGTGCTGGTGGTTTGTTCATTGATAGTGTGTTCGCTGCCGCCAATTCCATTCCTCTGCAGCCTCGAGGTTCCCCACTGGCTCTTGAGGCGATAGACGGCAGACCCCTTCTGCCGCCACACGTGACTCATGAGACCCTTCCAGTGGGGATGGCCATTGGTGCCGTTCACAGAGAGTCGGTCTGTCTCCAGGTTATTTCGTCTCCACACTACTCGGTGGTCTTGGGGTACCCCTGGCTCCAGAAGCATAATCCGACTTTCGATTGGAAATCGGCCGAGATCCTCTCGTGGTCACCGCAGTGTGGGGCTAGTTGCATCCATGGGCCTGTCAAGTTGCTGTGTACTTCCTCGGACTCTCTGTTGCCTCCTGAATACGAGGAGTACCGGGATGTATTCGATAAGGTGCGTGTGGTTGCCCTACCTCCGCACCGCCCATACGATTGTGCCATAGAGTTACAATCTGGTGCCGTTCCTCCTCGTGGCAAAGTCTATCCACTGTCGGTAGCGGAGAATGAGGCCATGGAGGAGTACGTGAGGGAGGCGCTTTCACGCGGACACATTCGCAAATCCTCGTCCCCGGCAGGGGCTGGATTTTTCTTTGTGAAAAAGAAGGGCGGTGAGTTGAGGCCTTGCATCGATTACAGGGGTCTCAATCGCATCACGATCAAGAACGCTTACCCGATACCCTTGATTTCCGAGCTGTTCGATCGCCTCAAAGGGGCCACGGTCTTTACCAAACTCGACCTGAGGGCGGCATATAACCTGGTAAGGATCAAGGCGGGCGATGAGTGGAAGACCGCGTTTAACACCAGGACCGGTCATTATGAATCCTTGGTTATGCCCTTTGGGTTGTGCAATGCGCCCGCAGTCTTCCAGGAATTCATCAACGATGTTTTCCGTGACCTGTTGCAGCAGTGTGTGGTGGTCTATTTGGATGACATCTTGGTATATTCTGAATCCATGGAGGCCCAATTTCTGGATGTCAGACGAGTGTTGCAACGGTTACGAGAGAACAAGCTGTTCGGTAAGCTTGAGAAATGCGAATTTCACCGATCCCAGGTAACCTTCTTAGGTTACATCATTTCCGCTGAGGGGTTCTCCATGGATCCTGAGAAGGTTTCGGCTGTCTTACAGTGGCCCCAGCCCAGTGGTCTTCGTGCCCTGCAGCGCTTTTTGGGCTTCGCCAATTATTATCGGAAGTTCATCAGGGACTTTTCCATGCTAGCCAAGCCTCTCACGGATCTGACCAGGAAGGGCATTAATCCCCAGGTCTGGCCGCCCGAGGCCATCCGAGCTTTTGAGGCTCTAAAGTCCGCCTTTGTGTCGGCTCCGATTCTGTGGCATCCCAACCCTGGGTTGCCGTTTGTCCTCGAGGTGGACGCGTCTGAGACGGGAGTAGGCGCCCTCCTGTCTCAGCGTAGAACACCAGAGGGTCCTCTGCTTCCTTGTGGGTTTTACTCCCGGAAACTGTCTTCCGCGGAGTGCAACTATCAGATTGGTGACAGGGAGTTATTGGCCATCGTGCAGGCCCTTAAAGAATGGAGGCACTTGCTCGAGGGCTCGGTGGTTCCGGTTCTCATCCTGACGGACCACAAGAATCTGACCTACCTCTCTGAGGCCAAGAGATTGACACCACGTCAGGCCAGATGGGCTCTGTTCTTGTCACGTTTTAATTACGTGGTCTCCTACCTACCCGGTTCCAAGAACATCAGAGCGGATGCCTTATCACGGCAGTACTCAGAGCTGTCTGGGGAGGAGTCGATTCCGACTTCGGTCATACCTCCGAATCAGATCCTGGCCGCCATTCGCACCAGCCTGACCTCTCCCCTGGGTGAGCAGATTTTGGCGGCTCAATCTGGTGCTCCCTCTGGGAGACCCAACGGCAGGTGTTTTGTGCCTGAGGAGTTGCGCACTCGGTTGTTGCGAACCTACCATAACTCCAAGGCCGCGGGGCATCCTGGAAAGAATCAGCTGTCCTGGGCTGTTTCACGTCTGTTCTGGTGGCCTTCTCTACGTTCCGACATCGCCGCATATGTAGCGGCATGCTCCGTTTGTGCCCAGAGTAAGTCCCCTCGGCACCTTCCGTTGGGCCTTTTGCAACCCATAGCCACCGGGGAGCGTCCATGGTCACACCTGGGGATGGATTTCATTGTGGACCTCCCTGCATCCCGAGGCCATACGGTCATTTTCATGATAGTGGATCGGTTTTCCAAAATGTGCCACTGTGTACCTCTCAAGAAGTTACCCTCTGCACAAGAGTTGGCCTCGATTTTTGCCAGGGAGGTCTTCCGGTTGCACGGTTTGCCCAAGGAGATTGTGTCGGATCGGGGGAGTCAGTTTGTGTCCAGGTTCTGGCGCGCCTTTTGCTCCCAGTTGGGGATTCATCTCTCTTTCTCATCGGCCTACCACCCTCATCCAATGGGGCCGCAGAACGATCCAATCAGGCCTTGGAGCAATTCCTTCGTTGCTATGTCTCCGATCACCAAGACAATTGGGTTGACCTCCTGCCTTGGGCTGAGTTTGCCAGGAACACGGCGGTGAACTCTTCCTCTGGGACGTCTCCCTTCATGGCCAATTAAGGGTTCCAACCTGCCGTGTTACCGGAGGTATTCTCTCCCCAGGATATTCCGGCTGTGGAGGATCACCTTTCCGTCCTACGTGCTTCTTGGGTACAGATCCAGAGGTCCCTTGAGGTCTCTGCGCAGCGCCAGAGACTCCAGGCTGATCGCAGACGAGCGCCCGCTCCTTCCTACCAGGTCGGAGACCGCGTATGGTTGTCCACCCGCAACCTCAACCTTCGAGTGCCCACTCCCAAGCTGGCGCCTCGCTTTGTTGGTCCCTTCCGAGTGCTTCGCAGGGTAAACCCGGTAGCCTATGCCCTTGCGCTTCCTCCTGGCATGCGGATCTCCAACGTGTTTCATGTCTCCCTGTTGAAGCCACTGGTGTGTAATCGTTTCACTTCCTCGATTCCTCGGCCTCGTCCGGTCCAAGTGGGCAATCGTGAGGAGTATGAGGTGAGCAATATCCTGGACTCACGCCTGGTCCGCGGCCGGGTGCAGTTTTTGGTCCATTGGCGTGGTTATGGTCCAGAGGAGCGTTCCTGGGTTCCCTCCGCAGATGTCCATGCTCCTGTCTTGCTCCGAGCCTTCCACGCACGCTTCCCTCAGAAACCGTTCCTTACTCCGCGGAGGAGGGGCCCTTGAGGGGGAGGTACTGTCATGGTCTTACCTCCTTGCTGTTCTCCTTCGTTTGACATGTGCTGGCGGCCATCTTGGTTTCTGGGTTTATTGTAGCCTCCCACCCTGCGGCTCCTCCTTCCCACTGGGAGGAGCTGGATGCCTAGCTCATATATATAGGAGGTCTGTGGCTTCAGTTCCCTGCTTGGTCCTCCTGTGCTCACATGCTTCTAAGACTGCTGCTGCTTCTGGTTCCTGATCCTGGCTTCGTCTGACTACCCTGCTGATTCCTGATCCTGGCTTCGTCTGACTACCCTGTTGGTTCCTGATCCTGGCTTTATCTGACTACCCTTCTGGTTCCTGATCTCTGGTTTCGCAAGACCCTGCTTCGGTTTAGCCATCCGTTTGGACTTTTGCCTTACAGCTTTATTTTCAATAAAGCCTTCTTATTTCCACTCATCTCTTGTTGTACGTCTGGTTCATGGTTCCATGACAACAGTGCTGCAATTTTGGGATGTGGTATATAAATAAAATAAGCTTTCTGTTTATTTAGAATACCTAAATTATTTCCTTTTTGTATGAGTTCCTTAAGCTCTTTCTTATAGATTTCCGTGGGATCATATTTTAGTGGTTGATATGTTTTCCTATCCTGCAGTATTGTCATAGTTTCGTTATGGTATTTTTCTTTATCCATTATCACGATTATCCCTCCCTTGTCAGCAAATACAGTTCAAATCTGTAGCAGGAGATCAATATCTATCTATCTAGTCAATCTAATCTATGTGCTGCTGTCCAGTAATTCCTTAAAATATTGAATACTGAATATTCTGAAATGTGATAACATTTGCGTCCCCACCTATCCCTTGGTTGAACTTGATGGACTTATGTCTTTTTTCGAACGTATCAACTATGTAACTATGTCCCAGTCTGTTTAACAGAATATCACTTCCAATGATTGGAAATTACTTTATGAGAAGAAGATTCAAGCTGAGAATTGTTTGCTGTTAAAGAAGCAAACAAATAGACATGGGATCCTCTATTTTCTAAATTACATGTTTTGTGGAAGAAATCAATTAGCTACTTGATGGAAACCAAACACATTCTATTATTAGCATAGTCCTTTGCAGATTGTTAAAAATTATCTCAGCTGACAATGGAGGACAAAGTTCTGCTATATATAGGACCTTCAAACCAGTAGGTACAAATCAAGCCAAAGACAGTCATTAGAAAAATAATTATAAGTACACCCTCTATAAATTCTATGCTTTTACATACCAGGTTATAAAAAAAAAAAGCTGGTCCTTAGAGAAGGTCTTAACATTAGGTATGTAATGATCAGCTGTTGCAAAACTACAACTCCTAGCATGCCCGAACAGCCTACAGCCTACATGCTACAGCAGGGAATTACAACAGCGGGAGATCTGCAGGTTGAGCATGTCTGATCCTGCTCATAATCATGTTCAGTAAATAGAATAAATAAATCTGTAATCAGAAAATAAAAAAAGATTAGAAAATAAGGACCGTTGTTGCTATCTGGTCTTAACTGGCAGATAACATTTTTGGTGATTTTCTTCAATGTTTATATTTTTGGGGGGGATTTAAAAAGGGAGAATTGAGTAACATAGTAAAATGTCATTGTTTATTTCATATCTTACTAATTTTGTACCGTATAGCTAATTTTATGGTAATTTTATGTCACTAGATTCCAAGAGCCATAATCTTTTTTTGTTCAATTTTTGCCAGCATAGCTGAATGAGGGCTTGTTTTTTGCGGGACAAGTTGTTTTTTTCAGCCCCATTTTGTGGTACAGATAATTTATTATTTATTATTCCTTTATAAAGGGGATGGGATTAAATCCATCATCATTATTTTTATGCCATGTGCCATACTCATGCGGTATAAATACTATATGATCTATTTTACCTTAAAGTGTTACATATGGTAAGAGAACCAAGCTCTGTTCACAGAAACGGCAGCAGAACCAAGCAGTTAGACCAAGTAATGTAACCAAGCTCAGTGCAGTACATCTGATAATAAAACTAAGTTTATTACTTAAAATAATTGTCCAAGTTCAAATTTTTTGGTGGGCAATCTGCAGGGAGGCTGTTTACCCCTTCCCGACCTATGCCATACATGTACAGCGCTACGCGACTGATTTAAGTAGAGATGAGCGAATCGAATCAGACAAAGTGGAATTCGATCCGAATTTCTGGAAAAATGTGATTTGCAATGAATGCAAATTTACATGCACTTCATGGTGACTAATCACAATTTTTCCTAAAAAGGGCGGCTACAATGGCGGCTACACGTGTGAGGATTTGGGGCAAGGAACTCTGAGAAGGTGTGCTGACCCATAATGCCATGCATGCAGCCAGCCATGTGATGTCACAGCTCTATAAATACAAGAACAAGAAAGGACCGGCACTCACTCTAAGTTGTCTGCAAAAGTTCTTGTTTATTGTCACATAATCCTGTGACACGCTTCGACACTCGCAGGTGTCTTTATCAAACAGCAATACACACATTACAAAAATCACCATTAAATAGCCAAACTCCTCATCAAGGAGTGCACATACATGATCGTGATGGCATAAGACACACCTCCTAAAAACAGGTGTAGACACACAATTCAAACAAATATTCTAACAAATAAATCTCAGCATTGATATGGTCTTCTCCTGCTTGCATTCGCAACATGCAGCACAATCTCGCATCACTTCACCTACAGAGCATGTATAAACATATCCATCATGAGAACCTATCCATATTATCTACATGTAAATGTTAATAACAGCTTAATTCAAATCAATTACTATAAATCGTAAAAATTTTATAAAAAGCTGAAAAGAATAGTTGAAAAAAGAAAGAAAAAAAGAAAAAACTTTTTTGTAATTTTTTTATTTTTATAAAAAACTATTTAATTCATAGTCACGGTTTAGACACATAAAAAAACACACGTGAAAAAAACGTTGATAGGGATATGTTCTCCCGATCTTGGATGAGTGATATAAGGGCTTTTAATGACAATCAAACAGTATAAACACCAATAGCAGGGAAAAGTCCCCTGTCTCGGAGACGCAAGCTATTTTTTGGCGTCGATTTATCGATGATGTGTTTTGCATATGGCGATGCAACATTCCGATCCTAACTCGCTTTTCTGAGTCCATTTATTCGGTGTGGGCCGAACTTCAATTTACTTTACAATTTGACAGATGTCGGATCTCCTCCCTTGATACCTGGGTCATTAAAAGTGTGGATAATAAGATCGTGACTGATCATTATACAAAAGACACAGACCGTAACAGCATATTATTCTATACGAGCAATCATCCTACTAACACAAAAAGGACATTACAATATTCACAATATCCACGGATAAGATGCCTTGTGGGGGATCCTGGACAATGCAAAACTAGATTAAATGAGATGTCAGCTAAATTTGAGGATAGAGGATACCCTTAACATCTACTTAAAGGGGTTGTCCAGGTTCAGAGCTGAACCTGGACATCCCTCCATTTTCACCCCAGCAGCCCCCCTGACATGAGCATCGGAGCAGTTCATGCTCCGATGCTCTCCTTTGCCCTGCGCTAAATCGCGCAGGGCAAAGGCATTTTTCAGAGTTCCGGTGACATACCGGGCTCTCTATGGGGCTGACAGGCAGCCCGGTGACGTCACCGGCACTGATGGGCGGGATTTGGCTCTGCCCTAGCCAGTAAAACGGCTAGGGCAGAGCTAAAGCCCGCCCCTCAGAGCCGGTGACGTCACCGAACACACTGCTGGGCGGAAGTTACCGCCTGGCAGTGTGTTATTGTAAACACAAGAGCCCGTGCCCTGCGCGATCTAGCGCAGGGCACGGGAGCGCATCGGAGCATGAGATGCTCCGATGCCAGGCTCAGGAGGGCTGCCGGGGTGAAAATAAGGGTATGTCCGGGTTCAGCTCTGAACCCGGACAACCCCTTTAAGGAAAAGAGAAATAGAACTCCACAGACTAATGAGGGAAAAGTAAAAAAAAATACTTTTATTCCTCTAGTGTTAAAATATCACCCATGGATACATAAAGTTCGAACAATAGTGAATAAACACTGGGACATTATTAGTGAATCTTACCCTTTGATCGAGGAATTCCAACAACGACCTATGGTATGCTATAAAAGAACGAAGAATATTCGTGAAAAAAACGTTAGGGCGACATTGGAGGTGATAAAAGGGATTTGAAACAAAAAACGCTTGCGTCTCCGAGACACAGAACTTTTCCCTGCTATGGGTGTGTACACTGTTTGAGTGTCATTAAAAGCCCTTATATCACTCATCCAAGATCGGGAGAACATATCCTTATCAAGGGTTTTTTCACGTGTGACAGTAATTATGTCATATATATTTTAAAGTGTCCCTGTGGTCTTTTGCATGTAGGGGAAACGTCTACACAAATGAAAGATCGATTTAGTAAGCACAAGTTCACGATCAGAAAGGAGAATCTGCTATTACCAATAACGTACCATTTTCATCAAATGAGACATAATATATCACAGTTGCGTTTTCAGATCATTGAAGGGGTAAAACAGCCTATGAGAGGGGGTGATAGGAACTCATTATTGAGAAAGAGAGAGGCCTATTGGACCCATAGGCTCCAAACTTTGAAACCTATGGGTCTAAACCGTGACTATGAATTAAATAGTTTTTTATTTAAAAAAATAATAATTTTAAAGTTTTTTTCTTTCTTTTTTCAACAATTTTTTTCAGCTTTTTATTTAATTTTTACGATTTATAATGATCGATTTGAATTAAGCTGTTATTAACATTTACATGTAGATAATATGGATAGGTTCTCATGATGGATATGTTTATACATGCTTCTCTATAGGTGAAGTGATGCGAGATTGTGCTGCATATTGCGAATGCAAGCAGGAGAAGACCATATCCATGCTGAGATTTATTTGTTAGACTATTTGTTTGAATTGTGTGTCTACACCTGTTTTTAGGAGGTGTGTCTTATGACATCACGATCATGTGATGTGCACACCTTGATGAGGGGTTTGGCTATTTAACCACTTCAACCCCGCTAGCAGAAACCCCCTTAATGACCAGGCCACTTTTTACACTTCTGCACTACACTACTTTCACCGTTTATTGCTCGGTCATGCAACTTACCACCCAAATGAATTTTACCTCCTTTTCTTCTCACTAATAGAGCTTTCATTTGGTGGTATTTCATTGCTGCTGAGATTTTTACTTTTTTTGTTATTAATCGAAATTTAACGATTTTTTTTGCAAAAAAATGACATTTTTCACTTTCAGTTGTAAAATTTTGCAAAAAAAAAAACGACATCCATATATAAATTTTTCACTAAATTTATTGTTCTACATGTCTTTGATAAAAAAAAAATGTTTGGGTAAAAAAAATGGTTTGGGTAAAAGTTATAGCGTTTACAAACTATGGTACAAAAATGTAAATTTCCGCTTTTTAAAGCAACTCTGACTTTCTGAGCACCTGTCATGTTTCCTGAGGTTCTACAATGCCCAGACAGTACAAACACCCCACAAATGACCCTTTGTAGAACTTAATTTGATCCCCATAATGGTAAAGATTAGAGCTAAAATAGGAATCTGGCTGAAACTTCCCCTATCTAGAGCTGATCGAGTTTCACTAGTTAAAATGGTGATACTACCACAACTTCTTTATGTGCTCAGGAATACACCTATTTGGATACAAGACAAACATTTTAAACTTATGGAAAGAATAATTAATGATTTAATATGGGGAAGAAAGCGAGTTCGAATTAAGCTGGAATATTTGTATAAATCAGTGGAGTGCGGGGGTTTAAATCTCCCCTACTTTAAAGGGTATTTTATTGCAGCCCAGTTATTGATGTGCTATGAATCAGAGAACAGTGCATTGCTGGGGAAGTTGGTAACTAGTCACGCTCACAATAATATTTTTACCTTGTTGGAATCTGGGCTATTGAAGAGCTATGAGCGAGGCTATAGAGAGACTATAAAACTACTCCTTAAAGTGTGGGCGACAACTAGGACATGGTTGAAGGTTAAGGGTTCACTTACATTTACGCCTCTTTGGCATAATTTGTATTTACAAAGGTTAGATGAGATTGCAGCCGACACATTTTGGCAGAAGAATAAAATTTTATATATTTCACAGGTAGTTAAAGATAGAGAAATTAAACCCTTTATAGAAATGACACATAATATAAAAAATCTTTCATGGTTTAGGTATTTTCAATTGCGATCTGTATTATCAAGTTTGGATGATAAGCGGCTGTTGGATATAGATAATTTATCTTTTCTGAATGATTGGGTAGGGGGTACACTTTCTAGAATAAAAATTTCAAATATATATAAGTTATTACTTAAGGTACGGTTTAGTGATATACACTCACCAGGACAAAAAGCGTGGGAGGTGGACTGTCCGAATTTACAAATAGAAGGGTGGGAGAATATTTTTGGGAATTTATCTTCATTATCCCAGAACTTCAACCATGTTCTAATACAATTCTATATTTGCCACAGATTATATATTACTCCCTTATGGATGAATAAATGCGGGTTAAGAGACACGTCCAACTGTCCCAAATGTGACACTGTAGGAGCGGACTTTCTCCATATGATATGGACCTGTCCAGAACTTATAAATTACTGGAATAGTATCAATAATTGTATTAGGTATAAATTAAAGATTCAAATTCCTTTTGAACCACAAGTATTTGTTCTTAATGATCTTTCCAAACTAAAAAATCACAAGTATCAAAAGATTTTCCTGAGCAGAATACTGATGTTGGCTAGAGTTTTGATCAGTCGGACCTGGTTTGCCCGATCCACTCCAGACATAAATACATGGATAAATTTAACTGATAAGGTAAAGAACTATGAGAAAATTATATATAAACGGAGGGAAATTGAGTACCAGTGGAGTAAGATATGGGGTGGTTGGAGGATTGATTAGCTGAGGTCAAGTTGTTTCATATATAGGGGTTCTACTTTGACGCACCACAAATTGGGGGGGAGGGAGGGGAGGGTTTTCTAAATGTTATGAAAAGACGAGTTGAATATATTTATATCTATATATAATTAGTTGGGTCACTAAGAATTGAGATATTGTTATCAAAAATTTTTTGATAAATTAAAAAAAAAAAAAAAAAAAAAAAAAAACCCCGCTAGCAGAAACCCCCTTAATGACCAGGCCACTTTTTACACTTCTGCACTACACTACTTTCACCGTTTATTGCTCGGTCATGCAACTTACCACCCCCACAGGGGGGTGATCAGGGAATCTATATGGGTGATCACCTCCCTGTCATTGATCACCCCCCTGTAAGGTTCCATCCAGACGTCCGTATGTGTTTTGCGGATCCGATCCCTGTATCCGTGGATCCATAAAAATCATACGGATGTCTGAATTGAGCCTTACAGGGGGGTGATCAAGGACAGGGGGGTGATCAATGACAGGAGGGTGATCAATGACAGGGGGGTGATCAGGGAATCTATATGGGTGATCACCCCCCTGTAAGGCTCCATTCAGACGTCCGTATGTGTTTTGCGGATCCGATCCATGTATCCGTGGATCCGTAAAAATCATACGGACGTCTGAATGGAGCCTTACAGGGGGGTGATCAATGACAGGGGGGCGATTAATGACAGGGGGGTGATCAGGGAGTCTATATGGGGTGATCATGGGTGATCAGGAGTTCATAAGGGGTTAATAAGTGACAGGGGGGGGTGTAGTGTAGTGTAGTGGTGTTTTGTGGTACTTTACTGAGCTACCTGTGTCCTCTGGTGGTCGATCCAAACAAAAGGGACCACCAGAGGACCAGGTAGCAGGTATATTAGATGCTGTTATCAAAACAGCGTCTAATATACCTGTTAGGCGTTAAAAATTCACGTCTCCAGCCTGCCAGTGAACGATCGCCGCTGGCAGGCTGGAGATCCACTAGCTTACCTTCCGATCCTGTGAACGCGCGCGCCTGTGTGCGCGCGTTCACAGGAAATCACGGCTTTCGCGATATGACGTGTATATGCGTGACTCTACGCAGAGCTGCCACCTCCGGAACGCAAATCTGCGTTAGGCGGTCCGGAGGTGGTTAATGGTGATTTTTGTAATGTGTGTATTGCTGTTTGATAAAGACACCTGTGAGTTTTGAAACGTGTCACAGGATTATGTGACAATAAACAATAACTTTTGCAGACAACTAAGGCTACTTTCACACTGCCGTTTTTGGGTCCTCCTGTGAGATCCGTCAAGGCTCTCACAAGCGGCCCAAAATGGATCAGTTCAGCCCCAATGCATTCTGAATGCATAAGGGTCCATTCAGAATGCATCAGTTTGGCTCCGTTCCACCTCCATTCCGCTCAGGAGGCGGACACCAAAACGCTGCTTGCAGTGTTTTGTAGTCCGCCTGGCGATGCGGAGCCAAACGGATCCGTCCTGGCTTACAATGTAAGTCAATGGGGATGGATCAGTTTTCATTGACACAATATGTTGCAATTCTAAACAAATCCAGAGGGAAAACAAACCAGGCTGGTGTAGTGAGCTGCATTTATATTTATTTATATAAGGAGATATATAACACGAGTTTGACCGCGACGCGTGGTTGATTAAGTGTGGTTGCGTAAGTGTGTGACTTAAGATTAAGTGAGGGAGTATCTGAGAGCTGAATTATTTGTGGACATTGAGTGGCTGTATTTGACTGCATTGTGTGCTGTGATAACACTTTTTTTTCCCTTCTCCAGGGGTTGCACAGGTGAGTAATTAAGGTATGACTGTCTAATTAGGGTGTGGTTGTCTAATTAGGAGACTATAAAAACTCAGCAGTGAGAACAGCACAGTCTTTTTGAATCCAGAGGGAAAACAAACCAGGCTGGTGTAGTGAGCTGCATTTATATTTATTTATATAAGGAGATATATAACGCGAGTTTGGCCGCGACGCGTGGTTGATTAAGTGTGATCGCGTAAGTGTGTGACTTAAGATTAAGTGACTTTAGATTCAGGGACTTCAGTGGGGGACTGTAATTAGCCAGTTTCTTAGTACTACATTATATTGTATTTTTTGCTTTTGTGGTGTAATCCCCATTTAGTATGTGTTGCGCAATTGACAACGCAGTCCAGTGCACATCTTGCATGATGTATGCAGTCCTGGAACAGGAGTTCAAGGGTGCATATCTTTGTTCAAGATGTGAGCAAATTACCCGTTTGGAATCGCAAATAGAGTCTCTAAATGGGCAAGTTGCAACACTGAGAGGCATTGACAATTTGCAAAAGAGTTTGCTTCTCACTGAGCAAGCACTCTTTGGGGTAGATGCAGTGGCGTACACACAATCCATGGGGCCCCGGTGCGAAACTGATCTATGGGGCCCCCTCCCCGTCGCCCCCCCCCCCAACCTGCCTCCTAGCCCCCCCCCCCCACTACCTCCCCTACCAGTGGTGTAACTATAGTGTTATGGGCCACAGTGCAAACATTTTTGCAAAGAAACGGCAGATTTTTTTACTAAGGGCTCTTTCCGTGCGGCTAATCCGCGGCGTGACTGAGTGCCAAGCCCCATTCTGGACAGCAGAGACACGGAGCAGTGACATGATTGACTGTGATCTTTTTACTACAAAATCACGGTGACAACTTTATGTCTTTGTGATTTTGTAGTAAAGATATCACAGAGAGGCATGGAGCCTTATCAATCATGTTAATGCTCTGTGTCTCTGCTGTCCGGAACGGGGCTTGGCTCTCATTTACGCAGCGGATTCCTCGCACGGGATCCGCTTGTGTTAAAGAGCCCTAAGCCCAATGCATGGCTACACTCACCCAGTCCTAATAAAATCTGGTCCTACCTCATCCAGGGTGTCGCTGGCGTCGGCGTGATGTCCGCTGGATCCAGAACAAGGTCCCTGTGGTGAGAAAAAAAGAATAATCACATAAGGAAGGGATGGTGACTGCCCCTGTGAAATCACCAGCTGGCCTGTAAGACTGAGCCATGCCAATGTGTAGCAGGGTAATCTAGGACATTTCCCCTAAGTGCAACCACACGGTACTAATGCCCACCTTGTGGCCCCTCACAGTAGTTATGCCCACCTTTGTTCCCGTCACAGTAATTATGCCCAGATATGTGCCCCCTCATAGTAGTTATGCCAAATATGTGTCCCCTTACAGTAGTAATGTCAGATTATGTGCCCCCTCACAGTAGTAATGCCAGACTATGTGCCCCTCACCTAGTAACGCCAGATTATATGCCCCTTACAGTAGTAATGCCAGATTATGTGCCCCTCACAGTATTTATGCCCAGTTATGTGCCCCCTCAAAGTAAATATGCCCACATATGTGCCCCCTCAGAGTGGTTATGCCAGATTACGTGTCCTCTCACAGTAATAATGCCAGATTATGTGCCCCTTCACAGTATTTATGCCCGGTTATGTGCCCCCTCAAAGTAAATATGCCCACATATGTGCCCCCTCAGAGTGGTTATGCCAGATTACGTGTCCTCTCACAGTAATAATGCCAGATTATGTGCCCCTTCACAGTATTTATGCCTGGTTATGTGCCCCCTCAAAGTAAATTTGCCCAGATATGTGTCCCCTCAGAGTGGTTATGCCAGATTATGTGCCCCTCACATTAGATATGCTCACATATGTGCCCCTCACATTGGTTATGCCAGATTACATGCCCCGTCACAGTAGTTATGCCTTCATATGTGCCCCCTCATAGTTAAGCCTTTATATGTGCCCCCTCACAGTAGTTATGCCACATTAGGTGCCCCCTCAAATTAGTTATGGCAGATTAGGTGCCCCTCAGTAGAGATGCCAACTTTTGTGCCCCCTCACTCTAGTTGTTCCCATCAATCCCCCCCCCCTGCCTCTCTGCCCCTTTGCCCCCCTGCCCCCAGTCTGCAGCATTAGAAAAAAAAATTCTTACATACTTACCTTCTTCCCTGATGAGAGTAGGCAGCTTGCCGGGTTTTTAGGTCTCCTCCCACAGGCAGCAGCGCGATCTGGGGCCAGCAGGGGGAGCTCCTGAGCTCTGAAGATCAGTGAAGCAGGGAGCAGAGAGGTTTCCCTGCTTCACTATAGAAACGGAACTGCCGGCCGTGTGTGTGTGAGTGCGTGCTCCCCCCCCCACCCCCCATATTATACATGTAATGGTGGCATGGAGCGCTCTGATGGGGCCCGAAATTGCCACTGTACTTCATGCCGGGCCCCACCAGAGCGCTCCATTACATGTGAGTACAGCGGGAGCCCTGCCAGCGGCCTGGGGGGGGGGGGTCCACAGGCGGCCGGGCCCCCTGGAGTGCCGGGCCCGGTCGCAACTGCGACCCCTGCGACCCTGGTATGTACGCCACTGGGTAGATGAGGGGGAGGGTGACAGAGGAGGCTGAGGAAAGTGAGGTAGCTAGCTGGGTAACAGTTAGAAAGCGGGGTAGAGGGAAGAGTGCCAGGGAGGCTAGCCCTGATCTGACACACCCCAACAAGTTTGCACGTTTGGCAGATGAGGGGAATATCAGTCCAGGGATGGCACTGCCGCAGCCGGACACTTCCTCTGCCAGTCAGGGGAATGTCATCTCCGGTAAGCAGGGGACCAGGAGAGCAGGGCAGGCCAGACAGGTGCTGGTAGTGGGAGACTCAATTATTAGGGGAACAGATAGGGAAATCTGTCACAAAGACCGTGATCGCCAAACAGTGTGCTGTCTTCCTGGCGCTAGAGTTCGACACATCGCGGATCGGGTTGACAGATTACTGGGACGGGCTGGAGAAGATCCAGCGGTCATGGTCCATATCGGAACCAATGACAAAGTTAGGGGTAGGTGGAGAGTCCTTAAAAATTATTTCAGGGATTTAGGTCAAAAGCTTAGGACAAGGACGTCAAAGGTAGTATTTTCCGAAATACTACCTGTACCACGGGCCACACAAGAAAGGCAGTGGGAGATTAGGGAGATTAACAAGTGGCTCAAGAACTGGTATAGGAGGAAGGGGTTTGGGTTCCTGGAGAACTGGGCCGACTTCTCTATCGGCTACAGGCTCTATCGTAGGGACGGGCTGCACCTCAATGGGGAAGGGGCAGCTGTGTTGGGGAAGAAGATGGCTAGAAGGTTGGAGGAGTGTTTAAACTAGGGACTGGGGGGAGGATAATTATGTTATAGGATGGGAAGATAGTGCAGATAGAGACCGGGGGCAAGGTAGTGGGACTGGGGGAGGAATGGAAGGAGGGACTAGAACAGTTCAGAAGGAAAGGTGTAGGGTAAAAAATATACATAAAACTCTCAAATGTATGCATACTAATGCCAGAAGCCTGACTAATAAAACTGGTGAACTGGAATTAGTGATGTGTGAGGAGGACTATGACATAGTGCAGGGATGTCAAACTCCTGGCCCTCCATCTGTTGCAAAACTACAACTCCCAGCATGCCCTGATAGCTGTAGGCTGTCTGAGCATGATGGAAGTTGTAGTTTTGCAACAGCTGGAGGGCCGGGAGTTTGACATATGTGACATAGTGGGAATAACTGAGACATGGCTGGATGATAGCTATGACTGGGCGGTTAATGTACAGGGTTACAGTCTGTTTCAAAAGGATCATCAAAACTGGAGAGGGGAAGGGGTCTGCCTTTATGCAAAGTCCGGTCTAAAGCCCACACTCCGTGAAGATATAAGTGAGGGACATGAACATGTGGAGTCACTGTGGGTAGAGATACATGGAGCTAAAAACAATAATAAATTACTAATAGGAGTTTACTATAAACGACCTAATATACCACAGAAAATCAGAGTCCACAGAAAATCTACTACTAAATGAGATAGACAAGGCGGCAAATCATAATGAGGTGGTTATTATGGGGGACTTCAACTACCCAGCTATAGACTGGGTAACTGAAACTTGTATATCTCATAAAGGAAACAGGTTCTTGGCAATAACCAAAGACAATTGCCTCTCCCAACTGGTTCAGGACCCGACTTGAGGGACGGCCATACTGAACTTAGTATTAACCAATAGGCCTGACAGAACAACAGACGTGCAGGTTGGGAGACACCTGGGAAATAGTGACCACAAAGTAATAGCCTTCCAATCATCATTCAAAAGAGCGTTTCTACAAGGAGGAACAAAAATACCAAACTTCAAAAAAGTTAAATTTAGCCAATTAAGAGAGGCTATAGGCCTAACTAAATGGGATAAAGTCCTCAGAAATAAAAATACAGCCACAAAATGGGATATCTTTAAAACCATCTTAAAATCTCATTGTGAGAGGTACATACCGTATGGGAATAAAAGGTTAAGGAACAAAAAGAAAGCAATGTGGATAAACAGAACTGTAAAGAAAGCAATAAATGACAAAAAGAAAGCATATAAAACACTAAAACAGGAGGGTAGCACGGAAGCACTGAAAAACTATAAGGAAAAAAATAGAACATGTAAAAAACAAATAAAAGCGGCCAAACTAGAGACCGAGAGATTAATTGCCAAAGAGTAAAACTAACCCTAAAATATTCTTCAATTATATAAATGCTAAAAAGTATAACTCTGAAGGTGTCGGCCCTTCAAAGAGTAATGAGGGGGGAGTCGCAGAGAGCGATGAGGAGAAAGCAAAGCTGTTAAATATTTTTTTCTCCAATGTATTTACTGAGGAAAATAAACTGTCAGATGACATGCTGAATGTTGAAATAAATTCCCCATTAAAAGTGTCCTGTCTGACCCAGGAAGAAGTACAACAGCGACTTAAAAAGATTAAAATAGACAAATCGCCAGGACCGGATGGCATACACCCCCGTATCCTAAGGGAATTAAGTAATGTCATAGCCAGACCCTTATTTCTGATATTTGCATACTCTATATTGACAGGGAATGTCCCACAGGATTGGCGCATGGCAAATGTGGTGCCAATATTCAAAAAGGGTCCAAAAACAGAGCCTGGTAACTATAGGCCTGTAAGTTTAACATCTGTTGTGAGTAAACTGTTTGAAGGTTTTCTGAGAGATGCTATGTTAGAGCATCTTAACGGAAATAAGCAAATAACGCCATATCAGCATGGCTTCGTGAGGGATCGTCATGTCAAACTAATTTAATCAGTTTCTATGAGGAGGTAAGTTCTAGACTTGACAGCGGCGAATCAATGGATGTCGTGTATCTGGACTTCTCCAAAGCATTTGACACTGTACCACATAAAAGGTTAGTATATAAAATGAGAAAACGTCTGTAAGTGGGTAAGTAACTGGCTCAATGATAGAAAACAGAGGGTGGTTATTAATGGTACATACTCAGATTGGGTCACTGTCACTAGTGGAGTACCTCAGGGGTCAGTATTGGGCCCTATTCTCTTCAATATCTTTATTAATGATCTTGTAGAAGGCTTGCATAGTAAAATATCAATTTTCGCAGATAACACTAAATTGTGTAAAGTAATTAACACTGAAGAGGACAGTATACTACTACAGAGCGATCTGGATAGATTGGAGGCTTGGGCACATAAGTGGCAGATGAGGTTTAACACTGACAAATGTAAAGTTATGCACATGGGAAGGAATAATGCAAGTCACCCGTACTTATTAAATGGTAAAACACTCGGTAACACTGACATGGAAAAGGATCTAGGAATTTTAATAAACAACAAACTAAACTGCAAAAAACTGTGTCAGGCAGCTGCAGCCAAGGCCAATAAGATAATGGGTTGCATCAAAAGGGGCATAGATGCCCGAGATGAGAACATAGTCCTATCACTTTACAAATCATTAGTCAGACCACACATGGAGTACTGTGTACAGTTCTGGGCTCCAGTGAACAAAGCAGACATGGCAGAGCTGGAGAGGGTCCAGAGGAGGGCAACTAAAGTAATAACTGGAATGGGGCAACTACAGTACCCTGAAAGATTATCAAAATTAGGGTTATTCACTAATATATCAGGGGTCAGTACAGAGATCTATCCCATGATCTATTTATCCCCAGGACTATAACTGTGACGAGGGGACATCCTCTGCGTCTGGAGGAAAGAAGGTTTGTATACAAACATAGAAGAGGATTCTTTACAGTAAGAGCAGTGAGACTATGGAACTCTCTGCCTGAGGAGGTGGTGATGGTGAGTACAATAAAGGAATTCAAGAGGGGCCTGGATGTATTTCTGAAGCGTAAAAATATTACAGGCTATAGCTACTAGAGAGAGATCGTTGATCCAGGGAGTTATTCTGATTGCCTGATTGGAGTCGGGAAGGAATTTTTTATTCCCCTAAAGTGAGGAAAATTGGCTTCTACCTCACAGGTTTTTTTGTTGCCTTCCTCTGGATCAACTTGCAGGATGACAGGCCGAACTGGATGGACAAATGTCTTTTTTCGGCCTTATGTACTATGTTACTATCTGTCCCCCATTGACTTTCAATGTAAGTCAGGACGGATCCGTTTGACTTACACTTAGGCCTCATGCACACGATCGTTGTGTGCATCCGTGGCCGTTGTTCCGTTTTCCGTGATTTTCTGCGGACCCATTGACTTTCAATGGGTCCGTTGAAAAATTTGGAAAATGCCCCGTTGTTCATCAGTGGCCGTGATCCGTGTTTCCTGTCCGTCAAAAAAATAGGACCTGTCCTATTTTTTTTGACGGACAACGGTTCACGGACCCATTCAAGTCAATTGGGTCCGTGAAAGAACACGGATGCACACAAGATTGGCGTCCGTGATCCGTGGCCGTAGGTTACTTTCATTCAGACGGATCCGAAGATCCGTCTGCATAAAAGCTTTTTCAGAGCTGAGTTTTCACTTAGTGAAAACTCAGATCCTATAGTATATTCTAACACAGAGGTGTTCTCATAGTGATTGGGACGCTTCTAGTTAGAATATACTACGAACTGTGTACATGACTGCCCCCTGCTGCCTGGCAGCACCCGATCTCTTACAGGGGGCTGTGATCCGTACAATTAACCCCTCAGGTGCCGCACCTGAGGGGTTAATTGTGCATATCATAGCCCCCATTGGTGGCCAGTGCGACCCCCCGACCCCCCCTCTATTGTATTAATTATATTGGTGGCCAGTGTGCGGCCCCCCTCCCTCTCTCTATTGTATTAGTTTCATTGGTGGCCAGTGTGCGGCCCCCCCCGCCCCCCCTCCTCTATTGTATGTGTCATTGGTGGCACAGTGTGCGGCCTCCCCCCCGATCATTGGTGGCAGCGCAGAGTTCCAATTGGAGTCCCAGTTTAATCGCTGGGGCTCCGATCGGTAATCATGGCAACCACCCAACCAGGACGCTACTGCAGTCCTGGTTGCCATGGTTACTTAGCAATATTAGAAGCATCATATTTTCCTGCTGCGCTGTCTGTGACCGGCCGGGAGCTCCTACTACTGGTAAGTGACAGATCATTAAGCAATGCGCTGCACAGACCTGTCACTTACCAGTAGGAGGAGCTCCCGGCCTGTCACAGACAGCGCAGCAGGTAAGTATGATGCTTCTAATATTGCTAAGCGATTAAACTGGGACTCCGATTGGAACTCTCCGCTACCACCAATGATCGGGGGAGGAGAGGGGGGGGGGGCGCACACCAGCCACCAATGAAACTAATACAATAGAGGGAGGGGGGGGGGCGCACGCTGGCGGCACCTGAGGGGTTAATTGTGCTGCTCACAGCCCCCTGTAAGAGATCGGGTGCTGCCAGGCAGCAGGGGGCAGTCATGTACACAGTTCTTAGTATATTCTAACTTGAAGCGTCCCCATCACCATGGGAATGCCTCTGTGTTAGAATATACTGTCAGATCTGAGTTTCACGATCTAACTCATATCCGACAGTATATTCTAAAATAGAGGTGTTCCCATGGTGATAGGGACGCTTCAAGTTAAAATATACCATCGGATTGGAGAAAACTCCGATCCGATGGTATAATAGGGACTCCTGACTTTACATTAAAAGTCAATGGGGGACGGATCCGTTTGCAATTGCACCATATTGTGTCATTGTTAAACGGATCCGTCGCCATTGACTTGCATTGTAAGTCAGAACGGATCCGTTTGGGTCCGCACGGCCAGACGGACACCAAAACAATTTTTTCTTCATGTCCGTGGAACCTCCAAAAATCAAGGAAGACCCACGGAAGAAAAAACTGACACGGATCACGGACCTACGGACCCCGTTTTTGCGGACCTTAAAAAAAAACGGTCGTGTGCATGAGGCCCTAGACTTAGATTATTATTTTTTTTTACAGAGTAATGCAGACGGATACGTTCTGAACGGATGCCAGCGTTTGCATTATAGGTGCGGATCCGTCTGTGCAGATACCAGATGGATCCGCACCTAAACGCAGGTGTGAAAGTAGCCTTACAGTGAGTGCTGGTCCTTTCTTGTTTCATGGGATGCCAATCCTAGGACACAAGCACCACAAATTATTTACCTGCAGTGCCGACCTATTGTATTTAGCCCTATAAATACGGCGGCCATCTTAGAGTCAGACATTTTTCCAGTATTCTGACTGCAGGGACAGACGTGAAAAGGCGCTAGGGACAGCAATAGGAAAAACATTCATTGTGCGGAAAAAACTGAAAAAACGATTTAAAATTGCAAGGAAAGGATAGGGAGGAATCATTTTACAGCATCTTAGTGCAGGGAGAGGCATCTGAAGTCGCTAGGGACAGTGCTAGAAAAACCTCATTGTAAAAAAAAAAAAGCGATCTATAAGCGAAGGGAAACATTATTTGGGGATCCAAATAGCCATAATACAGTTCTGGCATTCCAGCAATAGGTTCTTGTTATTGGAGTGCAAGTGCTATGTTGAAAAGCCTTTAGTGGTTTATATCTGTGGAAAAAGATAAATATATACGCATTTCACTTCTGCAGTTATGTGTGGTAAAAGCGTTCATTGTCCTATTTTAGTACAAAAAGGAAAAAAAAAATGCGCACTTCACTGTTGTATTTATTTGTGGTGAATCAGTTTAGTGGCCTATTTCATTACAAAACGAAAAATATATACGCATTTCACTTCTGCAGTTATATGTGGTGAAAGCGGCCAGTGTCCTATTTCAGTACAAAAAGGAAAAAAATATAAGCACTTTAGTGCTGAGCGACCATACTCAGCCGAACTACTGTTCGAATCGAGCATCACTATGCTCGGCACATGGCGGTACTCGGCCGAGTACCGCATGTGCTCGAGCTCCATGCTCGAGTCTCCTCCCCGCACGTTTCTTGGCTGTTTTGTTAACAGTGTCAAATATACCTGCTACCTGGGCCTCTTGTGGTCCCTTTTGCTTGGATCGACCACCAGAGGACACAGGCAGCTCTGTAAGTAGCACCAAGCACCACACTACACTACACCCCCCCCCTGTCACTTATTAACCCCTGATCACCCCATATAGACTCCCTGATCACCCCCCTGTAAGGCTCCATTCAGACGTCCGTATGTGTTTTCCGGATCCGCAAAACACGGACACCGGCAATGTGCTTTTTTTTTTGGGCACAAGTTAGCGGAAATTGATTTATTTTATTTTAGATTTTTTCTTCTAAAGTCTCATATTCCACTAACTTGTGACAAAAAATAAAATCTTACATGAACTCACCATACCCATCACAGAATCCAAATGCTTAAAAATGCCCTGTGAAATCCTAAAGGTACTCATTGGAATTTGGGCCCCTTTGCGCATCTTGGCTGCAAAAAAGTGTCACACATGTGGTATCGCCGTACTCAGAAGAAGTAGGGGAATGTGTTTTAGGGTGTATTTTTACACATACCCATTCTGGGTGAGAGAAATATCTCAGTAAATTGACAATTTTGTATAAAAAAATGTACAAAAGTTGTCATTTACAGAGATTCCTCACACACAGCATGAGTATATGTAAAAATACACCCCAAAACACATTGTCCTACTTCTCCTGAGTACGGCGATAACACATGTGTGACACTTTTTTGCAGCCTAGGTGCGCAAAGAGGCCCAAATTCCAATGAGTACCTTTTAGGAGGACATTTGGATTCCAGACTTATTCTCATGCTTTAGGGCCCCTAAAATGCCAGGGCAGTATAAATACCCCACATTTGACCCCATTTTGGAAAGAAGACACCCCAAGGTAATCCGTGAGGGGCATGGCGAGTTCATGTAAAATTTTATTTTTTGTCACAAGTTAGTGGAATATAAGATTTTGTAAGAAAAAAAAATTAAAATAATTTCCGCTAACTTGTGCCAAAAATAAAAAAGTTCTATGAACTCACCATGCCCCTCACAGAATACCTTGGGGTGTCTTCTTTCCAAAATGGGGTCACATGTGGGGTATTTATACTGCCCTGGCATTTTAGGGGGCCTAAAGCGTGAGAAGTAGTTTGGAATCCAAATGCCTAAAAATGCCCTCCTAAAAGGTACTCATTGGAATTTGGGCCCCTTTGCGCATCTTGGCTGCAAAAAAGTGTCACACATGTGGTATCACCGTACTCAGGAGAAGTAGGACAATGTGTTTTGGGGTGTATTTTTACATATACCCATGCTGGGTGAGAGAAATATCTCTGTAAAATGACAACTTTGTATAATAAAAATGGGCAAAGTTATATTTTACAGAGATATTTATCTCACCCAGCATGGGTATATGTAAAAATACACCCCAAAACACATTGCCCTACTTCTTCTGAGTACGGCGATACCATATGTGTGACACTTTTTTGCAGTCTAGGTGCGCAAAGGGGCCCAAATTCCAATGAGTACTTTTAGGATTTCACAAGGCATTTTTTACGCATTTGGATTCCAAACTACTTCTCATGCTTTAGGTCCCCTAAAATGCCAGGGCAGTATAAATACCCCACAAGTGACCCCATTTTGGAAAGAAGACACCAGTAGGTATTTTGGGAGGGGCATGGCGAGTTCATGTAAAATTTATTTTTTGTCACAAGTTAGTGGAATATGAGACTTTGTAAGAAAAAAAAATTCAATTTCCACTAACTTGTGACAAAAAATAAAAACTTCCATGAACTCACTATGCCTATCAGCGAATACCTTAGGGTCTCTACTTTCTGAAATGGGGTCATTTGTGGGGTGTTTCTACTGTCTGGGCATTGTAGAACCTCAGGAAACATGACAGGTGCTCAGAAAGTCAAAGTGCGTAAATTAATTTTTTTTTGCACCATAGTTTGTAAACGCTATAACTTTTACCCAAACCAATAAATATACACTTATTCCATTTTTTCATTTTTTTATCAAAGACATGTAGAACATTAAATTTTGAGAAAAATGTATATAGAAATGTAGTTTTATTTGAAAAATATTACAACAGAAAGTCAAAAGTCATTTTTTTGCAAAAATTTCCATCAATTTTGATTAATATCAAAAAAAGTTAAAATGTCAGCAGCAATAAAATACCACCAGATGAAAGCTCTATTAGTGAGAAGAAAAGGAGGTAAAATTAATTTGGGTGGTAAGTTGTATGACCGAGCAATAAACCGTGAAAGTAGTGTAGTGCAGAATTGTAAAAAGTGGTCTGGTCATTAAGGGGGTTTAAGCTAGGGGGGCTGAAGTATTTAATTGAAAAACGTTTCTAAGACCCAAAAGTCCTTTAAAGGACTAATGTGTGTGGTGGCAGCAATATAATATAGCGATACATTTCTTCCCCCATACTTTTTCTATAGAGGATGTCTGCAGTGACTTCTGACATCTGTGCAATACCTTCTGTGTGTCAGGGCCAGAGATATAAAAAATATAAGTGAAATCTATTTTTCCTTTTTCCATAGTTTTACATACTTTTTCCATATAATGTGCTTGCTGTTAACTGTGACATCCGTGCCACATCTTGTGTGTCAAGCCTGCATATAACATTTAATATGAAGAAGGCGAGCATTAAGGGACGGGGAAGTGGCCGTGATGCTGATGGTTCACGCAGAGGCTGTGGCCCTGGGCGTGTTGAAACTGTGCCTGCTGCCAGAGCACAAGAAAAACAAATCATCCACGATACCTAGCTTTATGTCCCAGTTTGCAGGGCGTCGCAGGACAAAACTCTCGAAGTCAGACCAGTGTGACCAGGTGGTCAGTTGGATTGCAACAGATACTGCTTCCAGTTGGTTAAGCACCCCCCTGTATTCCACCAAGTCTAGTCTCAGTAGCCAAGAGTCTGGTCAACAGATCTCATGTCCCTCTTCAAGCGTGCTTGGCGAGAGGGCCAAATCATGTATTGGTAATGAAAAGAGCTCCTCGGAATATCCGAGTGTGGGATCACTTGTTTGGCCAGGCTCTCCATGGTGGGAGGAATTCTGTCAAAGGAAGCAGTTCCCTTATTGGACAGTACGTCCTGAAGGTGAGGACCCCTAGATCTTTCCCTCAGGTGTCTATCAAGACGTACAGCAAAGGACATAGCTGCTTCCAATGACTCAGGATTCTCATGAAAAGCCAATGCATCCTGCAATCTCTCAGAGAGACCCTGGCAGAATTGACTACGGAGAGCAGAATCTTTCCACTCTGTATCCGTAGCCCATCTCCTAAATTCAGAGCAATTTTTTGTTCTGATCTGTGCAGCTATGGATGCTATGACTGCACTGGTCGAACAGCCACAGAATCTGACTTTGGAGGTAGCAGACCTCTGCGCGATGGTTTTGCAGATTCAGAGTCCACGGGCTGCTGGTTCCGGTGGTGGGTTCCAGGCCTGCCCTGAACCGAAGGTAGCTCTCCTGGACAGGTTTTCCGGGGGTAGTGACAATTTCATCCGGTTCAGGGAGTCATGTAAATTATACTTTAGGCTGCGTCCTGTGGGTCTGATTATTTCATTGCTTTAAGAGGACGCCCAATCTTGGGCTTTTTCTCTGCCGACCGGATCACCATCCATCCGGTCGGAAGATAAATTCTTTAGAGCCTTGGCTCTTATCTATGATGACCCAGATCGGATCTCTCAGGCTGAGACCAAGTTACGGGGTTTGCAGCAGGGAGAACGTTCTGCAGAGACCTATTGCTCTGAATTTAGGAGATGGGCTATGGATACAGAGTGGAACGATTCTGCTCTCCGTAGTTAATTCTGCCAGGGTCTCTCTGAGAGATTGCAGGACACATTGGCTTTTCAGGAGAATACTGAGTAATTGGAAGCAGCTATGTCCCTTGCTGTACGTCTTGATAGACGCCTGAGGGAAAGATCTAGGGGTCCTCACTTTCAGGACGTACTGTCCAATAAGGGAACTGCTTCCTTTGACACTTATGGTGGAGAGACACAGGTGGTTGTGCCTTGTGATGAGCCTATGCAGTTAGGAGGAGCTACTGGCAAAAGTTTGGGTCATGTGAAAGGAGTCTGCTTTTGTTGTGGCAAGAAGGGACATTTTGTGAATATTTGTCCGTACTTGCAGCATCAAGGTGTAAACAAAAAGAAAAAAAGTTTAATCCCCAAATTACTATTGGTAGTGTGGGTGGAGAGCAAGAAAGCCTACTTTTTTCATTTACTGGTAGTACCCGTTTTGTCCTGTCTGCCAAGGTAGCGCTAGAGTCCGAACCTATGAAAATCAAAGCATTTATCCACAGTGGGGCAGGAGTTAATTTGATTGATGGACACTTTGTACACATTCACAGTTTGACTGCTAATGCATTAGAGAATAGTATTTCTGTCTTTGCAATTGACTCAGCACCTCTCGCCCAAAAATGCCTGTCGCAGGTAGTGAATGACATTCATTTAAGAGTGGGTGATTTGCATCAGGAATCTATCTCCTGTTATGTGTTGGTGTTGGGCTTACCATGGTTAAGCAAACATAACCCTAACATCGATTGGCAAACGAGACAGATTCTTGATTGGAGTGATTTTTGCATGGACAACTGTCTTAATGCATCGCTCTCTATGGTTACCACTAAAACTGTACCCTCGTTCATTTCTGAATTTTCTGATGTGTTTTTTGAGAGTGGCAATCAGGAGTTGCCTCAGCACCGGGAGTATAACTGTCCCTTCAATCTTATTCCCGGAGCTAAATTGCCCAAATCTCGGTTGTATAATCTTTCGGAACCCAAAAGAAAGGCTATGCGAGAGTATATCACCGAGAGTTTATCAAAAGGGACATATTAGACCATCCAAGTCCCCAGTGGCTGCTGAATTTTTCTTTGTAAAGAAAAAGGATGGTACCCTGAGACCATGTCTGGACTTCCGTGAGTTCAATCGTATTACTGTCCGTGATCCTTACCCCCCTCCTTTGATTCCGGATTTGTTTAGTCAGATTGTCGATGCCAAGGTGTTCTCTAAATTGGATCTGAGGGGGGCATATAATCTGGTAAGGATCAAGGAGGGGGATGAGTGGAAGACCGCATTTAATACCCCTGAGGGTCATTTTGCAAACCTGATCATGCCCTTTGGGTTAACCAATGCTCCTGCAGTTTTTCAACACTTTGCCAATGACAGCTTTCATCATCTGGTGGGGAGGTTTGTTGTTGTTGTATACCTTGATGACATACTAATTTATTTGTCTAATATGGAGACTCATCAGGATCATGTGAGACAGATGTTACAGATCGTAAGAGAGAATAAGTTTTATGCTAAGATGGAAAAGTGTGTATTTGCTGTACAGGAAGTGCAATTTCTGGGTTACCTGCTCTCATCCTCAGGTTTTTGTATGGATCCCAAGAAGGTCCGTGCCGTGTTGGACTGGGATCGACCTGAAAATCTGAAAGCGCTTATGCGGTTTTTGGGGTTTACCAACTACTACCGTAAATGTATCTTGAACTATTCATCGGTGGTTAAACTTTTAACAGACATGACTAGAAAGGGTGCTGATATTTCTATCTGGTCTGATGCAGAATTACAGGCCTTTTCTGCTATAGAAGAATGTTTTGCTTCGGCCCCTATTCTGCTGCAACTGGACGTGTCTCAGCCATTCATTGTTGAGGTTGATGCGTCTGAGGTAGGGGTAGGAGCAATATTATCACAGTGTCCTTCACCCAGTAAATGGCGCCCATGTGCATTTAAAAAAAAAAAACAACTCTCTACTGCTGAAAATAATTATGATGTGGGGAATAGGGAATTGCTGGCCATTAAGTTGGCGTTCAAGGAATGGCGGCATTGTTTGGAAGGAGCAATTCATCCTATTACGGTAATTACGGATCACAAGAATCTGGCCTACTTGGAGTCGGCTAAGCAACTGAACCCAAGGCAGGCCAGATGGTCATTGTTTTTCACCAGATTTAACTTCATCGTCACTTACCGCCCTGGGGTTAAGAACATCAAGGCGCATGCGTTGTAACATAGCTTTCCTGGGGGGGGGGGGGGGGGTGAATCTAATGCCCTTAGTCCCATTTTATATGAAGGGGTGGTTATATCCGCTCTTTATCCTGATCTCGAGGCCAAGGTGCTCCAGACTCTTGTCCTCAGGGGAAGTTGATTGTTCCCTCCGAATTACGTCACAAGGTGTTCGAGGATCATCACTGTACGGTGCTTGCTGGGCACCCTGGGAGTAGATCGACTGTCAATCTCATCTCTCGCAGATTCTGTTGGCCAGGGTTGCGTAAGTGTATTGAGGACTATGTGTCTGTCTGTGGTACCTGTGCACGTGCTAAGGTGACACATACCCAGCCTTCCGGATCTCTGCTTCCATTGCCCATCCCGTCCAGACCTTGGACCCATTTGTCCATTGATTTTATCACGGATTTACCGAATTCTTCTGGAAAGACCATGATTCTGGTGGTTGTCGATCGTTTTAGTAAAATGGCACATTTTATTGCATTACCTAGTTTACCCAATGCTAAAACTCTTGCACAGGTGGATGGGGATGCTTGGTGACCCAGGTGGCGGTGTTGCTGGCAGATCCTCTGTTTGCGGGGTGGCAGGTGCCACTGTCACTCCAGAGGTGGATGAAGAGGTGGAGACTGCAGCAGAAGAGGAAGCAGGAGGAGCCAGAGACCTTTCTTGGTTTTTGAGGTGTCTACTCCACTGCAGCTCGTGCTTTGCACTTAGATACCTGGTCATGCAGGTTGTGCTCAGGTTTAGAACATTTATGCCTCGCTTGAGGCTCTGATTGCACAGCGTGCAAAACACTTGTGTCTTGTCGTCAGCACATTGTCTGAAGAACTGCCACGCCAGGGAACTCCTTGGAGCTGGCTTTGGTGTGCTCGGTCCCTTGCTGCGGTGGGCAGTAGGAGACGTACTCGCAAAGGGATGGCCGCTCCACTTTTGCACCCTGCTCCCTCTTCTGCTGTGCTGGTGGCTCTGTGCGACCAACACCTCTTTCTCCGAAATAGAGAGGTAACTCGCATGACCTTAATTCAATGTGGGGTCAAGGACCTCATCGTCCTCTGCATCATCTTCCACCCAGTCTTCACCTTTGCCCTCCTTGTCGGTCTACACACTGCAGAAAGCCACAGCAGTTGACACCTGTGTTTCGTCATCATCCCAGACATGCTGCGGTGGTCCTCCCATGTACTCATCCTGAAACATAAGTGGTTGGGCATTGGTGCACTTAATCTCTTCCACTTCTGGGGCAGGGCTATCTGGATGGCCCTGGGAAACCCTGCTAACAGAGTCATCAAAAAGCAGAAAATACTGTTGCATGACTTGGGGCTCAGACTGATTTGCTGATTTGCAAGGGGGTGAGGTGAAAGACTGATGGACATCGGCTGCAGGTGCCAACTCTGATCTTTCAGCAGGAGACTGGGTGGGAGACTATGTGAAGGAACTGGAGGCACTGTCAGCAACCCAGTCTACTATTGCCTGTACTTGTTCTGGCCTCACCATTCATAATATTATTGCAGTATTTCAAGCCTGTATTTAACACTAACAAATGCAGCATAGGCCCCAGATGTAGAGTATTGGCAAAAATGGGTGCTTTTTTAAACCCAGAATATTATAGCAGTATTTCAAGCTTGTAATTCACACTGACAGATGCAGAAAACACCGCAAATTTTGTATTTTGCCCAAATTGGGTGTTTTTTTAATAACAGAATATTATTGCAGTATTTCAAGCTTGTATTTCACACTAACAAATGCAGCATAGGCCCCAGATGTAGAGTATTGGCAAAAATGGGTGCTTTTTTAAACCCAGAATATTATAGCAGTATTTCAAGCTTGTAATTCACACTGACAGATGCAGAAAACACCGCAAATTTTGTATTTTGCCCAAATTGGGTGTTTTTTTAATAACAGAATATTATTGCAGTATTTCAAGCTTGTATTTCACACTAACAAATGCAGCATAGGCCCCAGATGTAGGGTATTGACAAAAATGGGTGTTTTTTTTAACCTAGAAAATTATTGCAGTATTTCAAGCTCGTATTTAACACTAACAAATGCTGCAAAGGCACCAGATGTAGGATATTGCCAAAAATGTTAGTTTTTTTTTTAAACCCAGAATATTATAGCAGTATTTCAAGCTTGTATTTGACTGTCACAAATGCACATATGCTGTGCTGGTGCACTCGACTCTCATAAAATGGCCGCCCACGCCCACGCCCGCCTAAATTACAGTTGGATAAAAGTTTTCTGTGTCACTGGGCTCAGGACAGGATAAAAAAATTGTGCACTGCACCCACAAAACAAAATCAATGTAGCTCGCTGAGTTAACAAGCACTTCTGATTAACAATTCTTTCCTATTATCTCCCTCACAGCAGCAGCATCCTATCCCTACACTAATCAGAGCAGAGTGACGTGCAGCGCTACGTGACCCCAACTTATATAGAGGCTGGGTCACATGCTTCACTGGCCAATCACAGCCATGCTATTAGAAGGCATGGCTGTGATGGCTTCTAAGGGCACACAAGTTAAACGCTTGTTGATTGGATGCTCTGCAGCCTTTCAAAAAGCGCCATTAAATCGCCGAACACCGAACCCAAACCAAAACCTTTACTGAAAAGTTCGGGTTCGGGGTCCAAAAATCCTAAAGTTCAGTACGAACCCGAACTTTACAGTTTGTGTTTGCTCAATCCTAAAAGGCACTTTAAATGTGTTGTTTATAATGTACTGCATATTCTGTATTCCCATGCACCCCTTCCACCACAAAAAACGGGTATATGGTTGAATCATCCTTTTCTCCTCCTCCTATTACATCATATCAACATGCTTATTCGTCGCATATAATGCCCTCGTATATGTATGTCCTCACATATAATTTTTTACAGGGTCAGCTAAACCGTAGGCCCTCACCCATAATGTTTTGTATGGTCAGTTCAGCAGCAGACCCTCACCCCTAATGTTTTTGAGGGTCACCAGCAGGCTATCAATCATACTATTTCCTTAGACAGTGTCTGCTGTGGACAGTAAAATTATCCACACCACATCTGCTGTGTAAAGTGTGTGGATATAGAAAATAAAATCTTTTAGCGGGTCAGCTCATCAGCAGGCCCTCAGCGGAAATCTTTTCGAGGGTCAGCTCACCTGCAGGCCCCCGAATATCTGTGAGATAAAGTGTACCTTTGCCATAGATGCTGTGAACCGTGTCATTACCTGTGGTACCTCTCCTGTATAATGTTTCCTCGTCATAAATACCCATGACATTCCCTGCCTCTTAAGAGTCCAGTATTGTTATTTATCGTCACTACTCCCTGAGTCGGGAGTGGTTAATTTGCACTCCCCCGCCTGCCTTTTATGAAAGTGGTAGCAGTAGTCATTGCTCAAGCTCCCTCTCCGGTAGGCCCTCACAGGATCAGCTCACCAGCAGGCCCTCACCTAAAAGTCCAGTCTCACTATCCAAGAGTCTGGTCAACACAATCCTCACCACCGGGGTCAAGTAACTACTTAGCACGGAGGAGTATCGCTGGTTATCGGAATTAACCACACAAATTGTTTCGATCCACCAGCTCACAATGGCCATGCACCACCACCCACAGAATCGAGAAAGAGGTATCAATCTGTCAATCCTTTCCGTGTCCGGGCCGGGTGAGGTTTAGCGTGCGTAGTCAAATTAAGCCGCAGGCTCCACTCCTGGTGGTGCCCTTCTGTCAATTAGCTTAAGTTTCAGCTTTGCTCATACTCCCCCCGGAACCCAAAGAGTTTGTTTTCCCAGAAAATGCTTGGCGTAATGGGAATAACGCCGCCGGATCGTCTTCGAACCTCTGACTTCCATTGTTGATTAATGAAAACATTTGTGGTAACAAATGCTTTGGCTGTGGTTCGTGTTGCACCGGTCCAATAATTTCACCTCTAGTGATACAATACGGATGCCACTGGCTGTCCCTCTGAATCATAGCTCCAGTTCCGAAAAATAAACAACATTTTTGGCTGAACTTGCACTTTATATGCAAGTAAATATACAGGAAAGAATGTGTCCTAACAATTTTTACTCTACAATCGATTTTATCTGGTATTGTCAGTCTGTAAAAGTGGCATACTACTCGGACAACATCACTCACAGCAGCGACATGGGAGTCCAAGATGCATGCAGACATCCTCCCTATGCTGTTCCGGAACCGTTTCGGTGGTGTTTCCATCAATTTCTGAACTTTTCCTATGAACCAGGAACCCTCCCCTCTTTAGAGCAGGGGGAGCCTGGTTTAATGCTCGGGTCCTCCCTTTGACTTAAATTATACTCGGGTGCTCGGTAGAGCACACGTGCATCCTGATGTGTTTGGACAGAGCAACCGAGCACTACAGTGCTCGATCATCACTAAAGAACTTCACTGTTGCATTTATTTGTGGTGAAAGAGTATAGTGGCCTATTTCAGTACAAAAAGGAAAAATATATACGCATTTTACTTCTGTAGTTATATGTGGTGAAAGTGTTCAGTGTCCTATTTCAGTACAAAGAGGAAAAAATATACGCACTTCACAGTTGCATTTATTTGTGGTGAAAGACTTTAGTGGCCTATTTCAGTACAGAAAGAAAAATATATACGCATTTCACTTCTGCAATTATATGTGGTGAAAGTGTTCAGTGTCCTATTTCATTACCAAAAGGCAAAAAAATATACGCACTTCACAGTTGCATTTATTTGTGGTGAAAGACTTTAGTGGCCAATTTCAGTACAGAAAAAAAAAATAATACACGCACTTCACTATTTAGTTGTCTTTTTTCTGTACAGAAAGAGAAATATATTCACAGTTCACTTCGGCGGTTAGATGTGTTGAAAGCGTTTAGTGACCTATTTCATTACAAAAAGAAAAAATATATTCTCCGTATGTGTTGAAAGCATTTAGAGGCCTATTTCAGTACAAAAAGAAACATATTCTCAGTTCACGTTGGTGGTTATATGTGTTATTTTGTATTTCAGTACAAAAAGAAAAATATATTCTCAGTTCGTCGGCGGTTATATTTGTTGAAAGCATGGCTGGGAGTCAGCAGGGTGGCAGCAGTGGGAGGTCGGGAACCAAACGTGCCTACTTGCTTCGCAGCAGCCTACCTGCCTGGTAAGTAGTGGTGCAGGGGTTCACAGAGGCAGCGGCCGTAACAGTCTGTCAGTGCGGTGGTTATATGTGCTATTTTGTATTTCAGTACAAAAAGAAAAATATATTCTCAGTTCACGTTGGCGGTTATGTGTTGAAAGCATGGCTGGGAGTCAGCAGGGTGGCAGCAGCCTACTTGCCCGGGAAGTAGTGGTGCAGGGGTTCACGGAAGCAGCAGCGGTAGCAGTCAGTCAGTGCGGTGGTTATATGTGTTATTTCGTATTTCAGTACAAAAAAATAAAAATAAAAAAAATATATATATATATATATATATATATATATGTATATACACATACACAGTACAGACCAAATGTTTAGACACACCTTCTCATTCAAAGAGTTTTCTTTATTTTTATTATTATGAAAATTGTAGATTCACACTGAAGGCATCAAAACTATGAATTAACACATGGAATTATATACATAACAAAAAAGTGTGAAACAACTGAAAAAATGTCATATTCTAGGTTCTTCAAAGTAGCCACCTTTTGCTTTGATTACTGCTTTGCACACTCTTGGCATTCTCTTGATGAGCTTCAAGAGGTAGTCACCTGAAATGGTCTTCCAACAGTCTTGAAGGAGTTCCCAGAGATGCTTAGCACTTGTTGGCCCTTTTGCCTTCACTCTGCAGTCCAGCACACCCCAAACCATCTCGATTGGGTTCAGGTTCGGTGACTGTGGAGGCCAGGTCATCTGGCGCAGCACCCCATCACTCAAATAGCCCTTACACAGCCTGGAGGTGTGTTTGGGGTCATTGTCCTGTTGAAAAATAAATGAAGGTCCAACTAAACGCAAACCGGATGGAATAGCATGCCGCTGCAAGAAGCTGTGGTAGCCATGCTGGTTCAGTATGCCTTCAATTTTGAATAAATCCCCAACAGTGTCACCAGCAAAGCACACCCACACCATCACACCTCCTCCTCCATGCTTCACGGTGGGAACGAGGCATGTAGAGTCCATCCGTTCACCTTTTCTGCATCACACAGACACGGTGGTTGGAACCAAAGATCTCAAATTTGAACTCATCAGACCAAAAGCACAGATTTCCACTGGTCTAATGTCCATTCCTTGTGTTCTTTAGCTCAAACAAGTCTCTTTTGCTTGTTGTCTGTCTTTAGCAGTGGTTTCCTAGCAAATATTCTACCATGAAGGCCTCATTCACACAGTCTCCTCTTAACAGTTGTTCTAGAGATGTGTCTGCTGCTAGAACTCTGTGTGGCATTGACCTGGTCTCTAATCTGAGCTGCTGTTAACCTGCGATTTCTGAGGCTGGTGACTCGGATGAACTTATCCTCCTCCGCAGAGGTGACTCTTGGTCTTCCTTTCCTGGGGCGGTCCGCAAGTGAGCCAGTTTCTTTGTAGCGATTGATGGTTTTTGTGACTGCACTTGGGGACACTTTCAAAGTTTTCCCAATTTTTCAGACTGACTGACCTTGATTTCTTAAATGATGGCCACTTGTTTTTCTTTACTTAGCTGCTTTTTTCTTGTCATAATACAAATTTTAACGGTCTATTCAGTCGGACTATCAGCTGTGTATCCACCTGACTTCTCCACAACGCAACTGATGGTCCAAACCCCATTTATAAGGCAAGAAATCCCACTTATTAAACCTGACAGGGCACACCTGTGAAGTGAAAACCATTTCACGTGACTACCTCTTGAAGCTCATCATGAGAATGCCAAGAGTGTGCAAAGCAGTAATCAAAGCAAAAGGTGGCTACTTTGAAGAACCTAGAATGACATATTTTCAGTAGTTTTTTGTTATGTATATAATTCCACATGTGTTAATTCATAGTTTTGATGCCTTCAGTGTGAATCTACAATTTTCATAGTCATGAAAATAAAAAACTCTTTGAATCAGAAGGTGTGTCCAAACTTTTGGTCTGTACTGTATAAATATATATATATATATATATATATATATATATATATATATTCTCAGTTCACTTCAGCGGTTATTTGTGTTAAAAGCGTTTAGTGGCCTATTTCAGTACAAAAGGAAAAATACATTCTCAGTTCACGTTGGCAGTTATATGTGTTGAAAGCATGGCTGGGAGTCAGCAGGTAGGCAGCAGTGGGAGGTCGAGAGCCAAAAATGCCTGGGGTAGAACACTGAAGCAGGGGAGGTAGCAGTCAGTTAGTGCGGACTATTGGGGGGGGGGGGAAATCACCTACTCGGCAGAGTGGCAGTTTTTTTTAAGCCACCGGAGGATGTTAATATGTCAATATGTACAATATGTGGGCAGAAGGTGAAGCGTAGCCAGGGTGTCAATGTTGGCACCACAGCCCTGTGTCAACATATGCAGCGTCACCATATGTGGTATCCTCTTCTGCTGCTGCTACTGACATCTCCACACTATATCACTTTGCCACTCTGTGGTGCCCTAATTCTGCTGCTATTGTTATCTCAACACTTGTTCAGCTTGCCACACTGTGGTATCCTCCTGATGCTGCTATTACCATCTCCACATTTGTTCACCTTGCCACTCTGTGGTATCCTCCTGATGCTGCTGCTAATGCCATCTCCACACTATGTCACTTTGCCACTCTGTGGTATCCTGATGCTGCTGCCATCTCCACACTGTCACCTTGCCACTCTGTGGTATCCTCCTGATGCTGCTGCTATTGTTATCTCCACACTATGTCACCTTGCCACTCTGTAATATCCTGATGCTGCTGCCATCTCCACACTGTCACCTTGCCACTCTGTGGTATCCTGATGCTGCTACTACTGCCACCTCCACACTGTCACCTTGCCACTCTGTGGTATCCTGATGCTGCTGCTGCTACTGCCATCTCCACACTATGTCACCTTGCCACTTGTCACCTTGATATTCTCCTGATGCTACTGCTGTTGCCACCTCCAGACTCGGTCATTGTGCCACTCTGTGGCCTCCTCCTGATGCTGCCGCTGCCACAACCTCCACACTTTGTCATATGGCCACTCTGTGTTCTTCTCATGCTGCCGCCAACTCCAGACTGTGTCATTGTGCCATTTGGTGGGCTCCCGCCAACTCCAGACTGTGTCATTGTGCCATTTGGTGGGCTCCACCTGATACTGATGCTGCCGCGACCTCCACAATCTGTCATTGGGCAACTCTGTGGTCTCCTCATGCTGCTGTCAACTTCAGACTGTGTCATTGTGCCACTAGGTGGCCCCCTTATACTGATGCTGCTGCCGCCACCTCCACACTCGGTCATTGTGCCACTCTGTGGCCTCCTCCTGATGCTGCCGCTGCCACAACCTCCACACTTTGTCATATGGCCACTCTGTGTTCTTCTCATGCTGCCGCAACTCCAGACTGTGTCATTGTGCCATTTGGTGTGCTCCCGCCAACTCCAGACTGTGTCATTGTGCCATTTGGTGGGCTCCACCTGATATTGATGCTGCCACGACCTCTACA
Source organism: Bufo gargarizans (assembly GCF_014858855.1). Lineage (NCBI taxonomy): Eukaryota > Metazoa > Chordata > Amphibia > Anura > Bufonidae > Bufo > Bufo gargarizans. The sequence goes on along the minus strand of NC_058083.1, from coordinate 372,392,895 downwards.
ATCTGTCATTGGGCAACTCTGTGGTCTCCTCATGCTGCTGTCAACTTCAGACTGTGTCATTGTGCCACTCAGTGGCCTCCTTATACTGCTGCCAACTCCAGACTTTGTCATGGTGCCACTCTGTGTCCTCCTCATGCTGCTACCGCATCCACAATCTCTCGTTGTCTTGCTACTCTGTGGCCTCCTGATGCTGCTGCCACCCCCAGACTCTGTCACTCTATGGTCTCCATGATGCTTCCACCTCATTGTGCCAATTGGTGGCCTCCTCATACTGCTGTCACTTTCATACTTGGTCATCGGGCCACTCTGTGGTCTCCTCATGCTGCTGCCAACTCCAGACTTTGTCATTGTACCACTCGGTGGCCTCCTCATACTGCTGCCAATTCCAGACTCTGTCAGTGTGCCACTCCTGATGCTGTCGCCACCTTCAGACTCTATCATTGTGCCACTCTGTGCCCTCCCCATGCTTCTGACACCTCCACAATCTCTCATAGTTGTGCTACTCTGTGGCCTCCTGATGCTGCCGCCACCTCCAGACTCTGTCACTCTATGGTCTTCATGCTGCTTCCACCTCACCACTATGTCATAGGCAAAAGCAGGAGTGGGTACATAACACAGAAGACATGCAAATATTCCATTCACGTGTCATCTAGGTTTTAGAACCACTCCTGTTTTTTTGGGGGCATTAGCAATACTGATGGATTATTGAGCAAATGCTGACCAAGTGAAGGCGTATGCTCCACAGACAGGATCCATTTTTTGTGGGTCATTGTTCTGATGGATCAGAGGAAGGGGAAATTAATCAGTGACGTCAACACAAACTTACTGCTGACACCCTTTCCATTCTTTCCGGCGGGCTCTACTTGTATACACATTTAATAGTACAGGTTCTGTAGACATTTATGTGGAATCAGATGGCGACTGTGTAAAAGGAATGCACTTCTTCTTGGCGCTAACATTGACCTGTAAGGCTGATTTCATACTTGAGTTATTTAGTCAGTTTTCGCCCTGTGACTGCCCTAATAAGTAAAGTGTGCAGTAATTCTTAGAGCGACGCCTGTCATCTGCATGTCATACAGACTCCCAAAGCAGACTCCCTATGCGAGTTATTGCAAGTCACAGTGTTCTACACCAGTATAAATGCTCTAAGCAGCCATTAAATAGCAGTTTTTTTTTACGCAATTCAAAGCGAATATATTCGGATGGAATCAAATTTTTCCCGAAAAAACCAGCGAATCAAATTTTTTAAAATTTGCTCATCTCTAGATTTAAGGTACAGCACTCTGATCGGGCAGGTACAGCCCCTGCTGTATACCCTGGTATAGGTGAAAACACTGATGCCGGTGCTTTAACCCTTGGTATTCTATGGTCATCACTGACCGCGGTATGTACAGGGTTAATGGAGGGAGAAGGTTTCCTCACCATCCCCATTGGGTGCCCACACTGCATTGACGGGGACCCGATGGCTGGTAAGTCGTCTACAGAAGCCTGGCAGGCGGCCAGTGTACAATGGTGATACACTGACAGCTAATGCATTACAATACATATGTATTGTAATGCACTGCAGAGGGGCTCAGACCCCAAAAAGTTGAAGTCCCACAGTGGGGGGGGGGGGATGTAAAAAAAGTAACATAATAAAAATAAAAATTTCCAAGTAAAAAGAAAGGGGAAAAAAAGTGCCCTTTTCCCATTATTGAGTTATATTGGAAAAATATTAAGTTGTTTGGAAACAAGTTAATTGGAAACAATGAAAAGTAGACATATTGGGTATCACTGCATATGTCTTGACCGGCTCTAAACATCTAAAAAAATGTAATACAAAGCGATCAAAAAGTTGTACCCCAAAATGGTACCAGCCATCTTTTCCCAAAAATAAATTAAATCCTACACAAGACAATCACTTAAAAAATAAAGAAACTTTGGCTCTCAGAACATGGCAACACAAAAAAATGATTTTTTTTTAAAAAAAATGCTTTTACTGTGTAAAACTTAACTAAAATTAAAAAATAGACACATTAGGTATTGCCACGTCAGTAAAAAAAAAAAAAAGATGCCTTAAAAGGTGTAGTTTCCAAAATGGGTTAACTTTTTGAGGGTTTTTACTGTAGGGGTACATCAGGGTCTCTTCAAATACAAAATGGAGCCCAAAAAAACTCTCTCAAACTTGCTAAAAGATTCTAGCAAAATCTGCCATCAAAAACCATATGGTTCTCCTTTTCTTCTGACCACTGACATGTGCCCATACAGCATTTTTCTACCCCATATGGGGTATATCTGTAAACTGCTGAATAATTCATATTGAGGTTAATTTTGTTGTTCAGAGTAATCCATATTAAGGTTTATTTTGTTGTTAACCCTTACTGTGTTGCAAGACAAAATTGAAATGAAATTTTTAAATTCCACCTACATTTTCCTTTAATTCTTGAGGAACACCTCAAGAGTTAACAAAGTTTGGAATATCGGTTTTGAATAATTTGAGGGGTGTAGTTTCTAAAATGGGGTCATTTATCGGTGAGTTTATAACTGAACTGGTGCTTAAAAAATGGTTTGGAAAATGTTCTTGAAAATGTTAATATTTCTTCTAAAATTCTAAGACTTCTAAGCAATTATTTACAAAATGATGCCTATCTCTCAAAGGTAGAGAACTTCAAATTTTGTAAATTTTTGTAAATTTAGATTTTTTAATAATTAAAGGTAAAATATATTGACTCAAATTGACAACTGTAAAGTACAATGTATCACAAGAAAAAAATCTCAGTCTTCACCCTGCACGTTTTACGGCTGCTAAGCAAGTAAAGTACTAAGCAAGTAAGTACTGCCCTTCCTGTAATGACAGTAGCCATGTGACTCCTGCCATTACAGTGATTTGCCTGGCTGGAACGCGTCATCGGGTGCTATATAGCGCACGATGATGCATGTTCGGCTCATTCTAAGTCAGGGACAGCTGAGGATAGGAAGGGCCAGAGAGTGTAATCGAATATTATAAGTGTACAAAAACGTTTCAGAGACCCAAAAGTCCTTGTAAGGACTATTGTGTGTGACAGCATCAATATATTTTTGTAGAGCAACCTGCGCTAAATTGCAGTGTTAGGGAGAGCTGTGCATAGGAAGGGACAGACAGTGTAGGGAGTGCATTAGGACATTTTTTATACAAAAAACTTTTCAGAGACCCAAAAGTCCTTTTAAGGACTATTGTGTGTGACAGCAGCAATATATATTTTTTAGCACATCCAGCGCTAAATACCGTGTAATAGGCCGCTGCGGACTGTTAAATTATCGGCGCCACATATCCAGTTTAAAGTGTGCACATCCCTAAAATATCAGTGACATCCAGTGCAGTTTTTCCTTATACCGTGTCCGCTGCGGACAATAAATTATCTGCGCCACATCTCTGGTTTATACTATGTTACTATGTTAAGTGTGCGCATCCCTAAAATATCAGTGACATCCATTGCAGTTTTTCTGTAGACACTGCGAACTGTGACATTACCTGTGGTACCTGTTCTGTATAACGTTTCCTCATCACAAATACTGTTGTAAATTATTTTGCACATACACTTCCAAATTCTACGCTACTGTACGTGTGACTAGTGTTGATCACGAATATTCAAATTTTTATCGCGAATATAGGTAATTTGAAAATTTGCGAATATTTAGAATATAGTGATATATATTCGTAATTTCGAATATTAAAATGCAAATTTTTATCGATAATTTTTCAATTGCCGAGTAAAAACATGATTCCTCCCTGCTTCTTGCTTGTGTGCCAATGACTCATTGGCCCACAAGCAAGATGCCGGGAGGAATCATGACTTTAAATGGGAAAAATTATGAATATTCTAAAAAACTAATATATAGCACTATATCGAATATATTAGTTTTTTTGAATATTCGTAATATTCTAAAACAAGAATATATAGCAATATAGCGAATACTCGAAAAAAAAAAAAACGAATGTAGAGCCATTTAGCTAATATAGTGCTATAATCTTCTTTGTCTAATAGTTGTAATTTTTTTCTCATCTAAAGTCCAGATTGAAAAAAAAATTCAACTATTGAAAAAAAGATTATAGCACTATATTAGCTAAATTGCTCTATATGTTTTTTTTTTATATTCGCTATATTGCTATATATTCTTGTTTTAGAATATTATGAATATGGAGGCTGGGAGCGAGTTGTACCCTTGGCACAGGTGCTACCGATGGCAAGGATTGCGGGCCCTACATAGATTAGGGTTTCCGCCAGCAGCATCATTAGTGGCTACAACCCCCACTTCTCCTCCTCCACTTCCACCTCCAAATTATCTACGTGCAGTACCAGTCAGTCATCAGTCGGTAGCTGGAAGCAGTGTAGCATTGCAGTGGGGAAGCGGCAACAGGCCTGTTAAAGTTGATCTGCTTAGGGGACAAACAGCACACCACCGCAGAGCTGTGGCAGGGGATAAGAGACCAGACTAAGCTGTGGCTCTCACCACTCAACCTAGCACCAGGCATGGTTTTCTCTGATAATGGCTGTATATTGGTGGCAGCTTTGAACCTCGGCAAGCTTAGACACTTCCCATGCCTTGCCCACGTCTTCAACCTTGTGATTCAGCGGTTTCTCAAAACCTACCCCAATTTGCCTGTGTTACTGGTGAAGGTGCGCCACTTGTGTGCACATTTCCGCAAGTCACCAACAGCTTCAGCCGGTCTGTCAACGCTGCAGCAGCGCTTGAAATTGCCAGCTTACTGGCTGTTGTGTGACGTGAGAACACGCTGGAACTCCACATTCCACATATTGGCCGGGCTTTTTGAGCAGCAGAGGGCAGTAGTGGAATACCAGCTGCAACATGGTCGTCACCTTTCCAGTCAGCTTCCGCTATTCACAAGCAAGGAGTGGGCATGGATGTCTGACCTCTGTGAGGTTTTAAGAAACTTTGAGGAATCAACACAGATGGTGAGCGGTGATACTGCTATTATCAGCATAACCATCCCAATTCTGTGTCTACTCAAACGCTCGCTGCTCACAATTAAAGACAACGCTTTACATGTGGAAGAGGTGAAAATGGGGGAGTAAGACATTACACAGGGTAATATCCAGACCACCCTCAGTCCGTCTTCTCAGCACGAATTGGACGATGAAGAGGAGGAGCAGGAGACTGTTGCCTCCGCTACAGAGGGTAGTACTCATGAAAGTTTAATTCAATCTGTTCAGCATGGGTGGGCAGAAGAGGAGGAAGAGGAGATTGAGAGTGATCCTCCTGATGACGATAGCTAAGTTTTGTTGGTACTCTGACACACATGGCGGACTTCATTTAGGCTGCCTTTACCGCGACCTGCACATTATACGCATTTTAGACAGCACAGATTACTGATTGTTCACCCTTCTGGTCCCCGCTACATAGAGAACTTCTCATCTCTAATTCCTCAGGTGGAGAGGACGACCAAAACAGTGCAAGGGGAACACACAGCAGTTCCAACAGAGGCAGAGCAACACTCTCCAAAGCCTGGGACAGTTTCATGAGACCCCGCCAGCACCCTCACCCTGATGCGTGGCCTACGTTCACAAAGAGAGAAAATTTTTGGAAGATGATCAAGGAGTACATAGCAGACCGTGTCAGTGTCCTCAATGGTTCCCTCAGTGCCTTACAACTACTGGGTGTCCAAGCTGGACACGTGGCACAAACTGGCGCTCTATGCTTTGGAGGTGCTGGCCTGCCCTGTTGCCAGCATTTTGTCTGAGCGGGTATTTAGTACTGCTGGTAACATTATAACAGATAAGCGTATCCGCCTGTCAACTGAAAATGCTGCCATTTTTGTCTTATAAAAATGAACAAGGCCTGGATTGACCATGACTTCTAAACTCCACCAGAGGAAAGCGGCTGAACATAAAGGCACTTTAAATGTGTTGTTTATAATGTACTGAATACACTGTATTCTCATGCACCCCTTCTACCACAAACAAGGGTATAATCTTCCTTTTTTCATCCTCCTCCTCCTCTTCCATCATATCAACATGCTTATTTGTGACATATAATACCCTCACATATATGCCCTTCAAGTATAATGTTTTACAGGGTCAGCTCAGCTGTAGGCCCTCACATATAATTTTTTAGAGGGTCAGCTCAGCTGCAGGCCCTCGCATATAATGTTTTAGAGGATCAGCTCAGCTGCAGGCCCTCGCATATAATTTTTAGAGGGTCAGCTCAGCTGCAGGCCCTCGCATATAATCTTTTACTGGGTCAGCTCACCAGCAGGCCCACACCTCAAATCTTTTACAGGGTCAGCTAACCAGCAGGCCCGCACCTCAAATCTTTTGCAGGGTCATCTCACCAGCAGGCCCGAACCTAAAATCCTTTACAGGGTCAACTGACCTGCAGGCCCACACCAAAAATATTTTACTGGGTCAGCTCACCTGCAGGCCCTCACCTACTTATACCTAATAGGTAATTTGCGTGCATGCTGCCTTGCTTAGATGTGGTAGCCATAGTCGTTTCTCAGGCTCCCACTCTGGAATCAATCACTGATTCCCCGTTATCTGTAGTTACTAGTGATGAGCGGGAGGTGCCATATTCGATTTTGCAATATTTCGCGAATATTCCATTAAATATTTGTGTTATATTCGTTGAAATCAAATATTCATAGTTATTCCAATTATCGCGAATAATATGCGATATAATTAATCGCGTATTGCGTTTATTTGTTTTTTGATAGTATAAGGCAACGTTTCTATGACTAATTGACTATGGCTAGGCTAATATGTGTATTTTACAAATATTCTTAATATAGCTCTAACTTCGTCTTTTAGAATATTCGTACTATTCTAAAAGACGAAGTTAGAGCAATATTACGAATTTTCGTAAAATACACATAGATTGTAATTTAGCTAATATAGTACTATAATCCTTTTTTTTTTCTCTATTTTTTTTTGCCTCTTATGAACTTAAGTTTTGAAAAATATGTACACTTAAAAAAATTACTATAGCAGTATATTAGCTAAATTACAATCTATATGTGTATTTTACGAATATTCTTAATATTGCTCTAACTTCGTCTTTTAGACTATTCGTAATATTGCTCTAACTTCGTCTTTTAGAATATTCGTTATATTGCTCTCACTTCGTCTTTTAGAATATTACGAATATTCTTAAAGACGAAGTTAGAGCAATATTAAGAATATACGTAAAAATTTGAAATCGCAATTCGATTATTATAACTTGAACTAGAAAAGGTACAATTTCTGGGGAAATTGTGTGTGTTCTTGCTTCCACCAGTAGCTTACAACTGGAGTGGGCGTTTCTGAAGAAACCACAAGATGTTGGCTTGAAATCTGATTGGCTGTTGGTGGCTCCACCCACTTTTTTGAATTTTAATCCCATTCCTCCAGTGACCAACTGCGCCAAGTTTGAAGACTGTGCCAATCAAAGTCTAAGAGCAGCGGCAGTTTGAATTGTTCCCATTTAAACAAATGGTTGAAATTTGATTGGCCGTTGTAGACCCCGCCCACTTAATTTTTTTTGACCCCAGTCACCCAATGACCTACGGTGCCAAGTTTGGGTATTCTGGCTTAAATATTGTGAGAATGATAGCAATTTAAAGGTTTATCATTGAAGTCAATAGGGAAAATCTGATTTGTTGTTGTTGGCTCCGCCCACTTTTTCAATTTTTGAAGCCAAAGTAATCTATGACCTGATTTCTGAGATTTGAAGCCACTGACATCAAAAATAGCAGCATTTTTCAATTTTCTGCATTTTTTTATTTTCCCATTGAAATCAATCAAAGAAATCTGATTGGTTGTTTTTGGCCCCACCCACTTTTCTGAATTTTAATCCTAATCCTAAATTGTCCAACTGTACCAAGTTTGGGGAGCCTGCCATTAACAGTCTAAGAGCAGCGGCAGTTTTACATTTTTCCATTAAAACATATAGCTGAAATTTGATTGGCCGTTGTAGACTCCGCCCACTTTAAACCATTTGAATTCTAGTCACCTATTAACCGAATATATTAAGTTTAACAACCCTGCCATTAACAATGTTGAAATGGCAGCAATTTAAAATTTTCTCATTGAAGTCAATAGGGAAAATCTGATTGGTTGTTTGTAGCTCCACCCACTTTTTAATTTCCCCAAAATGTGACAGAAATTTTCAGGTTGACCCCATGACTAAGTGACCCAAGTTTGGTGAGTTTCACTCCGAAGCTGTATGAGTGACAAACGTTTGCATTTTTCCAATAAAACACTATGGGAGAAAAAAATAGGTTTTCGGGGGCCCGCCCCAGGGGCCCGGAGGGTGGGATCGGTTAACAAAGCACAAGCAAGATCCTCGGGTATGTGCCGACCAAGGGTGCAAAGTTCGGTATTGATACTCCTAAATCTGTGGGAGGAGTAGCAATTTGAACGTCTCATTGTAGTCAATGGGGAGAATTTGATTGGTTCTGTGTGGTCCCGCCCACAATTTCGGGTCTCCAAAATGTTCTAACAAATTGCGTGTTGACCCCATGACTAAGTGACCCAAGTTTGGTGACTTTAGTTTAAAATCTGTGCGACTGGGAGCGATTTGAAAATTGTCCCTGTCAAAGTCAATGGGAAAAACGTGGATTTTGGGGGCCCTGTCCCAGGGGCCCAGAGGGTGGGATCGGGTAACAAAGCACAAGCAAGGTACTCGGGTGGGTGCCGACCAAGTCTGCAAAGTTTGGAATTTGTACTCCTAAAAATGTGGGAGGAGTAGCAATTTGAAGGTATCATTATAGTCAATGGGGAGATTTTGATTGGTTCTGTGTGGCCCCGCCCACTTTTTGGGGTCCCCGAAATGTGCCCAAAATTTTCAGGTTGACTCCATGACTAAGTGACCCAAGTTTGGTGACTTTAGCGTCAAAGCCTGGCGAGTGGGAGCGATTTGAAAATGTACCCTGTCAAAGTCTATGGGAAAAAAGGGGGCTTCCGGGGCCCGCCACGGGGGCCCCGGGGGTGGGATCGCTCCACAAAGTAATAGCAATCCGATCGGGAACAATCTGCACGTTTTGGTAAATTTTTGTCTATGTAGTGTAAAAACTGTGGGAGGAGTTAGGGTGGCAAATTTGGCTATAATAAGAATAAGAATAAGAACTAGAAAAGGTACAATTTCTGGGGAAATTGTGTGATGTGTTCTTGCCTCCACCAGTAGCTTACAACTGGAGTGGGCGGAGTAACTGGGTGGAGTGTAGACTCCGCCCACTTTTATAAATGTTGACCTTTGTCTCACACTGACCCACCCTGCCGAGTTTGGGTGCTGTGAGAATGACAGCTTTTTAAAGGTTTCTTATTGAAGTCAATAGGGAAAATCTGATTGGTTGTTTGTGGCTCCGCCCACTTTTTAGCGTCCCCCAAAATGAGATATACATTGGCACAGTCCTCCAGTGACCAACTGTGCCAAGTTTCAGAACCCTGCCATTAACAGTCTAAGAGCAGCGGCATTTTTAAATTTTCCATTTAAAACATATAGCTGAAATTTGATTGGCCGCTGTAGACTCCGCCCACTTTAAAACATTTGAATTCTAGTCACCTATTAACCGAATATATTAAGTTTAACAACCCTGCCATTAACAATGTTGAAATGGCAGCAATTTAAAATGTTCTCATTGAAGACAATAGGGAAAATCTGATTGGTTGTTTGTAGCTCCGCCCACTTTTTAATGTCCCCAAAATGTGACAGAAATTTTCAGGTTGACCCCATGACTAAGTGACCCAAGTTTGGTGACTTTAGTTTCAAATCTGTGCGACTGGGAGCAATTTGAAAATTTTCCCTGTCAAAGTCAATGGGAAAAACGTGGATTTTGGGGGCCCTGTCCCAGGGGCCCGGAGGGTGGGATCGGGTAACAAAGCACAAGCAAGGTACTCGGGTGCGTGCCGACCAAGTCTGCAAAGTTTGTAGTTTTGTACTCCTAAAAATGTGGGAGGAGTAGCAATTTGAAAGTCTCATTATAGTCAATGGGGAAATTTTGATTGGTTCTGTGTGGCCCCGCCCACTTTTTGGGGTCCCCGAAATGTGCCCAAAATTTTCGGGTTGACTCCATGACTAAGTGACCCAAGTTTGGTGACTTTAGCATCAAAGCCTGGCGAGTGGGAGCGATTTGAAAATTTACCCTGTCAAAGTCTATGGGAAAAAAGGGGGCTTCCGGGGCCCGCCACGGGGGCCCCGGGGGTGGGATCGCTCCACAAAGTAATAGCAATCCGATCGGGAACAATCTGCACGTTTTGGTAAATTTTTGTCTATGTAGTGTAAAAACTGTGGGAGGAGTTAGGGTGGCAAATTTGGCTATAATAAGAACTAGAAAAGGTACAATTTCTGGGGAAATTGTGTGATGTGTTCTTGCCTCCACCAGTAGCTTACAACTGGAGTGGGCGGAGTAACTGGGTGGAGTGTAGACTCCGCCCACTTTTATAAATTTTGACCTTTGTCTCACACTGACCCACCCTGCCGAGTTTGGGTGCTGTGAGAATGACAGCTGTTTAAAGGTTTCTTATTGAAGTCAATAGGGAAAATCTGATTGGTTGTTTGTGGCTCCGCCCACTTTTTAGCATCCCCAAAATGAGATATACATTGGCACAGTCCTCCAGTGACCAACTGTGCCAAGTTTCGGAACCCTGCCATTAACAGTCTAAGAGCAGCGGCAGTTTGAATTTTTCCCATTTAAACAAATGGCTGAAATTTGATTGGCCGTTGTAGACCCCGCCCACTTTTTAATTTTTTTTTGACCCCAGTCACCCAATGACCTACGGTGCCAAGTTTGGGTATTCTGACTTAAATATTGTGAGAATGACAGCAATTTAAAGGTTTCTCATTGAAGTCAATAGGGAAAATCTGATTTGTTGTTGTTGGCTCCGCCCACTTTTTAAATTTTTGAATCCAAATTAATCTATCACCTGATTTCAGAGATTTGAAGCCCCTGACATCAATCATGGAAGCATTTTTCAATTTTCTGCATTTTTTTTTTTCCACATTGAAATCAATGAAAGAAATCTGATTGGTTGTTTTTGGCCCCGCCCACTTTTCAAAATTTTAATCCTAATCCTAAATTGTCCAACTGTACCAAGTTTGGGGAACCTGCCATTAACAGTCTAAGAGCAGCGGCAGTTTGAATTTTTCCCATTTAAACAAATGGCTGAAATTTGATTGGCCGTTGTAGACTCCGCCCACTTTTTTATAAATTTTTGAATCCAGTCACCCAATGACCTACGGTGCCAAGTTTGGGTATTCTGGCTTAAATACTGTGAGAATGACAGCAATTTAAAGGTTTCTCATTAAAGTTAATAGGGAAAATCTGATTTGTTGTTGTTGGCTCCGCCCACTTTTTAAATTTTTGAATCCAAAGTAATCTATCACCTGATTTCAGCGATTTGAAGCCCCTGACATCAATCATGGCAGCATTTTTCAATTTTCTGAAATTTTTTTTTTCCATATTGAAATCAATGAAAGAAATCTGATTGGTTGTTTTTGGCCCCGCCCACTTTTCAAAATTTTAATCCTAATCCTAAATTGTCCAACTGTACCACGTTTGGGAAACCTGCCATTAACAGTCTAAGAGCAGCGGCAGTTTGAATTTTTCCCATTTAAACAAATGGCTGAAATTTGATTGGCCGTTGTAGACTCCGCCCACTTTTTCATTATTTTTTGAATCCAGTGACCCAATGACCTACGGTGCCAAGTTTGGGTATTCTGGCTTAAATACTGTGAGAATGACAGCAATTTAAAGGTTTCTTATTGAAGTCAATAGGGAAAATCTGATTGGTTGTTTGTAGCTCCGCCCACTTTTTAATGTCCCCAAAATGTGACAGAAATTTCCAGGTTGACCCCATGACTGAGTGACCCAAGTTTGGTGAGTTTCACTCCGAAGCTGTATGAGTGACAAACGTTTGCATTTTTCCAATAAAACTCTATGGGAGAAAAAAAGAGGTTTTCGGGGGCCCGCCCCAGGGGCCCGGAGGGTGGGATCGGTTAACAAAGCACAAGCAAGATAGTCGGGTATGTGCCGACCAAGGGTGCAAAGTTCGGTATTTATACTCCTAAATCTGTGGGAGGAGTAGCAATTTGAACGTCTCATTGTAGTCAATGGGGAGAATTTGATTGGTTCTGTGTGGCCCCGGCCAAATTTTCGGGTCTCCGAAATGTGCTAACAAATTGCGCGTTGACCCCATGACTAAGTGACCCAAGTTTGGTGACTTTAGTTTAAAATCTGTGCGACTGGGAGCGATTTGAAAATTTTCCCTGTCAAAGTCAATGGGAAAAACTTGGATTTTGGGGGCCCTGTCCCAGGGGCCCGGAGGGTGGGATCGGGTAACAAAGCACAAGCAAGGTACTCGGGTGGGTGCCGACCAAGTCTGCAAAGTTTGGAATTTGTACTCCTAAAAATGTGGGAGGAGTAGCGATTTGAAGGTCTCATTATAGTCAATGGGGAGATTTTGATTGGTTCTGTGTGGCCCCGCCTACATTTTGGGGTCCCCGAAATGTGCCAAAAATTTTCGGGTTGAGCCCATGACTAAGTGACCCAAGTTTGGTGACTTTAGCCTCAAAGCCTGGCGAGTGGGAGCGATTTGAAAATTTACCCTGTCAAAGTCTATGGGAAAAAAGGGGGCTTCCGGGGCCCGCCACGGGGGCCCCGGGGGTGGGATCGCTCCACAAAGTAATAGCAATCCGATCGGGAACAATCTGCACGTTTTGGTAAATTTTTGTCTATGTAGTGTAAAAACTGTGGGAGGAGTTAGGGTGGCAAATTTGGCTATAATAAGAATAAGAATAATATATATGTGAGATAACAGTATGTGGTCTTGCTATGCAAGAACACATAATAAGAAGAATAAGAATAACTAGAAAAGGTACAATTTCTGGGGAAATTGTGTGATGTGTTCTTGCCTCCACCAGTAGCTTACAACTGGAGTGGGCGGAGTAACTGGGTGGAGTGTAGACTCCGCCCACTTTTATAAATTTTGACCTTTGTCTCACACTGACCCACCTTGCCGAGTTTGGGTGCTGTGAGAATGACAGCTGTTTAAAGGTTTCTTATTGAAGTCAATAGGGAAAATCTGATTGGTTGTTTTTGGCCCCGCCCACTTTTCTGAATTTTAATCCTAATCCTAAATTGTCCAACTGTACCAAGTTTGGGGATCCTGCCATTAACAGTCTAAGAGCAGCGGCAGTTTTAAATTTTCCTATTAAAACATATAGCTGAAATTTGATTGGCCGTTGTAGACCCCGCCCACTTTAAAACATTTGAATTCTAGTCACCTATTAACCGAATATATTAAGTTTAACAACCCTGCCATTAACAATGTTGAAATGGCAGCAATTTAAAATTTTCTCATTGAAGACAATAGGGAAAATCTGATTTGTTGTTGTTGGCTCCGCCCACTTTTAAATTTTTTGAATCCAAAGTAATCTATGACCTGATCTCAGCGATTTGAAGCCCCTGACATCAATCATGGCAGCATTTTTCAATTTTCTGAAATTTTTTTTTTCCATATTGAAATCAATGAAAGAAATCTGATTGGTTGTTTTTGGCCCCGCCCACTTTTCAAAATTTTAATCCTAATCCTAAATTGTCCAACTGTACCAAGTTTGGGAAACCTGCCATTAACAGTCTAAGAGCAGCGGCAGTTTGAATTTTTCCCATTTAAACAAATGGCTGAAATTTGATTGGCCGTTGTAGACTCCGCCCACTTTTTCATTATTTTTTGAATCCAGTCACCCAATGACCTACGGTGCCAAGTTTGGGTATTCTGGCTTAAATACTGTGAGAATGACAGCAATTTAAACGTTTCTCATTGAAGTCAATAGGGAAAATCTGATTTGTTGTTGTTGGCTCTGCCCACTTTTTAAATTTTTGAATCCAAAGTAATCTATCACCTGATTTCAGCGATTTGAAGCCCCTGACATCAATCATGGCAGCATTTTTCAATTTTCTGAATTTTTTTTTTTCCATATTGAAATCAATGAAAGAAATCTGATTGGTTGTTTTTGGCCCCGCCCACTTTTCAAAATTTTAATCCTAATCCTAAATTGTCCAACTGTACCACGTTTGGGAAACCTGCCATTAACAGTCTAAGAGCAGCGGCAGTTTGAATTTTTCCTATTTAAACAAATGGCTGAAATTTGATTGGCCGTTGTAGACTCCGCCCACTTTTTCATTATTTTTTGAATCCAGTCACCCAATGACCTACGGTGCCAAGTTTGGGTATTCTGGCTTAAATACTGTGAGAATGACAGCAATTTAAAGGTTTCTTATTGAAGTCAATAGGGAAAATCTGATTGGTTGTTTGTAGCTCCGCCCACTTTTAAATATTTGAATTCTAGTCCCCCTATTAACCGAATATATTAAGTTTAACAACCCTGCCATTAACAATGTTGAAATGGCAGCAATTTAAAATTTTCTCATTGAAGACAATGGGGAAAATCTGATTGGTTGTTTGTAGCTCCGCCCACTTTTTAATGTCCCCAAAATGTGACAGGAATTTTCAGGTTGACCCCATGACTAAGTGACCCAAGTTTGGTGAGTTTCACTCCGAAGCTGTATGAGTGACAAACATTTGCATTTTTCCAATAAAACTCTATGGGAGAAAAAAAGAGGTTTTCGGGGGCCCGCCCCAGGGGCCCGGAGGGTGGGATCGGTTAACAAAGCACAAGCAAGATCCTCGGGTATGTGCCGACCAAGAGTGCAAAGTTCGGTATTGATACTCCTAAATCTGTGGGAGGAGTAGCAATTTGAACGTCTCATTGTAGTCAATGGGGAGAATTTGATTGGTTCTGTGTGGCCCTGCCCACTTTTTCGGGTCTCCGAAATGTTCTAACAAATTGCGCGTTGACCCCATGACTAAGTGACCCAAGTTTGGTGACTTTAGTTTCAAATCTGTGTGACTGGGAGAGATTTGAAAATTTTCCCTGTCAAAGTCAATGGGAAAAACATGGATTTTGGGGGCCCTGTCCCAGGGGCCCGGAGGGTGGGATCGGGTAACAAAGCACAAGCAAGGTACTCGGGTGGGTGCCGACCAAGTCTGCAAAGTTTGGAATTTGTACTCCTAAAAATGTGGGAGGAGTAGCAATTTGAAAGTCTCATTATAGTCAATGGGGAAATTTTGATTGGTTCTGTGTGGCCCCGCCCACTTTTTGGGGTCCCCGAAATGTGCCCAAAATTTTCGGGTTGACTCCATGACTAAGTGACCCAAGTTTGGTGACTTTAGCGTCAAAGCCTGGCGAGTGGGAGCGATTTGAAAATTTACCCTGTCAAAGTCTATGGGAAAAAAGGGGGCTTCCGGGGCCCGCCACGGGGGCCCCGGGGGTGGGATCGCTCCACAAAGTAATAGCAATCCGATCGGGAACAATCTGCACGTTTTGGTAATTTTTTGTCTATGTAGTGTAAAAACTGTGGGAGGAGTTAGGGTGGCAAATTTGGCTATAATAATAAGAATATATATGTGAGATAATAGTATGTGGTCTTGCTATGCAAGAACACATAAGAATATATATGTGAGATAACATTATGTGGTCTTGCTATGCAAGAACACATAATTAATCGAATTGCGATTTCAACTTAGCACTGCTATATTCCATATTAGACTAGAATTAACGAATATGGAATATAGCAGTAAGTTGAAATCACAATTCGATTATTATAACTTGAATGAATCGAATTGCGATTTCAACTTATACAGTCTACCATGTTTGGTTTGTTATCGCGATAATACGTCATTTAAATAATCGTGTTTGTGCGTCCATTCGCGCGTGCGTGCCTGTTTTTGTCTTTGGATCGCAAGGGGAGTGGAGAGAGACTGATTAGAGACAGAGATTTTGAAAAGTTTATTCGAAAATGGCAAAGAGCAATTTCAATCAAGAAGAGCTCTGGAAGCTTTGATCACTGTAAGTAATTCTACCGAAAAAAGTATGTCACTGTTAAAGGGGCGGCCACAGTTCAAGTCACTGTTAAAGGGGCGGTCACTATTCAAGTCACTGTTAAAGGGGCGGCCACAGTTCAAGTCGCTGTTAAAGGGGCGGTCACTATTCAAGTCACTGTTAAAGGGGCGGCCACAGTTCTAGTCACTGTTAAAGGGGAGGCCACTGGAATTTATTTCTTATATTTGCCTTGAATATAAATGTTTTTTTTTTTTTTTACTTTCATATAGTTTCATAGGGAACTATATAAATATCTACTCTTTTACCGTTTTGATATTACATTATATTTTTGATGGTTGACATGACTATAATTACTAATAATTGTATTTTACAACTTTGGGATTACATCCTTTCATTGTTATCTTGCAGACTATGTTGGAGAAGGGGCACAACGACCTAAAATGCCGTTTAGAGAAGCTGGCCATAGTACGTAGAGAGGCACGCCGGCTGTGGCATTTGCATAGAAAAATTCACTCAAAAAATGCAATGTTAAAAAAATGGTCCTACCTAAAGCGCCGCAGGATGGATCTCCTCAAAGAGGTCAGAGACAAAAATTGTCCAGGTACGATGCTAACATTAATTTTCTATCACCCATCTATTGTTATTTATGTGTTCAGGTATGCAAATAAGTATTTATATCCCTTTACAACTGATAACTTAGTTCAGTGGTGTCGAACCGATGGGACGGGTGCTAGAGGCGGCACTCAGATCCCTTTCTGTGGGCCGTATACCCTTGAAAAGGTCTAAGGCGTACTAATCGTCTTTAGACATTTCCTACCATGCAGCTTCGCAGGCACACTATTAACAGCACAGTCAGCATATTGAATGTAGGCAGGCTGTTACAACAAAATGATAATTGTGTGGAAGACAGACTATACTGGTATTCTGGTACAATGGCAACGTTGGAAATTTGCAATAAATAATTTAGTTGGGTTTCTCTTCTGCCTAAAAGTTCTCCAGCACGAATTTGCTAAATGCTGGGACACGTAGCTGATTATCCCTTTACAATATATACATACACTCACAGCGAGATACAGATATATAATGTAAACCCTTATCCAATGTCAAAACAGTTGACTTGGTCCACCTCATTTCAATAACCCTGCAACGGTACCTTGCGAACCAATACCCCCGCTACCTCATCCTAGCTATTAAAATACTCAACTGTAAACCATCTGAAAGACTTCATTCATAGTTACATCTAACATCAAATCATGTGAAATCAAACATAGGGGTAATCATTATCCCATCCAGGTCCCACAATAGATTAATTTGTGTACCGTTAGCTTTTTTTTTTTGCTTTGCTTGTTTATCTTGTTATTTTATAAAAATTTGTTCATTACAGGGGTGCCTCTTCCAAAAGTGCGCGCTAAGCGCTCTAACAAGAAGGTGGTGGTGGAAGAGAAGGCGATGACGGAGGATTAGGAGGATGAGGAGCAGGAAGAGGAGCAGGCAGGACCATCAGGGCATCAGGCCCATAGCCCACCTGAGGCAGTTGAGGTCCAGGAGGATGAGGAGGAGGAAGAAGACGAGGTGGTGACCACCTCCCCGCCAGGAGGGTAAATATATTCTGTTGATGTTTTAATTTAAAAATGTCCCCACACACATACAGGTGTCAGTTTAGTCTTCACCACAGGCAGATTTTATTCAAGAAAACAATTATAAACAAGTTCAAGTTCAACATCTAATTGTTATTCAGACTTCAGATATTACATAACCTAAAGTCCCCTACTTTGTGTTCGCTCCAAGCAGTGTAACAAAAATATTAGTATATCACCAGTCTTTAGGGTCTGTCAGAGACCATACTCATTTCTCTGCAGGTTCAGTTTTCACATCTCCTGTCCACACTTGAAAAGAACAGCTCAGCTGCAAACTTTATTAAAAAGGCTTGATGGAGTACAGGAGTGACCTGTGCCACTATATCTGATTGGGCACTCAGTCCAAAAACCAGGACCCTAATTAATTCCAAGTAAAGTTTTTTTTTTTTTTTTACAGCTAGCTGATGTTACTGGTGTACTGATTTCCGTAAAGTATCTGAATGAGGCATACTGTTTAATATTGGATGTAACGAGCATCCAAAATATAAAATTTTTCTTAGACTAAAAAATAAAGTGCACAAAACAATATTAATATAATATAGTAATAGTAATATAAAACATGAACACTATAAAGTAATTAATCTACATTAAAAGCATCAACTTAACTACTAAGTCCATAACCCTAAAGTCTAAAGAACTATTATTAATCCTAACTAAACCAATATATAATGGATTAACATAGTAACATAGTACATAAGGCCGAAAAAAGACATCTGTCCATCCAGTTCGGCCTGTTATCCTGCAAGTTGATCCAGAGTAAGGCAAAAAAAAAAAAACTGTGAGGGAGAAGCCAATTTTCACCACTTTAGGGGAATAAAAAATGATTTCCCAACTCCAATCAGGCAATCAAAATAACTCCCTGGTTCAACGACCCCTCTCTAGTAGCTATATCCTGTAATATTATTACACTCCAGAAATACATCCAGGCCCTTCTTGAATTCCTTTATTGTACTCACCATCACCACCTCCTCAGGCAGAGAGTTCCATAGTCTCACTGCTCTTACCGTAAAGAATCCTCTTCTATGTTTGTCTACAAACCTTCTTTCCGCCAGATGCAGAGGATGTCCCCTCGTCACAGTCACAGTCCTGGGAATAAACAGATGATGGGATAGATTTCTGTACTGACCCCTGATCTATTTATACATAGTAATTAGATCTCCCCTCAGTCGTGTTTTTTCTAAAGTGAATTACCCTAATTTTGATAATCTTTCAGGGTACTGTAGTTGCCCGATTCCAGTTATTACTTTAGTTGCCCTCCTTTGGACCCTCTCCAGCTCTGCCATGTCTGCCTTATTTACAGGAGCCAAGAACTGTACACAGTACTCCATGTGTGGTCTGACTAGCGATTTGTAAAGTGGTAGGACTATGTTCTTATCACGGGCATCTATGCCCCTTTTGATGCAACCCATTATCTTATTGGCCTTGGCAGCAGCTGCCGGACACTGTTTTTTGCAGCTTAGTTTGGTGTTTATTAAAATTCCTAGATCCTTTTCCATATCGGTGTTACCAAGTGTTTTACCATTTAGTACTGTATGTACAGATGACTTGCATTATTCCTTCCCATGTGCATAACTTTACATTTGTCAGTGTTAAACCTCATCTGCCACTTATCTGCCCAAGCCTGCAATCTATCCAGATCCCTCTGTAGTAGTATACTGTCCTCTGCAGTGTAAATTACTTCACACAGTTTAGTGTCATCTGCAAAATTTATATTTTACTATGCAAGCCTTCTACAAGATCATTAATAAATATATTGAAGAGAATAGGGCCCAATACTGACCCCTGAGGTACTCCACTAGTGACAGTGACCCAATCTGAGTATGCACCGTTAATAACTAAATTATATGACAATGGACTGTTGCAATGTTGGGTGACGTGAAGCATGATTCTCTGCTATGACATGAAGACTGATTCTCTGCTGACATGAAGCCTGAATCTCAGTTATGGGACCTCTCTCCTCTGCCTGGGTGTCGGGGCCTAAATGTATGACAATGGACTGTTCCAGTGTTGGGTGACGTGAAGCATGATTCTCTGCTATGACATAAAGACTGATTCTCTGCTATGACATGAAGACTGATTCTCTGCTGACATGAAGCCTGCATCTCTGTTATGGGACCTCTCTCCTCTGCCTGGGTGCCAAGGCCTAAATGTATGACAATGGACTGTTCCAGTGGTGGGTGACGTGAAGCCTGATTCTCTGCTATGACATGAAGACTGATTCTCTGCTGACATGAAGCCTGAATCTCTGTTATGGGACCTATCTCCTCTGCCTGGGTGCCAGGGCCTAAATAACTGACAATGGAATGTTCCAGTGTTGGGTGATGTGAAGCATGATTCTCTGCTATGACATGAAGACTGATTCTCTGCTATGACATGAAGACTGATTCTCTACTGACATGAAGCCTGAATCTCTGTTATAGGACCTCTCTCCTCTGCCTGGGTGCCGGGGCCTAAATATCTGACAATGGACTGTTCCAGTGTTGGGTGACGTAAAGCCTTATTCTCTGCTATGACATGAAGACTGATTCTCTGCTGACATGAAGCCTGAATCTCTGTTATGGGACCTCTCTCCTCTGCCTGGGGGTCGGGGCCTAAATTATATGACAATAGACTGTTCCAATGTTGGGTGACGTGGAGCATGATTCTCTGCTATGATATGAAGACTGATTCTCTGCTGAGTCGCTGACATAAAGCCTGAATCTCTGTTATGGGACCTCTCTCCTCTGTCTGGGTGCCAGGGCCTAAATATCTGACAATGGCCTATTCCAGTGGTGGGTGACGTGAAGCCTGATTCTCTGCTATGACATGAAGACTGATTCTCTGCTGACATGAAGCCTGAATCTCTGTTATGGGACCTCTCTCCTCTGCCTGGGTGTCGGGGCCTAAATATCTGACAATGGACTGTTCCAGTGTTGGGTGACGTGAAGCCTTATTCTCTGCTATGACATGAAGACTGATTCTCTGCTGACATGAAGCCTGAATCTCTGTTATGGGACCTCTCTCCTCTGCCTGGGTGCCGGGGCCTAAATTATATGCCAATGGACTATTCCAATGTTGAGTGACGTGAAACATGATTCTCTGCTATGAAATGAAGACTGATTCTCTGCTGAGTCGCTGACATGAAGCCTGAATCTCTGTTTTGGGACCTCTGCCTGTGTGCCGGGGCCTAAATATCTGACAATGGACTGTTCCAATGTTGGTTGACGTGAAGCATGTTTCTCTGCTATGACATGGAGACTGATTCTCTGCTGACATGAAGCCAGATTGTCTGTTACGGGACCTCTCTCCTCTGCCTGTGTGCTGGGCCTAAATATCTGACAATGGACTGTTGCAGTGGTGGCTGACGTGAAGCCTGATTCTCTGCTATGACATAAAGACTGATTCTCTGCTGACATGAAGCCTGAATCTCTGTTATGGGACCTCTCTCCTCTGCCTGGGTGCCGGGGCCTAAATTTTATGACAATGGACTGTTCCAATGTTGGGTGACGTGAAGCATGATTCTCTGCTATGACACGAAGACTGATTCTCTGCTGACATGAAGCCTTAATCTCTGTTATGGGACCTCTCTCCTCTGCCTGGGTGCCGGGGCCTAAATTTTATGACAATGGACTGTTCCAATGTTGGGTGACGTGAAGCATGATTCTCTGCTATGACATGAAGACTGATTCTCTGCTGACATGAAGCCTGAATCTCTGTTATGGGACCTCTCTCCTCTGCCTGGGTGTCGGGCCCTAAATATATGACAATGGATTGTTCCAGTGTTTGGTGACGTGAAGCCTGATTCTCTTCTATGACATGAAGACCGATTCTCTGCTGACATGAAGCCAGATTCTATGCTATGGGACCTCTCTCCAATATATATTGGTTAATTTTAATTTATTTTATTTTTATTTTTATTCATTTCCCTATCCACATTTGTTTGCAGGGGATTTAACTACATTCTGCTGCCTTTTGCAGCCCTCCAGCCCTTTCCTGGTTTTTTTTACATCCTTTTTAGTGCCAAAAAGTTTGGGTCCCCATTGACTTCAATGGGGTTCGTGACGAAGTTCAGATCGGGTTCGGATCCCGAACCCGAACATTTCCGGGAAGTTCGGCCGAACATCTCGAACCCGAACATCCAGGTATTCGTTCAACTCTAGTGGTTAATAATAATAGCAAATATTATCACATTGTGATTAAAAATTAGCACTGCTAGATTCAATATCAGTTAAGTTTGTTAATTCTAGACCCATTCCGTTAGAGACCCAGCAGCAGCCGCAAGTTGAAATCGCAATGC
The DNA here is from genome assembly GCF_014858855.1 of Bufo gargarizans. Classification (NCBI taxonomy): domain Eukaryota; kingdom Metazoa; phylum Chordata; class Amphibia; order Anura; family Bufonidae; genus Bufo; species Bufo gargarizans. The sequence goes on along the minus strand of NC_058083.1, from coordinate 372,371,127 downwards.
GATTAATATAACTCGCAGTAATCGCATGGCGATTTTAACTTAGTACTGCTATATTCCATATTAGTTAATTCTAGCCTAATATGGAATATTGAAGTGCTAAGTCGAAATCGCAATTAGATTAATTCAAATTATAATAATCGAATTGTGATTTCAACTTGGACCTGGTTTACTATGGTTGGCTTGGTAGAATTAGCGAATATCACGAATGTATTCGTCATATTCCACAAAACGAAGATAACGAAGTATTCTCCATCTTCGTTTTAGCTATCTATTCATCAACTTTGCTAATTCTAGCAATCATTTAGGAAAGTTTACTATAGAGACAGCTAAGTTTAATTCGCTATGCGATTATATTACTTTGCTTTTTTTTAAAAATAAATGGAATAATTATAATACCTGATAATTATTATAATTATTCTATTTATAATACAAAAAGCAAAGTAATATAATCGCATATCGAATTAAACTTAGCTGTCTCTATAGTAAACTTTCCAATATGATTGCTAGAATTAGCGAAGTTGATGAATAGGTAGCCAAAACGAAGATGGAGAATACTTAGTTATCTTCGTTTTGTGGAATATGACGAATGCATTCGTCATCTTTGCTAATTCTACCAAACCATCCATAGTAAACCAGGTCCAAGTTGAAATCGCAATTTGATTATTATAACTTGAATTAATCTAATTGCGATTTCAACATAATTCTCAAATCCGACAGTACATTCTAGTATATGGAGACTACAGAAGCGGAAGTGTCACGGACGGTGTACAGGAAACAAGACAAAGCAACATGCATATATGACTCACTGGATCCAAAGCTAAGGAACCAAAAGGGAGACCCCTGCACAAGGCCTAGCACTTTCCCTGGCTGCTCAGCCTATGCAAAGATCCCAAAGGTGGATGGTTGCATATCCACGTACCTCGACTATATAACCCCTGAACACCCTACAATAGTGAGGGGACACGACCACCGGCTCCCTACACCAGACACGGAGGGAATCAGGGTCACCTGGGATCCAGCAAACAGAAAATAACAGATAAATGTACAGCACTTAACTTTGTAGCAGACTGGGAAACAGGATCAGCATGCACACACACTCCAGGAAGAAGTATAAGCCGCCCAGTAAAGCATTATGGGGAGGAATTTAAAGGGAAGCAATCAGTCCAACTACATGACTGCTGAGAGAGGCTAACGAGATGAGGAACTGAATACCACAACAAAGAAAACTCAAGGAGGAGGTTCTGAAAGGCCTTTGTCAGAGCTTCTCAGCTGTCTGGTTGTGACAGGAAGTCGGCAGAAGCGGCAATGGGCACTGACTGGAGCAGCCAGGAAGCCAGGAATCCTAAGGACAGGTAAGAACAACTTTAGGGAAGAAGGAAAAAAATATAACAATAAGAAAAAACACGAATATTTGATTTCGCAAATATATAGAACTATATTCGCAATTCGAATATTCGCGCTCAACATTAGTAGTTACAATGGTTTGCGCTGACAACAGCATCAAAAGTAGATAGGCCAGACATCCGAATGGATCATCGCCGTCACAGGAACGTGCGATCGGCCCCAGGTTAACTAGAGTCACCAAAGCGGCCACAGGCCCTCGCCCATAAAGTTTTAGATGGTCAGATCAGCAGGCCCTTGATCCATATGTTTTTGAGGGTGAACAGCAGGCCATCAATCATAATTTTTCAAGGGTGTTTGTGATGCCCTCCTTTATGTGTAATAAAGGGTGTATTGGAGTGCCGCTTCCTTGTAATTTTTGGCAGCCCTTTCACTTAGTGCATAGACTTTATGAGAGTAGGAGCCCCACTACATAAACAATTGTACTACAATGTGAATGAGGCCCTTCTTTATGTGATATACAGGTTGTAATTTTTGGCAGCACTTGCACTTTATATACAAGTAAATATACAGGAAAGAATGTTTCCTAACAGTTTTTCCTCTAAAATTGATTTTTTATTCCATTTTGTGCGTATTATTGTCAGTCTGTAAAAGTGGCGTACTATTCGGATAACACTGTTCCCAGCAGCGACCTGCGAGTCCAAGATACATCCAGACATCCTCCCCATGCTGTTACAGAACCATTTAGATGGTGTTTCCATGAATTTCTGGCATTTTCCTATGAACCAGGCACTCTTCCCTCTTCAGAGCAGGGGGTAACTGGTTTAATGCTCGTGTTCTCCCATTGACTTCCACTATCCTCGGTTACTCGGCCTAGTAACCGAACATCCCGATGTGTTTGGCTCGAGCCCCTGAGCACCCGAGCACTATGGTGCTCGATCAACACTAATTACCAAATAAAATAACACGTCAGATGTGCAAAAACATTGGCTTTGCAGGAAGGTGAAAACTGGCCTGGAATAAAGGGGGTTGCAGCACTAATTTAATGTTTTAGTTGCAGCAGTGATTTGGACATATACTGCAAAGGCTGCAGCTAATCATTGACCTCATCACACTCATGCTGTACATCACTTAGACCAGTGATTGGTTACGACTAGAGATGAGCAAATCCAATCCATCAGCAGCAACTAAAGTCTAGATGAGACTGATGATGCATCGGGGGAGATCGCGCCACTGGGGGGCGTGGCCGGGGGCGTGGCCAAGAGTGGCGTCCCGGCTGGAGCCAACATGGAGCACTTGCTCACAAGAACTGTCAAGGACATGAAAAAAAAGTGCTGATAAGACTAAGTTAAGTGAAAAAAAGCTGGCTAAGCTAGCAAAACACCAGAGGTACAAGGTTTTCAGGGCTGTGGACGCCGCTGCATCCTCTCTGTCCTCCTCTGAAGAGGGGGGGAGAGGGGTGATAGTGGCGGAGGCCATGGTCCACCACAATATAAATGATGCCAATGAAGCCAAGGAAGTGGCGACAAGGGCCACTGAGGCTGAGGCAAAGAATAAGAATGTGAATGCTAATGTTAATATTAATAAGAATGTTATGGTCCCTGCTGGCCCAGCGGAGTGCTTGGGGGTGGGAGAGGAGATGGAGGTGACCACTGAAAAAGTGGTTACCCAAAAAAGTGGTTACAGTGGGAGTGTTAGGTTAGGGGTCGCTCCGGATCCTGATGGGGGGGTGGATGCGGGGGGTTGTCCTGCTGCTGGGAGGGTGGCGGGGTCCCCCCGTGTGGCCCCCTCTGAGGGGTCCGGCGTGTCAGTTGTGACAGGTAGGGGGGGGAGCCGGTTCTGCTGCCCCTCCTACGTCCGTGGCGCCTGGCAGAAGTTATGCCAGTGTGGCTGCGGCTGTGGGGGGGGGGAGGGGCTGACTTCTTTGGCTTCCTCGCTCTCAGGGTCTGGTAATGGTGACTTGCAGCGGCGACTGCTGGAGGCCCTCAAAAAGGGGGAGAGCTCCTTTTCCGTAGAGGGAGAGAAGGTGGAATGTTCATTCTGGTTCAACAGACATGGCGTTCGGACCTTCCGAGAACAGAACGGGGGCGAGACCGCCTGGTCTTCACCCACAACCGGCCCTGGAGCCAGACGGAATGTGGTCTGTCTCAAGTGGAGTAGCGATGAAGCTTGCCCTACTAGAAAGAGGGTAGTGAAGCTCCTGCTTGGGATGGGTTTCAAGGCAACCGACCTCTTTGCCTTGATCCATCCTTTTGGCTCCAAGGAGTTTGACATCAGCTTTGTCCGGCCGGAGGGGCTTGAGCTCTTCTGGTCCGGATATGAGCTGGTGAAGAACATGCCGGACTGGCGTGGTTTCGTTGCAAAAGCGATAACCCGCCAGAGTGAGGTTAAGAGAGTGACCGTGCTGACCCGTAACGAGTTGCTCTCTTGTATTGAAGGCTGGGAAGGTACGGAGAGGTCCAGGGAATACCAGCTAAAAACCTGGACGAGTTTGGCATTTGGTCGGGTGCCTGGACGTTTAATATCAAGCTTAAGTGTCTGGGTAGTACAGTTTCCCACATTCCATCATCTGCCTTTATCGGCCGAGACAGGATCTTGGTTTTCTACAGGGGGCAGCCTAAGCTCTGTCACAAGTGCGGCAGCCCCACACACTTCAGCGCCAGCTGCCAAGTGCAGAAGTGCGCGTTGTGTGGGGGGACAGGTCATCTTGCTGCATCTTGTGAGGAGATTAGATGCAACCTGTGTGGGGAGCTTGTGCACCCCTTCAGTCGCTGTCCTCTCTCTGAGGCCAATGCGGCCCGAGCTCATGCAGGAGCGGGCCGGGAGGTCCCTTAGGCTGAGGCGGGTACTGCCAAAGGCAGTGGAGTTAAGGGGTCAGTGAGCAACCGGAACAACCCGTCCCGGCAGAGGCGGAGAGAGAGGCATCAGGCGGAGAGGGAGGGGGAGGAACCCCGTCCTGGGGTGATGCCCGCTCCTTCCCAAACGACTGCCCCTCCTGAATCCGAGACCCTAGGGGGCAGCGAGCTGGAGGAGGAGATTGAGAGACTGGATTGGGCCGAAGAGACTCTGTCCTCGCACTACGAAAGTTCTGCAGAGGGTAGTGGGGCAGAGTCCCAAAGTAGACGGAAACGGCGTACTAAAAAAAGATCTAGCCCGACCAAAGTTGCCAGGGAAGGTGTAACCGGCTCCCCTCTGGACCTCTCCAACCGATACCTCATCTTGGATGAGACCTCTGCCTCCTCTGCTGAGGAGGAGGTTGAAGGTGAGGGGCCGGGGGCGAAGGAGGGAGGGCCTTCAGGGGGCCCCGCGCCCCCCTCTGGTGGGGATGCAAGGACCTCAGGAGGGGTGGCAAAACCGGGCCCTGAGACTGAGAAAGCCAGGAGTGGTGCGCAGAGGGAGGTGGTGGTGGCAGAGATGGATACCACTATCTCCCTCAAGAGAGGGCGTGCTGCTCTAGAAGGCAGCCCCGGGAGTGGGGAGAAGGATGGGAAGAAGGCCGTCTAATTTAACTACTCTTTATGGCGGTACCCGCTCTGCTGACTCTGGCGACCATTAATGTCGCCAGCATTAAGTCGGATGCGGCTCGTTTCACAGCCTTCGATTTTCTCAGCCGTGTTGAAGCTGACATTTTGTTTTTGCAAGAGACCAGGCTGCCAGATTTGGCAGCGATTTATAAAGCCAAGAGGGAGTGGAGACCAGGGCCCTCCTACTGGTCTCTTGCGGCTGAGCCGTATAGCGGAGTGGCGGTCCTTTTTACCGCACCGGTAGAATGCCGACGAGTAATTGAATTAGAAATGGGGAGGTGTTTGATCTTGGATGTCCTCATGAAGGGACAGGAACTGCGCCTGATAAATATCTACGGGCCCCAGTCCAGGTGGGACAGGAAATGTCTCTTTATGAGGATTAAGCCTTTCCTTTTTACAAGCCGGCAGGTGGTTTTTGGTGGGGACTTTAATACTGTCACAAGGCCCCAAGACAGGGGAGGCACCAGAAACCGGCTGACTTATGATAGTATTTTTCTGAATAGAGTAGCTAGTGAGGCTCGTCTGGAGGATGTCCACATTAGGCATACCCCAGGCCACGGGGGTTTCACTTTCTATAGAGGTAGTCAGGTAAGGTCTAGAATAGATAGGTTTTATTTGAAGGAGGAGGCTACCTTTTCGCCCTTAAGGGTTGTGGAGGTGGAATTCTCCGATCACTGTTTGATTATGTTTTCTCTGAATATTTCAGAATCCCCCCAAATGGGAAGAGGTTATTGGAAGCTGAATTCGGGTGTCTTGGAGGAAGCAGAGGTGAGACAATCCTTTGAGGACTTCCTTCAGAGTCAGGTACCTTTACTGGATCTCTGTGATACTAAGTCAGAGTGGTGGGAGATATTCAAAGATCGGGCTGCAAAGTTCTTCCGCCGGCTCTCGAGCCTCAGGTCCCTGGACAGGTACCGCCTGTATCAGGGTCTGAGGGGGAAACTCAAGCATCTGGTCTCGACTGGTGGTAGCCGCGAGGATCTCTCCAGGGTGAAATCTTTGCTCAAGAGGTTCCAGTATGATAGGCACACATCTTTAGTTTTTGAGAGGGACTTTGGGAGATACCGCTCGCCCGACCCCTACAGAAATTGTAAGATGTCAGTGAAGAGTAAGTTAATAACAGGACTGGTCGATAGTACGGGATCTCTGAGCAGGTCCAGATCAGGGATCCTGGAAGTCGTTAGATCCTTTTACTCGTGCCTCTTGGGGAGGAGGGATCTGGATCGGGACAGGATGTCGGCTTTCCTGGCTGGGGTCACCCCTGAGTCAGGAGCTCACCTCTCTTTTGACGGTTTGGTAGAAGAGATCAGGAAGGAGGAAGTTATCCTGGCGGTGGAAGGGTTAGCTCTGAAGAAGTCGCCAGGCCCGGATGGCTTAACATCTGAGTTTTATAAGACCTTTAAGGACTCTTTATGTCCCCTCTTGACTGAGGTAATTAATGAGTGTTTATCCTCGGGCACGCTGCCTCGGTCAATGAGGAGGTCAGCTCTGATCCTTCTATCAAAGGGTAAAGATCTGAGCCGTATTGAGAACTGGCGTCCCATAGCACTTCTTAATATGGACAGAAAGATTCTGGCCAAGATACTTTTTAATAGGCTGGTCAAATTTTCACCCCAACTCCTTTCGGTGGCCCAGCATTGCTCGGTTCCAGGCCGCAGCACTTTTAGCGCTGTACTCGGTGTCCGAGAGGCAGTGGAGCAGAGTAGAGCAGGCTACTGGAGGGGGTACATGCTGTCCTTAGATCAAGCAAAGGCGTTTGATCGGGTGAACCATGAGTACCTCTGGTCGGTCCTTCTGAAGTATGGCCTGCCGGGGGGGTTTGTCGATTGGTTAAAGATCTTGTATGCAGGGGCAGAGAGTTTCCCGCTTGTGAACGGTTGGTCTGGCTGCTCTTTTGAGGTTGGGTCTGGCGTCCGCCAGGGTTGTCCTTTGAGCCCGCTTTTATACGTGTTCGCGATTGATCCCTTTCTTAAGCGGATCGATCGTGGACCGTTGGCGGGAGTCGGGATGGATCGGAAGGCGCCGGAAGCCACTCTGAGGGTAGTAGCGTATGCTGACGATGTCACCATTTTCGTATCCTCGAGAGGGGAGGCGGAGTACGTGATGTCTGAAGTGGATCGCTACTCGGAGGCATCCGGGTCCATGATCAATCGGGATAAGTGTGAGATTCTCTGGCTGGGAGGGGGTGATCCAGTTTTTGATCTCCCAGACACCCTCCCAGGGCCAAAGTCATCAGCCAAAGTCCTAGGCATCCATTTTGGCCATGGGGACTATCCCACTCAAAATTGGGATGACAGGCTTAGGATCGCCGCTCAGAAGGTCGACCAGTGGAAGGGTTGGTCTTTGACCCTCAGGGAAAGGGTAAACCTGATCAAGGCGTACTTACTCCCTTTGCTTATCTATTTGGGTAGCGTGTGTATCCTGCCAGAGCCTCTCTGGACTCGGGTTTATAGTCTGTTCTTCCAGCTCTTATGGGGGAATAGACTGAACCTGATCAAGAGAGAAGTGACTTACCGCACGAGGAGACTAGGGGGGTTATCTATGGTCAACCCCGTGGTGTTTCTTGTAAACACCTTTGTTAAAGTGAATCTGGCGAACCTCTGGATGGAGAGGGCTTCTCCGTGGGTAGTCTCCTGCCGGGGGTGGTTTCGGCCTTTCTTCCAGGAATGGGAGACAGGAGGGCAAGTGAAGGACTTGAGTACGCCTCACGGATATCTTTCGACTTACCTCACCCCGATTCTGAAGGTGATCCGCCTGTGGGGTTTGGAGGTGAGGGAGATCAGGACTCTGTCAAGGAGGTCCCTTGACGAGAGGGTCTTGTTGTCCCACTTCCAGAAGCCCCTGGCCCTCAGGGATTGCCCAAGCCGAGATCTAGACAAGGGGTTACAGTTGCTAAATTCTGCAAGGATCCCCTTGAAGTTTTGGGACTTGGCTTGGCGCTGCTTACACGGGATGCTGTATGTGAGGGACAACTTGAAATACAGGAACTCTGATGAAAGGGGTTGTCCCCGGGAGGCATTCCTGCTTCAGTGTCCCTTTAATACAGAGGTTTACCAACGGGTGGGAGCTTCCATTGGCTGGCCTAGGCTAGCCAGCCTCTCCTACGCGGAGTGGGCTTATGGAGTGCTCAGAGACATTGGTAGAAGGGACCTGTGCACATGTTTTTTAGTCAGTATAGTGGTTAGGTTCTACACGTGGAATGCACGGTGCTTAGTTTCAACGCCGGAGAAATTCCTCCCAGTGGACGTGGTATGTAGGAACATTCTGAGTGACCTGGTGAAGGTGCGTTCTTTGGAGTATGAGAGACTGGGTACCAGTAGGGCCTCTCTCCTCTGGAGAGGCTTTGCTTTTAGCGTACCCTAGCCTAGTCATACGTTTCCTGGTGGTGGGCTGATGCTTTCACCGTAGATTTTTGTTTTGTGGGATGTTGAGCTTTGAAGAAAGGCTTACAGAGACCGAGCTTGGGCCTTCGGGTAGTTCTGTATATTAAAATATTTTGCAGTGTGTGTTAAATAGTTATGTTGTTTATGTTGTTTATTAGGATAGAATGAGTTGGGGCTAGTTAGGTTGGGTGGGTGAGGGAAGGGGTCTTTTATTTGTGCTTTTAAGTGTTTTATGTGTGTATTGAAGTGGGAGGCCTGCATCTAGCCCTGGACTATGCGGACATGGGTGGACATGGGGCGAGGGGCTAGATGTGGGTGGTGGAGGTAGGGCTGGCCTCGGACTATGTGGACACGAGGAGGAGGTGAGGCGGAGGTCAGCCTTGGGTGAAGGGTGATGGAGTAGGTAGTGGGGGTTAGGGCTAGATTAGCGAGGTGAGGTTTGTTTTGCTTTATGTGTTATAATAATAAAAAGGTAATATAAAAAAAAATATATAAAAAAATTTGTTTGTTTTGTACTATTATCATTATTATTATTGTTATTATTGTTTTATTTGTCTTATTTGCGTTTTTGTTTTATTGACGAGTAGTCAAGTTTTTCTTTTTTTGGGTTTTACAGCTGAACCGGCTAAGTAAGTTTCATTTCTTTTTTAGCATTTGTATATAGTTTGTATATAGTTTTTATAGGGTATTGGTATGAATGTGAGTATGAGTGAGGCTGGGCCAGCTGAGACGCTGTTCTGCTTTGTTTTTTCTTGTCTGTTAAGTTTTGTATTTTTCTAATAAAAAAGAGTTCCCATAACAGAGATTCAGGCTTCATGTCAGCAGAGAATCAGTCTTCATGTCATAGCAGAGAATCAGGCTTCACGTCACCCAACACTGTAACAGTCCATTGTCAGATATTTAGGCCCTGGCACCCAGGCAGAGGGAGAGGTCCCATAATAGAGATTCAGGCTTCATGTCAGCAGAGAATCAGTCTTCATGTCATAGCAGAGAATCATGATTCACGTTACCCACCACTGTAACAGTCCATTGTCAGATATTTAGGCCCCGGAACCCAGGCAGAGGAGAGAGGTCCCATAACAGAGATTCAGGCTTCATAACATAGCAGAGAATCATGCCTCACGTCACCCACCACTGTAACAGTCCATTGTCAGATATTTAGGCCCTGGCACCCAGGCAGAGGAGAGAGGTCCCATAACAGAGAATCTGGCTTCTTGTCAGCAGAGAATCAGTCTTCATGTCATAGCAGAGAATCAGGCTTCACGTCACCCAACATTGGAACAGGCCACTGTCAGATATTGTTAGGCCCCGGCACCCAGACAGAGGAGAGGTTCATTCAACTTTGGGTTGCCCCGCAATATAATGGTAAAATGAAAATAAAAATAGGATTGAATGAGGAAGTGCCCTGGAGTACAATAATATATGGTTAAGGGGACGTAGTTAATGTCTAATCTGCACAAGGGATGGACAGGTCCTGTGGGATCCATGCCTGGTTCATTTTTATGAACGTCAGCTTGTCCACATTGGCTGTAGACAGGTGGCTTCATCTGTCTGTAATGACGCCCCCTGCCATGCTGAATACACGTTCAGACAAAACGCTGGCCGCCGAGCAGGCCAGCATCTCCAAGGCATAAAAGGCTAGCTCTGGCCACGTGGGCAATTTAGAGACCCAGAAGTTGAATGGGGCCGAACCATCAGTCATAACAGCAACGGAGTGGGGCGCAGCCATAGGGCAGGGCGAACTGACTTAGGGGGAAGACTGCAGGCTAGGAGAGGGTTAAGGTTGCCTGGTGTGGTATGTTAAGGGGTTGTTATGAGCTGGGTGGGAGGAGTTGGGGTTTTCGGCGGGAGGATATAAGATTGGGAGGAGGAGCTTAGGCTCAGTTGCAGCCTTCACCAGCGTGATTTTCCCACCCTCCCACCCCTTTGATTTTTTTTTTGTTGTTTTATTGGTTGGAGATTGGTGGTAGTAGGAAGACTGCTGGAAATAGGATCCTGGGGAGCAATTTAATGGTTAAGATGTGCAGGACATGTTGGAGCCTGCATCTCAGATGGTTTGTTAATGCCGAGGATGGGGCCCCTGTTTGGGCCACAAGGCCTACAGGGGGGGATACTAGTATACTTCAAGGAGTTGGTGCCTTTGGGTCGGTGAGTGCGGCCAAGGGTAAGTTTTGAAGTGCAAGGTGAGGCGGTGAAGGAGGATATGGCTCGTTTGGGTTGCCCTCCAGGATCCTTGTTACTGTGCAGTAGTTGATAAGGTTGATCGATGTGTAAAATGCCTGCTGTTATTATTGTTATTGTTATTATTATTATTGATGTTATATGGTGTACGATGTGGTTTTGTTATGCGTGGAATAATAAAGTTTGGCCATCATGGTCATTTCACCAAGCAAGTAAGTGTTGGTGTGGTTATTTAAAGGTGGTAACAGGGTGGGTTTTGTAGCCGGAGGAGATTCTTCCATCCTATTAAGTCAGTACGTGGAGGAGCGTGCACACGTACTGTTCCACCATGTTAGTGAAATGTTGCCTACTGCTAACACGTTCCATATCAGGTGGTGGTGCAGTTAGCTGTGGCGTGTTGACAAAACTTTTCCACATCTCTGCAATGCTAACCCGGCCCTCAGAGGAGCTGGCCGTGACACAGCTGCGTTGGCGACCTCTTGCTCCTCCTCTGCCTTCGCCTTGGGCTTCCACTTGTTCCCCTGTGACATTTGGGAATGCTCTCAGTAGCGCGTCTACCAACGTGCACTTGTACTCGCGCATCTTCCTATCACGCTCCAGTGCAGGAAGTAAGGTGGGCACATTGTCTATGTACCGTGGATCCAGCAGGGTGGCAACCCAGTAGTCCGCACACGTTAAAATGTGGGCAACTCTGCTGTCGTTGCGCAGGCACTGCAGCATGTAGTTGCTCATGTGTACCAGGCTGCCCAGAGGTAAGGACAAGCTGTACTCTGTGGGAGGAGTATCGTCATCGTCACCCCGCTGTGACCATGCTTCATCCTCATCCTCCTCCACCTCCTCCTCATCCTCGTCCACCTCGTCCTCCAGTAGTGGGCCCTGGCTGGCCACATTTGTACCTGGCCTCTGCTGTTGCAAAAAACCTCCCTCTGAGTCACTTTAAAGAGACTGGACTGAAAGGGCTAAAAATTACCCCTCTTCCTCCTCCTCCTCCTCCTCCTCCTCCTTCTCCTCCTCCTCCTCCTCCTGGGCCACCTCCTTTTCCATCATCGCCCTAAGTGTTTTCTCAAGGAGACATAGAAGTGGTATTGTAACGCTGATAACGGCGTCATCGCCACTGGCCATGTTGGTGAAGTACTCGAAACAGCGCAACAGGGCACACAGGTCTCGCATGGAGGCCAAGTCATTGGTGGTGAAGTGGTGCTGTTCCGCAGTGCGACTGACCCGTGCGTGCTGCAGCTTAAACTCCACTATGGCCTGCTGCTGCTCGCACAGTCTGTCCAGCATGTGCAAGGTGGAGTTCCACCTGGTGGGCACGTCGCATATGAGGCGGTGAGCGGGAAGGCCGAAGTTACGCTGTAGCGCAGACAGGTGAGAAGCGGCAGGATGTGAACGCCGGAAGCGTGAACAGACGGCCCGCACCTTATGCAGCAGCTCTGACATGTTGGGGTAGTTGTGAATGAACTTCTGCACCACCAAATTAAGCACATGCGCCAGGCAAGGGATGTGCGTCAAACCGGCTAGTCCCAGAGCTGCAACAAGATTTCACCCATTATCGCACACCACCAGGCCGGGCTTGAGGCTCATCGTCAGTCTGTTGTTCTATATCCCGCCACAACTTCTGTGCGGTGTGGGGCCTGTCCCCCAAACATATGAGTTTCAGAATGGCCTGCTGACGTTTTCCACAGGCTGTGCTGAAGTTGGTGGTGAAGGTGTGTGGCTGACTGGATGAGCAGGTGGAAGAAGAGGAGGAGGATGCCAAGTAGGAGGATGAGGCAACAGGAGGCAAAGAATGTTGCCCTGCGATCCTTGGCGGCAGAAGGACATGCGCCAAACAGCTCTCCGCCTGGGGCCCAGCCGCCACTACATTTACCCAGTGTGCAGTTAGGGAGATATAGCGTCCCTGGCCGTGCTTACTGGTCCACGTATCTGTGGTTAGGTGGACCTTGCCACAGATGGCGTTGCGCAGTGCACACTTGATTTTATTGGATACTTGGTTGTGCAGGAAAGGCACGGCTCTCTTGGAGAAGTAGTGCCGGCTGGGAACAACATACTGTGGGACAGCAAGCGACATAAGCGGTTTGAAGCTGTCTGTGTCCTCCAGCCTAAATGACAGCATTTCATAGGCCAGTAGTTTAGAAATGCTGGCATTCAGGGCCAGAAATCGAGGGTGGCTAGGTGGGAATTTATGCTTTCTCTCAAATGTTTGTGAGATGGAGAGCTGACCGCTGCCGTGTGACATGGTTGAGATGCTTGGTGACGGAGGTGGTGGTGTTGGTGGTACATCCTCTGTTTGCTGGGTGGCAGGTGCCAACGTTCCTTCAGAGGCGGAGGAAGAGGCCGAGGCGGCAGCAGCAGAAGCGGCCGAGGCGGCAGCAGCAGAAGAGGTAGCAGGGGGAGCCTGAGTGACTTCCTTGTTTTTAAGGTGTTTACTCCACTGCAGTTTATGCTTTGCATGCAGGTGCCTGGTCCTGCAGGTTGTGCTAAGGTTCAGAACGTTAATGCCTCGCTTCAGGCTCTGATGGCACAGCGTGCAAACCACTCGGGTCTTGATGTAAGCACATTGTTTGAAAAAGTGCCATGCCAGGGAACTCCTTGAAGCTGCCTTTGGGGTGCTTGGTCCCAGATGGCGGCGGTCAGTAGCAGGCGGAGTCTCTTGGAGGCGGGTGTTCTGCTTTTGCCCACTGCTCCCTCTTTTGCTACGCTGTTGGCTCGGTCTCACCACTGCCTCTTCCTCCGAACTGTGAAAGTCAGTGGCACGACCTTCAGTCCATGTGGGGTCTAGAACGTCATCATCCCCTGCATCGTCTACCACCCAGTCTTGATCCCTGACCTCCTGTTCAGTCTGCACACTGCAGAAAGACGCAGCAGTTGGCACCTGTGTTTCGTCATCATCAGAGACATGCTGAGGTGGTATTCCCATGTCCTCATCATCAGGAAACATAAGTGGTTGTGCGTCAGTGCATTCTATGTCTTCCACCGCTGGGGAAGGGCTAGGTGGATGCCCTTGGGAAACCCTGCCAGCGGAGTCTTCAAACAGCATAAGAGACTGCTGCATAACTTGAGGCTCAGACAGTTTCCCTGGTATGCATGGGGGTGATGTGACAGACTGATGGGGTTGGTTTTCAGGCGCCATCTGTGCACTTTCTGCAGAAGACTGGGTGGGAGATAATGTGAACGTGCTGGATCCACTGTCGGCCACCCAATTGACTAATACCTGTACCTGCTCAGGCCTTACCATCCTTAGAACGGCATTGGGCCCCACCAAATATCGCTGTAAATTCTGGCAGCTACTGGGACCTGAGGTAGTTGGTACACTAGGACGTGTGGCTGTGGCAGAACAGCCACGTCCTCTCCCAGCACCAGAGGGTCCACAAACACCACCACGACCATGTCCGCATCCCTTACTAGATGTTTTCCTCATTGTTACCGTTCACCACAATAAGAAAAATATTATTTGGCCCAATGTATTGAATTCAAATTCAGGCCATTTTTTACAGACACCTAACACTATCTGGCTATCTATTTAGGTACCGTATTACACTAATAAAGGCACAGCAGTAACGACAAATTTAGCTGAATATAAATTTGAGGCCTATTATTTAGGCGCTGGGTGACAGGTATACGTTTGCAGACAGAATTAGACTTGGAATTGCACAGTAGCGTGTGAAGTTATTGAGAATAACCCTATCAGCACCTTGAATCTAATATACCCTTTTAGGGATAGATTTAAAGTAGGCCTGATACAGCAGAAACCACTAATTTAGAGAGTTGCTAAGTTGGGAATTGTATTTCAACCCAGAACAAAAACTGTGCTTTGACGGACCCAAAATAACTTGACCAGCCTCAGTAATAACCACAGATTTAGATGAATATAAATTTGAGGCCTATTATTTAGGCGCTGGGTGACAGGTATACGTTTACAGACAGAATTAAACTTGGAATTGCACAGTAGCGTGTGTGTGAAGTTATTGAGAATGACCCTATCAGCACCTTGAATCTAATATACCCTTTTAGGGATAGATTTAAAGTACGCCTGATACAGCAGAAACCACTAATTTAGAGAATTGCTAAGTTGGGAATTGTATTTCAACCCAGAACAAAAACTGTGCTTTGACGGACCCAAAATAACTTGACCAGCCTCAGCAATAACCACAGATTTAGATGAATATAAATTTGAGGCCCCTTATTTAGGCGCTGGGTGACAGGTATACGTTTACAGACAGAATTAGACTTGGAATTGCACAGTAGCGTGTGTGTGAAGTTATTGATTATGACCCTATCAGCACCTTGAATCTAATATACCCTTTTAATGAATAGATTTAAAGTAGCCCTGATACAGCAGAAACCACTAATTTAGGAAATTGCTAAGTTGGGAATTGTATTTCAACCCTGAACAAAAATATATTCTTTGCCAGACAGCAGACAGTATTACAATTGGCTGGCCACAGCTGAAACACCAGATTTAGGGTACTGCTATGTTGGCAATTGTATTTCACCCCTCAATAAAATAGCAAGCACAGCCAAGCCGCTAATGTAGGATATAGCCAAAAAATAACCACACTATTGATGGTTAAATGCACTTGGTGACAGCTTGCCCCTGATGTAGGATATAGCCAAAAATTAACCACACTATTGATGGTTAAATGCACTTGGTGACAGCTTGCCCCTTATGTAGGATATAGCTAAAAAATTACCACACTATTGATGGTTAAATGCATTTGGTGACCGCTTGCCCCTGATGTAGGATATAGCCAAAAAATAACCACACTATTGATGGTTAAATGCACTTGGTGACAGCTTGCCCCTGATGTAGGATATAGCCAAAAAATAACCACACTATTGATGGTTAAGTGCATTTGGTGACAGCTTGCCCCTGATGTAGGATATAGCCACAAAAAAAAAACCACACTATTGATGGTTAAATGTACTTGGTGGCAGCTTGTGCTGGCGCAACCACAAGACACAAAATGGCTGCCGATCACCCCATAAAAAAGTGACTGAAAAACGCTCTGGGCAGCCTAAAAACAGTGAGCAATTGAATAGCAGCAGTTCAATGATCCACAGCTGTAGATCGATCACTGATTTAAGTGTTTTGGAAGAGTTAATCACTGCCTAATCTCGCCCTAACAGTCGCAGCTGCAACCTCTCCCTACACTGTTCAGAGCAGAGTGACGTGCGGCGCTACGTGACTCCAGCTTAAATAGAGGCTGGGTCACATGCTGCACTGGCTAATCACAGCCATGTCAATAGTAGGCATGGCTGTGATGGCCTCTTGGGGCAAGTAGTATGACGCTTGTTGATTGGCTGCTTTGCAGCCTTTCAAAAAGCGCCAAGAAAGCGACAAACACCGAACCCGAACCCAGACTTTTACGAAAATGTTACTATACAGTTCGGGTTTGCTCATCCCTAACAGTAACATAATCAAGCTGCTTGAATAGATCAATTAATAGAAATAGAACAACACTGTGTTTGTAGATACAGTAACAAAACCAAGCTGTGTGCAGTTGCATATCGGAAACTTAAAGTGGCTCGGCAAAAAAAAGAAAAGAAAAGTGGCCCCATGTTGTAGTCAGGTCTAAATTGACAAAACAAGTAGTCAGGGCCTGAAATACCATAGTGTAGCGCAGAATACTGCCCCATCAGAACCAAATACCACAAAGCAGCACAAAATACTGCCGCCCCAATCACAGTATTCAACTACATCACTGTCATGAGGACGGTAATACAGTTGAGTTCAGGAGGGCACCTGTGGCCATTGAGCATCAGATCATTATTTACCTGGCCTGGGGTCATCAAGAGGGCTTGAGCGGCCCTCTGGGCATCGGCCCACCGGGAAATTTCTCTGTAGGCTCTATGGCCAATCCGCCCCTGGCTGTGTGCATAGATACAGTAACAAAATCAATCTGCATGCATAGATACAGTAACAGAAACAAAACACTGTTATTTGCATATTTGCATAACTGATCTAAGTAATGTAAATGAGCAGTGCACTTTGCAAATAGTATATGTTGTCTACAGGGTCAGTACAACAGCAGGCTCTCACCTGTAATGTTTTAGAGGGTCAGCTCAGCTGCAGGCCCGCACCTAAAATCTTTTACTTGGTCAGCTCACCTGCAGGCCCACAACTCAATGTGAATGATGCCCTCCTTTATGTGATATACCGGTTGTATCGGAATGCCTTTTCATTGTAATTTTTGGCAGGACTTGCACTTTATATACAAGTAAATATACAGGAAAGAATGTTTTCAATACATTTAACCTATAAAATCGATTTTTTTACTTTGGTTTTGTGCGTAAAATCTTAATTAGATTGTGTGCCTGGTAATCAGTTTAACCCCTTAGGGACACAGCCTTATTTCACCTCTATGCTGACACTCTGCTGTAACCCCTTAGATGCCGCGACAGCGGCTTCCATGGGGTTAAAGAGGGAGGGGGCTCACTCTCTCAACCGCCTGATAGTTGCTTTGCAAAGCGTCCGTTGTTGCCACCTATAGGACATCTGATAGTATTTTACATTGCAAAGTATAGTACAGCCATCAGCCCCACACAATCTTGAAGATCCAAGAGGGAGTTGATAAAAAAAAGTTAAAATAATAAAAGTAAAAAATAAATAAAATGTAAATTAAAAAAAAAAATTGCCTTTTCCTATAAAAAAATACAATTAATACACATATTAGGTATCACTGCGTCCGCAACGACTGTCTCTATAAATGTATCACATGATAGACCCTGTCCGATGAACACCATAAAAAATAAAAACTGTGTAAAAAAAGCTATTTTTGTCACCTTACATCACAAAAAGTGCAACACCAAGCGATCAAAACGGTATATATCAAACAAAATGGTACCAATAAAACCGTTACCTCATCCCACAAAAAATGAGACCCTACATAAGAAAAAAGCTAAAAAATAAGAAACTATAGAACATTGAAACACTAAAACATATATTTTTTTATTTCAAATATGCTATTATTGTATTAAAGTGAAATAAAAAAAAAAGTGTACCTACCATTAGGTATTGTCGCATCCGTAATAACCTGCTCGATAAAAATATCACATGACCTAACCCCTGACCCATTACCTAAAATATCACATAACCTAAAAAAAAATAAGTGCCAAAAAAGCCATTTTGTCACCATACATCACAAAAAGTACATCGAGCGATCAAAAAGGCTTATGACTAGAGTTGAGCGAACACCTGGATGTTCGGGTTCGAGAAGTTCGGCCGAACATCCCGGAAATGTTCGGGTTCGGGATCCGAACCCGATCCGAACTTCGTCCCGAACCCGAACCCCATTGAAGTCAATGGGGACCCGAACTTTTCGGCACTAAAAAGGCTGTAAAACAGCCCAGGAAAGAGCTAGAGGGCTGCAAAAGGCAGCAACATGTAGGTAAATCCCCTGCAAACAAATGTGGATAGGGAAATGAATTAAATTAAAAATTAAATAAATAAAAATTAACCAAAATCAATTGGAGAGAGGTTCCATAGCAGAGAATCTGGCTTCCCGTCACCCACCACTGGAACAGTCCATTCTCAGATATTTAGGCCCCGGCACCCAGGCAGAGGAGAGAGGTCCCGTAACAGAGAATCTGTCTTCATGTCAGCAGAGAATTAGTCTGCATGTCATAGCAGAGAATGAGGCTTCACGTCAGCCACCACTGCAACAGTTCATTGGCATATATTTAGGCCCAGCACCCAGGCAGAGGAGGGAGGTCCCGTAACAGAGAATCTGTCTTCATGTCAGCAGAGAATTAGTCTGCATGTCATAGCAGAGAATGAGGCTTCACGTCAGCCACCACTGCAACAGTCCATTGTCATAAATTTAGGCCCAGCACCCAGGCAGAGGAGAGAGGTCCCGTAACAGACAATCTGGCTTCATGTCAGCAGAGAATTAGTCTGCATGTCATAGCAGAGAATGAGGCTTCACGTCAGCCACCACTGCAACAGTCCATTGGCATATATTTAGGCCTAGCACACAGGCAGAGGAGAGAGGTCCCGTAACAGACAATCTGGCTTCATGTCAGCAGAGAATCAGTCTGCATGTCATAGCAGAGAATCAGGCTTCACGTCACCCACCACTGCAACAGTCCATTGGCATATATTTAGGCCTAGCACACAGGCAGAGCAGAGAGGTCCCGTAACAGACAATCTGGCTTCATGACAGCAGAGAATCAGTCTGCATGTCATAGCAGAGAATGAGGCTTCACGTCACCCACCACTGCAACAGTCCATTGGCATATATTTAGGCCTAGCACACAGGCAGAGCAGAGAGGTCCCGTAACAGACAATCTGGCTTCATGACAGCAGAGAATCAGTCTGCATGTCATAGCAGAGAATGAGGCTTCACGTCACCCACCACTGCAACAGTCCATTGGCATATATTTAGGCCCAGCACCCAGGCAGAGGAGGGAGGTCCCGTAACAGAGAATCTGTCTTCATGTCAGCAGAGAATTAGTCTGCATGTCATAGCAGAGAATGAGGCTTCACGTCAGCCACCACTGCAACAGTCCATTGGCATATATTTAGGCCCAGCACACACACAGGCAGAGGAGAGAGGTCCCGTAACAGAGGATCTGGCTTCATGTCAGCAGAGAATCAGTCTGCATGTCATAGCAGAGAATCAGGCTTCACGTCAGCCACCACTGCAACAGTCCATTGTCATAAATTTAGGCCCAGCACCCAGGCAGAGGAGGGAGGTCCCGTAACAGACAATCTGGCTTCATGTCAGCAGAGAATTAGTCTGCATGTCATAGCAGAGAATCAGGCTTCATGTCAGCCACCACTGCAACAGTCCATTGGCATATATTTAGGCCTAGCACACAGGCAGAGGAGAGGTTCATTCAACTTTG
Source organism: Bufo gargarizans (assembly GCF_014858855.1). Classification (NCBI taxonomy): domain Eukaryota; kingdom Metazoa; phylum Chordata; class Amphibia; order Anura; family Bufonidae; genus Bufo; species Bufo gargarizans. Next base: position 372,351,848 of record NC_058083.1, on the reverse strand, counting down.
GGTAGCATCGCAATATAATGGTAAAATGAAAATAAAAATAGGATTGAATGAGGAAGTGCCCTGGAGTCCAATAATATATGGTTATGGGGAGGTAGTTAATGTCTAATCTGGACAAGGGACGGACAGGTCCTGTGGGATCCATGCCTGGTTCATTTTTATGAACGTCAGCTTGTCCACATTGGCTGTAGACAGGCGGCTGCGTTTGTCTGTAATGACGCCCCCTGCCGTGCTGAATACACGTTCAGACAAAACGCTGGCTGCCGGGCAGGCCAGCACCTCCAAGGCATAAAAGGCTAGCTCTGGCCACGTGGACAATTTAGAGACCCAGAAGTTGAATGGGGCCGAACCATCAGTCAGTACGTGGAGGGGTGTGCACACGTACTGTTCCACCATGTTAGTGAAATGTTGCCTCCTGCTAACACGTTGCGTATCAGGTGGTGGTGCAGTTAGCTGTGGCGTGTTGACAAAAGTTTTCCACATCTCTGCCATGCTAACCCTGCCCTCAGAGGAGCTGGCCGTGACACAGCTGCCTTGGCGACCTCTTGCTCCTCCTCTGCCTTGGCCTTGGGCTTCCACTTGTTCCCCTGTGACATTTGGGAATGCTCTCAGTAGCGCGTCTACCAACGTGCGCTTGTACTCGCGCATCTTCCTATCACGCTCCAGTGCAGGAAGTAAGGTGGGCACATTGTCTTTGTAGCGTGGATCCAGCAGGGTGGCAACCCAGTAGTCCGCACAGGTTAAAATGTGGGCAACTCTGCTGTCGTTGCGCAGGCACTGCAGCATGTAGTCGCTCATGTGTGCCAGGCTGCCCAGGGGTAAGGACAAGCTGTCCTCTGTGGGAGGCGTATCGTCATCGTCCTGCCTTTCCCCCCAGCCACGCACCAGTGATGGACCCGAGCTGCGTTGGGTGCCACCCCGCTGTGACCATGCTTCATCCTCATCCTCCTCCTGTCACGAGGGTGTCAAGAGCCACGTCTGACTCCGTTATACCCGGGGTCAGGAAGTCGCAGCGGGTGGCTGCGCGCTCTATGTCTAAAGATCACAGTGTTTCTTAGTGTTTGTTTTCTGTGTTTGCCTTGCTATCCTTTTTGTCTCACTCAGGGATCCGTAGCTTCTCCTCCTCAGCTGTTTCTTGTCTGCCACTCCCAACCTCCTTATATTCTCCTCTCACACTTCTCTTGTTGCCAGTTATAGAGCTTCCTGCCTGGACATCTATGCTGACCCACTGGAGCTGAGAATCTGGTTGTTGTTCCAGAGTGCTACCCTCCGGATCCCTGTTGGGCTTTTGTTGTCTCCTGTTGTTGCCCACCTGGGATTATATGTTTAGTTTGTATTGTCTGTCCTCCCCTTGGTGTTTTCCTCTAGAGCTAGTGGTGCGGACTAGTGTTCCCACCGCCCTGTTCACTATCTAGGGCTCATCCTAGGGAAAGCCAGGGTTTTAGGCACGTGATCGGCGTACGGGTGAGGAACCCGTCTAGGGACGACAGGGCAGCCAGGTGCCAGACGCAAGGTGAGTCAGGGGTCACCACCTTCCCTCTCACTAGGGCAGAGCCTCCCTCTTTTCCTCCCTCCGTGTTACGTATGTGACAGTTACGCCGATCGTGATATTATAACTGGCCCTTATTTTTTGAGAAAAAAAAAAAAAAAAAATATATTTAATTTTTTTTTTCTCTACTTAGAATCCAATATGGATCCTATTGCTGCTTTGGCAAAACAGCTTCAAGGCCTGTCTTTGGAGGTGGCAGGATTGAAGGCGTCTGTCCTCCAACAGCAGCAGCAAATGCAGCAGACCGTAAGCCCAGCGGTTGCTATGGGTAACCAGGTTGTTACAGAACCCAAGGTTGTTCTTCCTGACAGATTCTCTGGGGGAAGGGACAAATTTGTGTTGTTCCGTGAGGCCTGCAAATTATATTTTAAGCTGCGCCCTTACTCCTCAGGTAATGAAGAACAGCGGGTGGGGATTGTTATTTCCCTGCTTCAGGGGGACCCGCAATCCTGGGCGTTCTCGTTACCCCCTGGTTCCCAGGCTCTCCGGTCAGTGGAGGGATTTTTTGGGGCTTTGGGTCTCATATATGATGACCCTGACCGTGTCGCCCTGGCTGAGTCGAAGTTACGGAGACTCCTACAGGGAGATCGGCCAGCAGAGGAATATTGCTCAGAGTTCCGCAGGTGGGCTACGGATACTCAGTGGAACGACCCGGCTCTCAGGAGTCAGTTCTGCTCTGGGTTATCTGAAAGGGTTAAGGATGCGCTGGCGCTGTATGAGACCCCCCTCTCCCTTGATGCTGTTATGTCCCTCTCTATCAGGATAGATAGACGTCTTAGGGAGAGAGCGAAAATTCCTGAGCAATCGGTAACCTCTCCCAAGCAGCAGTTAGTCTGTACGGACTTGGATGAGTCTATGCAGCTAGGAGGAACTTCTCGTCAGGTCCGTCCTCCTGAGGTTCGCCGTAGGTGGGGGGCTTGTTTTTTCTGTGGGGGGAAGGGTCATTTCATTAATGTCTGTCCCTCCTTTTCCCAAAAACAAAAAAACGTCGGAAAACTACTAACCCCAGGCTGTGCGGAGGATGTCAGCCGGGGGGTATACGTTTCCTCCATACGAACATCTCAATTTGTGTTGCCAGCGGTTATTGTTTTTGGTGATAAGACGGAGACTATTTCTTTTTTTCTAGACAGTGGTGCAGGGGTAAATTTGATAGATGCCCATTTTGCCCGCACTATGGGTTTGTCTCTCTGTACGCTGCAGAGACCCATTCCCATATTCGCTATTGACTCTGCTCCTCTGTCTCAGAGAAACCTCACTCACGTTGTCCATAACTTACATCTTCGGGTAGGGGACCACCATAAGGAGCGTCTTTCATGTTACGTTCTGGAGGGCCTTCCCTCTCCTGTGGTATTGGGTCTTCCCTGGTTGGTAGCGCACAATCCAGTGGTGGATTGGCAGGCCAGGGAGATATTGGAGTGGAGTGAGCATTGCAGAGAGAATTGCTTAAATAACAATTGCTTAATCGCCTCCATAGCTTCCCTACCTACATTTATTTCGGACTTTGAGGACGTTTTTTCTGAAAAGGGTTGTCAGAAGCTACCACCTCACCGTCCTTATGATTGCCCGGTTAACCTGATTCCCGGTGCAAAATTACCCAAGTCCAGGTTGTATAATCTTTCGGGTCCCGAGAGACAAGCCATGAAAGATTATATCTCCGAGAGTCTGGCCAAGGGACACATCAGACCCTCTTCTTCACCCGTGGCTGCAGGGTTTTTCTTTGTTAAAAAGAAAGATGGGGGCCTGCGTCCTTGCCTAGATTTCCGTGAGCTAAACCGGATAACCGTCCGAGACCCATACCCTCTTCCTCTCATTCCTGACCTTTTTAATCAGATTGCGGGTGCTAGGTGGTTCTCCAAACTTGATCTTAGGGGGGCCTACAATCTGATTTGTATCAAGGAAGGGGATGAGTGGAAGACAGCTTTTAACACCCCTGAGGGGCATTACGAAAATTTAGTCATGCCTTTCGGTCTGACCAATGCCCCTGCTGTCTTCCAACATTTCGTTAATGATATTTTTAGTCATCTCATCGGCAGGTTTGTAGTCATATACCTAGATGATATCTTAATTTATTCGGCTGATCTGAAAACACATGAAGTACATGTCAGGCAAGTACTGCAGGTCCTACGGACGAATAAATTATACGCGAAAATTGAAAAATGTGTCTTCGCCGTTCAGGAAATACAATTCCTGGGATATCTATTATCTGCTTCAGGTTTCCGTATGGATCCTGGGAAGGTCCAGGCAATTTTAGATTGGGATCTTCCTGAGAACCTTAAAGCTCTACAACGGTTTTTGGGTTTCGCAAATTTCTACAGAAAGTTTATTAAAAATTATTCAGTGATCGTTAAACCCCTTACTGACATGACTAGGAAGGGGACTGATTTTTCTAAATGGTCTGACGCCGCTAAAATTGCATTTTCTTCTCTAAAAGAGAGATTTACCTCGGCACCTGTTCTAATTCAACCTGATGTCTCCCAGCCTTTTATTGTTGAAGTTGATGCGTCGGAGGTGGGAGTGGGGGCTGTATTGTCTCAGGGTCCGTCTCCTGGCAAATGGCGTCCTTGCGCTTTCTTTTCCAAAAAATTATCTGCAGCAGAAAAGAACTATGATATTGGAAATAGGGAACTGTTGGCGATTAAACTGGCGTTTGAAGAGTGGCGTCACTTCTTAGAGGGAGCTATCCACCCCGTCACGGTAATTACGGATCACAAAAACCTTCTGTACCTAGAATCGGCTAAGCGTCTCACCCCTAGACAAGCTAGGTGGTCGCTATTCTTTACCAGATTTAACTTTGTAATCACCTATCGTCCTGGGGCAAAAAATACCAAGGCAGACGCATTGTCTCGTAGTTTCCCTGGAGGGGGTAATGTTAGTGATCCGGTACCTATTTTACAAAGAGGAGTGGTTGTCTCGGCTGTACACTCTGTTCTAGAGGGAAAGGTGTTAGAGGCCCAGGGGGACGCCCCGGCCTCTTGCCCCTCAGAGAAATTGTTTGTACCGTTAAACCTGCGTCTTGAGTTATTGAAGGAACATCATAATTCGGCACTTGCTGGGCACCCAGGTAGTAAAGCAACCTTGGAGCTATTGTCTCGTCGTTTTTGGTGGCCAAGGTTGCGTCAGGATGTAATAGATTTCGTGTCTACTTGTTCTACTTGTGCACGCGCGAAAGTCTCTCATACACGTCCAGCAGGGTCTTTATTGCCACTTTTCATCCCCAATAGGCCATGGACACATCTATCAATGGATTTCATCACTGACTTACCTTTGTCTGCGGGTAAAACAGTTATCTTGGTAGTAGTAGACAGGTTTAGCAAAATGGTACACTTTATTGCGCTACCCGCACTTCCTAATGCTAAGACTCTTGCTCAGGTGTTTATCAGTGAAATCGTGAAGCTTCACGGGGTCCCTTCCGATGTGGTTTCGGATCGGGGAACCCAGTTTATTTCTAAGTTTTGGAAAGCTTTTTGTACCCGTTTAGGGGTACACTTATCCTTTTCCTCAGCTTTCCATCCTCAGTCGAATGGACAGACTGAGCGTACCAACCAAAACCTAGAAACATATTTAAGGTGTTTTGCGTCTGAAAACCAAGAGGTGTGGTCATCATATTTACCGTTAGCCGAGTTTGCCATAAATAATCGCCGTCAGGAATCCACTGGCAAGTCACCATTTCTTGGTGCATACGGTTTTCATCCCCAATTTTGTACTTTCAAAGAGGGGGGGTCTTCTGGGGTTCCCGAAGAGGAACGGTTTTCTTCATCTCTTTCATCGGTATGGCAGAAGGTGCAAGCTAACTTGAAAAATATGAGTGGTAAATACAAATGCATGGCCGATAAGAAACGGTCGCCAGGTCCGGACCTAGGAGTGAATGACTATGTGTGGTTGTCTACTAGGAATATTAAGTTGAAGGTTCCCTCTTGGAAACTGGGTCCTAGGTTCATTGGTCCTTATAAAATTGTAGCCGTCATTAACCCTGTGGCTTTTCGCCTGGAGCTACCTCAGACTTTTAAGATCCATAACGTCTTCCATAAGTCGTTGCTCAAGAAGTATGTTCCACCTCTAGAACCATCACCGCTGCCACCTCCTCCTGTTGTTGTGGATGGTAATCTGGAGTTTCAAATATCCAGAATTGTTGATTCTCGTCGGGTCCGCCGCTCTCTTCAGTATCTGGTGCATTGGAGGGGTTACGGTCCCGAGGAAAGAATGTGGGTTCCAGCGTCAGAGGTAAACGCCAACAGGTTGATTCAGGCTTTCCATGTCTCCCATCCGGAGAGACCTGGTCCTGAGTGTCCGGAGGCCCCTCGTGAAAGGGGGGGTACTGTCACGAGGGTGTCAAGAGCCACGTCTGACTCCGTTATACCCGGGGTCAGGAAGTCGCAGCGGGTGGCTGCGCGCTCTATGTCTAAAGATCACAGTGTTTCTTAGTGTTTGTTTTCTGTGTTTGCCTTGCTATCCTTTTTGTCTCACTCAGGGATCCGTAGCTTCTCCTCCTCAGCTGTTTCTTGTCTGCCACTCCCAACCTCCTTATATTCTCCTCTCACACTTCTCTTGTTGCCAGTTATAGAGCTTCCTGCCTGGACATCTATGCTGACCCACTGGAGCTGAGAATCTGGTTGTTGTTCCAGAGTGCTACCCTCCGGATCCCTGTTGGGCTTTTGTTGTCTCCTGTTGTTGCCCACCTGGGATTATATGTTTAGTTTGTATTGTCTGTCCTCCCCTTGGTGTTTTCCTCTAGAGCTAGTGGTGCGGACTAGTGTTCCCACCGCCCTGTTCACTATCTAGGGCTCATCCTAGGGAAAGCCAGGGTTTTAGGCACGTGATCGGCGTACGGGTGAGGAACCCGTCTAGGGACGACAGGGCAGCCAGGTGCCAGACGCAAGGTGAGTCAGGGGTCACCACCTTCCCTCTCACTAGGGCAGAGCCTCCCTCTTTTCCTCCCTCCGTGTTACGTATGTGACAGTTACGCCGATCGTGATACCTCCACCTCCTCCTCATCCTCGTCCTCCTCGTCCTCCAGTAGTGGGCCCTGGCTGGCCACATTTGTACCTGGCCTCTGCTGTTGCCAAAAACCTCCCTCTGAGTCACTTCGAAGAGACTGGCCTGAAAGTGCTAAAAATGACCCCTCTTCCTCCTCCTCCTCCTCCTCCTCCTGGGCCACCTCCTCTTCCATCATCGCCCTAAGTGTTTTCTCAAGGAGACATAGAAGTGGTATTGTAACGCTGATAACGGTGTCATCGCCACTGGCCATGTTGGTGGAGTACTCGAAACAGCGCAACAGGGCACACAGGTCTCGCATGGAGGCCCAGTCATTGGTGGTGAAGTGGTGCTGTTCTGTAGTGCGACTGACCCGTGCGTGCTGCAGCTGAAACTCCACTATGGCCTGCTGCTGCTCGCACAGTCTGTCCAGCATGTGCAAGGTGGAGTTCCACCTGGTGGGCACGTCGCATATGAGGCGGTGAGCGGGAAGGCCGAAGTTACGCTGTAGCGCAGACAGGCGAGCAGCGGCAGGATGTGAACGCCGGAAGCGCGAACAGACGGCCCGCACTTTATGCAGCAGCTCTGACATGTCGGGGTAGTTGTGAATGAACTTCTGCACCACCAAATTCAGCACATGCGCCAAGCAAGGGATGTGCGTCAAATTGGCTAGTCCCAGAGCTGCAACGAGATTTCGCCCATTATCACACACCACCAGGCCGGGCTTGAGGCTCACCGGCAGCAACCACTCGTCGGTCTGTTGTTCAATACCCCGCCACAACTCCTGTGCGGTGTGGGGCCTGTCCCCCAAACATATGAGTTTCAGAATGGCCTGCTGACGTTTACCCCGGGCTGTGCTGAAGTTGGTGGTGAAGGTGTGTGGCTGACTGGATGAGCAGGTGGAAGAAGAGGAGGAGGAAGCCGAGAAGGAGGAGGTGGCAACAGGAGGCAAAGAATGTTGCCCTGCGATCCTTGGCGGCGGAAGGACGTGCGCCAAACAGCTCTCCGCCTGGGGCCCAGCTGCCACTACATTTACCCAGTGTGCAGTTAGGGAGATATAGCGTCCCTGGCCGTGCTTACTGGTCCACGTATCTGTGGTTAGGTGGACCTTGCTACAGATGGCGTTGCGCAGTGCACACTTGATTTTATCGGATACTTGGTTGTGCAGGGAAGGCACGGCTCTCTTGGAGAAGTAGTGCCGGCTGGGAACAACATACTGTGGGACAGCAAGCGACATGAGCTGTTTGAAGCTGTCTGTGTCCACCAGCCTAAATGACAGCATTTCATAGGCCAGTAGTTTAGAAATGCTGGCATTCAGGGCCAGGGATCGAGGGTGGCTAGGTGGGAATTTACGCTTTCTATCAAATGTTTGTGAGATGGAGAGCTGAACGCTGGCGTGTGACATGGTTGAGACGCTTGGTGACGGAGGTGGTGGTGGTGGTGTTGGTGGTACATCCCCTGTTTGCTGGGCGGCAGGTGCCAACGTTCCTCCAGAGGCGGAGGAAGAGGCCGAGGCGGCAGCAGCACAATAGGCCGAGGCGGCAGCAGCAGAAGAGGTAGCAGGGGGAGCCTGAGTGACTTCCTTGGTTTTAAGGTGTTTACTCCACTGCAGTTCATGCTTTGCATGCAGGTGCCTGGTCATGCAGGTTGTGCTCAGGTTCAGAACGTTAATGCCTCGCTTCAGGCTCTGATGGCACAGCGTGCAAACCACTCGGGTCTTGTCGTCAGCACATTGTTTGAAGAAGTGCCATGCCAGGGAACTCCTTGAAGCTGCCTTTGGGGTGCTCGGTCCCAGATGGCGGCGGTCAGTAGCAGGCGGAGTCTCTTGGCGGCGGGTGTTCTGCTTTTGCCCACTGCTCCCTCTTTTGCTACGCTGTTGGCTCGGTCTCACCACTGCCTCTTCCTCCGAACTGTGAAAGTCAGTGGCACGACCTTCATTCCATGTGGGGTCTAGGACCTCATCGTCCCCTGCATCGTCTTCCACCCAGTCTTGATCCCTGACCTCCTGTTCAGTCTGCACACTGCAGAAAGACGCAGCAGTTGGCACCTGTGTTTCGTCATCATCAGAGACATGCTGAGGTGGTATTCCCATGTCCTCATCATCAGGAAACATAAGTGGTTGTGCGTCAGTGCATTCTATGTCTTTCACCGCTGGGGAAGGGCTAGGTGGATGCCCTTGGGAAACCCTGCCAGCGGAGTCTTCAAACAGCATAAGAGACTGCTGCATAACTTGAGGCTGAGACAGTTTCCCTGGTATGCATGGGGGTGATGTGACAGACTGATGGGGTTGGTTTTCAGGCGCCATCTGTGCGCTTTCTGCAGAAGACTGGGTGGGAGATAATGTGAACGTGCTGGATCCACTGTCGGCCACCCAATTGACTAATGCCTGTACCTGCTCAGGCCTTACCATCCTTAGAACGGCATTGGGCCCCACCATATATCGCTGTAAATTCTGGCGGCTACTGGGACCTGAGGTAGTTGGTACACTAGGACGTGTGGATGTGGCAGAACGGCCACGTCCTCTCCCAGCACCAGAGGGTCCACTAACACCACCACGACCATGTCCACGTCCGCGTCCCTTACTAGATGTTTTTCTCATTGTTATGGTTCACCACAACAACAAATATATTATTTGGCCCAATGTATTGTATTCAAATTCAGCGGGATATAAATTTGAGGCCTAGTATTTAGGCGCTGGGTGACCGGTATGGATTTAGTGACAGAATTAGACTTGGAAATGCACAGAAGCGTGTGTGTGAAGTTATTCTGAATGACCCTATGTGCACCTTGAATATTATATACCCTTTTTGGGATAGATTTCAAATAGCTCTGATATAGCAGGAACCACTAAATTATGAAATTGCTAAATTGGGAATTGTATTTCAACCCAGAACAAAAAATGTGCTTTGACGGACACTAAATATCTTGCCCAGCAACAACAGTACAGCGGTAACGAGAGATTTAGCAGGATATAAATTTGAGGCCTAGTATTTAGGCGCTGGGTGACAGGTATGGGTTTAGTGACAGAATTAGACTTGGAAATACACAGTAGCGGGTGTGTGTGAAGTTATTCTGAATGACCCAATGTGCACCTTGAATATTATATACCCTTTTAGGGATAGATTTCAAATAGCTCTGATATAGCAGAAACCACTAAATTATGAAATTGCTAAATTGGGAATTGTACTTCAACCCAGAACAAAAAATGTGCTTTGACGGACACTAAATAACTTTCCCAGCTACAACAGGACAGCGGTAACGAGAGATTTAGCGGGATATAAATTTGAGGCCTAGTATTTAGGCGCTGGGTGACAGGTATGGGTTTAGTGACAGAATTAGACTTGGAAATACACAGTAGCGGGTGTGTGTGAAGTTATTCTGAATGACCCTATGTGCACCTTCAATATGATCTACCCTTTTAGGGATAGATTTCAAATAGCTCTGATATAGCAGAAACCACTAAATTATGAAATTGCTAAATTGGGAATTGTATTTCAACCCAGAAGAAAAAATGTGCTTTGACGGACACTAAATAACTTTCCCAGCTACAACAGGACAGCGGTAACGAGAGATTTAGCAGGATATAAATTTGAGGCCTAGTATTTAGGCGCTGGGTGACAGGTATGGGTTTAGTGACAGAATTAGACTTGAAAATACACAGTAGCGGGTGTGTGTGAAGTTATTCTGAATGACCCAATGTGCACCTTGAATATTATATACCCTTTTAGGGATAGATTTCAAATAGCTCTGATATAGCAGAAACCACTAAATTATGAAATTGCTAAATTGGGAATTGTACTTCAACCCAGAACAAAAAATGTGCTTTGACGGACACTAAATAACTTTCCCAGCTACAACAGGACAGCGGTAACGAGAGATTTAGCGGGATATAAATTTGAGGCCTAGTATTTAGGCGCTGGGTGACCGGTATGGATTTAGTGACAGAATTAGACTGGGATATGGCCAAAAAATAACCACACTATTGCTGGTTAAATGCACTTGGTGACGGGCGCAGCTTGCCCCTGATGTAGTATATGGCCAAAAAATGAACAGACTATTGCTGGTTAAATGCACTTGGTGTCACAGCTTGACCAACCACACTACTGAGGGTTAAATGCACTTGGTGACGGGCGCAGCTTGCCCCTGATGTAGTATATGGCCAAAAAATAAACAGACTATTGCTGGTTAAATGCACTTGGTGTGACAGCTTCACCCTGATGTAGGCTTTAGCCAAAAAACAACCACACCATTGAGGGTTAAATGCACTTGGTGACAGGCGCAGCTTGCCCCTGATTTTGTATATGGCCAAAAAATAAACAGACTATTGCTGGTTAAATGCACTTGGTGTGACAGCTTCACCCTGATGTAGGCTTTAGCCAAAAAACAACCACACCATTGAGGGTTAAATGCACTTGGTGACAGGCGCAGCTTGCCCCTGATTTAGTATATGGCCAAAAAATGAACAGACTATTGCTGGTTAAATGCACTTGGTGTGACAGCTTCACCCTGATGTAGGCTTTAGCCAAAAAACAACCACACCATTGAGGGTTAAATGCACTTGGTGACAGGCGCAGCTTGCCCCTGATTTTGTATATGGCCAAAAAATGAACAGACTATTGCTGGTTAAATGCACTTGGTGTGACAGCTTCACCCTGATGTAGGCTTTAGCCAAAAAACAACCACACCATTGAGGGTTAAATGCACTTGGTCGCAGCTTGTGCTGGCGCACCACAAGACACAAAATGGCCGCCGATCACCCCAGAAAAATGTGACTGACAAACGGTCTGGGCAGCCTAAAAACAGTGAGCAATTGAGGATCAGCAGCTCAATGATCCACAGCTGCAGATCGATCAGTTAATCAAGTCCTTTGGAGGAGTTAATCTGCCTAATCTCGCCCTACTGTCGCAGCCGCAACCTCTCCCTACGCTAATCAGAGCAGAGTGACGGGCGGCGCTATGTGACTCCAGCTTAAATAGAGGCTGGGTCACATGGTGCTCTGGCCAATCACAGCCATGCCAATAGTAGGCATGGCTGTGATGGCCTCTTGGGGCAAGTAGTATGACGCTTGTTGATTGGCTGCTTTGCAGCCTTTCAAAAAGCGCCAAGAAAGCGTCACAAAAGCGCCAAGAAAGCGACGAACACCGAACCCGAACCCGGACTTTTACGAAAATGTCCGGGTTCGGGTCCGTGTCACGGACACCCCAAAATTCGGTACGAACCCGAACTATACAGTTCGAGTTCGCTCATCCCTACTTATGACCTCCAAAATAGTATCAATCAAACTGTCACCTCATCACACAAAAAATGATACCCTATTTAAGCCAATCGCCCAAAAAATAAAAAAGCTATGGCTCACAGACTATGGAGACACTAAAACATCATTTTTTTGGTTTCATAAATGCTATTATTGTGTAAAACTTAAATAAGAAAAAGTTGACATATTAGGTATTGCCACGTCCATAACGATCTGCTCCATAAAACTGTCACATGACCTAACCCCTCAGATAAACGCTGTAAAAATAAATAAATACAAACTGTTCCAAAACAGGTCACCTTGCCCTATAAAGTGCAATAATGAATGATCAAAAAATCCTATATACCTAAAAATGGTACCAATAAAAAACTCAACTCTTTCTGCAAAAAACGAGCCACTGCACAAGACGATCGGCAGAAAAAATAAATAAAATGGCATTCAGAAAATGGGCACACAAAAAAATAATTTTATTTTAAAAAAATGCTTTATTATGTAAAACTGAAACAAACAAAGAAAGTAAACATATTCGATATCACTGCATCCGTAACAACCTGCTCTATAAAAATAGCGCATGATCTACCCTGTCAGATGAATCTTGTAAAAAAAAAAAAAAAAAAATGATACCAAAACGGTTACCTGGCCTCACAAAGAACATAATATAGAGCAATTAAAAATCATATGTACCCCAAAATAGTACCAATAAAACTGGCACCTTATCCCCTCGTTTCCAAAATAGGGTCACTTTTTGGGAGTTTCTACTGTATGGGTGCAGCAGGGGGGCTTTAAATGGGACATGGCATCTAAAACCAGTCCAGCAAAATCTGCCTTCCAAAAACCATACGGCGCTCCTTTTCTTCTGCGCCCAGCCGGGCGCCCTTGCATCAGTTTATGACCACTTGTTTGGTGTGTCTGTAAACCGCGGAATCAGGGTAATACATATTGAGTTTTGTTTGGCTGTTAACCCTCAATGTGTTGAAGAAAATGTAATAAATTGGAAAATCTGGCAAAAAAGTGAAATTTAGAAATTTCATCTCCATTTTCCTTTAATTCTTGTGGAGCACCTAAAGGGTTAACAAAATACGTAAACTCAGTTTTGAGTAACTTGAGGGGTGTAGTTTCTACAATGGGGTCATTTATGGGGGGTTTCCACTGTGTAAGCCCCACAAAGTGACTTCAGACCTGAACTGGTTCTTTAAAGTGGGTTTTGGAAATTTTCTTAAAAATTTTAAGAATTGCGTCCAAAGTTTCTAAGCCTTCTAACATCCTAAAAAAATAAAATGACATTTCCAAAATGATGCCAACATAAAGCATACATATGGGGAATGTTAAGTAATAAATATTTTATTAGGTATGACTTTCGGTTTTAGAAGCAGAGAAATAGAAATTTTGAAAATTGTGTATTTTTAAAATTTTTGGGTAAATTTGGAATTTTTTCATAAATAAAGGTTAAATATATTGACTCAAATCTATAACTATCATGAAGTACAATGTGTGACGAGAAAACAATCTCAGAATGGCTTGAATAAATAAAAGTGTTCCAAAGCTTTTACCACATAAAGTGACGCATGTCAGATTAGTAAATTTTGACCTGGACACTGGTGCATCAATGACCCTTGGTCATGAAAGGGTTAAGTACTTGTCTAAATGCTTAAGAGTTAGAGAAAGGTATGGTTTAGGTTACAGGTCCTAAACAGCCAGATACTGAAGCCATGGCCTCAATATTAAGAGTGGTACATGACAAAAAAAAATAAAAAATATTTATCGGAAATTTCTGTCCTAAGCCCATTAGAACAACATTAAAAAGCAAGTACTGTACTTTGTTCAGTGGGTTTGTTTGCCAATTAACCACCACTTGACTATGACTCATCTGTTCTGTTCAGAGCTACCTGGCACTATGTTGACAGCAGAGAAATAGCTTATGCACACAAATGTCTTTTTTTTCCATGTCCATTCCCGTTTTTTTTGTTTTTTTTACCATTCACTTCAACTGGGCTGCAAAAATCAGAAACGACTCTATGTGCAATCCGTGTTCATATGTCCGAATGGCCGTTTCACAAAAAGATTTAACTGTCCTATTATTGCCCGCTGTAAGCATGCAGTGGGTGACATCATAGATGGTAGGTATGTGTCACTGAGGCTGCTACACTCAGTGATGTAAATCCCGGAGGTAAGTAGTGACCAGTGATGGTAGATCTCTGAGTTGGTGGTAGCTGGAATTTGGGTCCGGGATTTAGGAGTGACTGAAGAGCTTGGGTGGGAAGGTCACTCCCATACTCCATCTCGGGTGTTACCAACACACACACAGGTGTGATGGTGATTTTAAAAAGGACACTCTGCCAGAGAGCAGTGTGTGTGGATGGTGGTCTGAGAGGAAGACTACTGAACCCAAACCTCTTGGCAGTGAGGATTTGCTGGGAGAAAAACTGCAGCTGGTGAGAAGCCTGTATCACTGTGTTGTTATTTCATTTGGACTGTTCTGTTATTTGAAGAAAGCAAGCCTGTACTGTGCTGTGTGCCTAATAAACCCTGAAAAGAGACTGTTTGAGTGGTCCCGTCTCACATATGGTGGAGGATGCGGGCAATTGGTTGCTAGGAGCAACGACATGAAAACCTGTCAGTGGTGAATGTCGTGGGTTAAGGCAGCAACAGGTTTGCAACAAGAATCTGTTGAAATGGAGGAGCTCCTCAAGCAGATGGTGCAGAGCAATCTGCAGCAGCGGCAGGCACTGGAGCAGCAGCAAAGAGCCCATGCAGAGGCTTTACAGGCTCAACGGCAGGCTAATGCGCAGCAACACGAGACTAACCGTCTATTGACTGAGCAAATTGCGGCCCTCAGAGACGCTGTGACAGCACCACAAGTGGTGCATATGGCTGGGCAAGCTTCAGGTGGTGTGCGGAAAACTGTGCAGTCTGCTTTACAGAGAATGACAAATGAGGACGACGTGGAGGCTTATTTAACTGTCTTTGAACGTATTGCAGACAGAGAGAAACTGCCTGTAGATCAGTGGGCTGAGGTGCTGGCTCCATATTTGACTGGGGAGCCGCAGAAAGCATACTATGACCTGACCTTACAGGATTCGAGAGACTACCGCAAGTTAAAAGCGGAAATACTGGCTCGCATGGGAGTCAGTCCTGCACTCCAGGCCCAGCGGGTACAACAGTGGATCTTTTGCCAGGACAAACCACCGAGGTCACAGATGTTTGATCTGTTCCACTTGGTACGGAAGTGGTTGCAACCAGAGTCATCGTCCCCAGAGCAGATGGTGGAAAAAGTGGTAATGGATCGTTACCTGCACTCTCTTCCCGCGCCAGTACAACGCTGGGTTGCCCAGGGAGATCCCCAGAATGCTGACCAGCTGATAAACCTGGTTGAGAGGTACACTGCAGCGGAGAACCTCCTTGCAGGAGCTGAGAAAATAAAAATAATTCCCGGCAACCCCAAGGTTTATGCGGAACCCAGTAGGAGGGGGTTTAAACCCAGGGGAGAGCGGGGACAAGTGCCCGTGGAAACGAAAAAAGAATCACCAGAAACTGGTTCTAGACCTCCACCCCGCCGTCTTGTTTGTTGGAGGTGTCATAACCTGGGGCACATTGCAGCTCACTGTCCCATGACAAATGAACGTATGGATTGTGACATGGCACGACGGTGCTCCCTGTTTGCCCATCCCGCCTGCAGTGCCATCCAGTACCAGGCAACCGGGCCTCATATGTGCCAGGTGACTGTCAATGCTAGCCCTGTGACTGCACTACTAGACTCAGGAAGCCTGGTTACACTTGTTAGAGAAAATCTTGTTCCCATATTGCCGGCACCTGGACAGGGCATGGGGGTGATGTGTGTGCATGGGGATGTTAAGAACTATCCAGTTGCTCAGGTCACCATAGCCACTGAATGTGGGACTGTATTGCATACGGTGGGCATGGTGAAGAACTTATTGCATGCCATGATAATAGGGCGGGATCTTCCGTTGTTTTGGGAACTGTGGGGTAAAATGTCACCCAAACAAGTAAAATTTGCACCTGCTTATGATGTGTCTCATGTTGAGGAAATCACAAACCAGGCTATGCCTAGTGAACCAGCTGAGGTAGTTGAGGGATTTCCGCTATCTGTCTTGGTGGGAGACGAGAGTGAGACCGTAGAATCCGAGCAGACCATACCCGTTCTGGATATCCCGCAAGGGAATTTTGGGACGGCCCAGGCGCAAGACCCCACTCTAAAAGGGGCTTTAGCAAATGTGACTGTTCTAAATGGTGTTCCCCAAGAGCCGGGTGCTGACCACAGGTATCCGTATTTTGAAATGCACAATGACCTCTTATATCGGGTTACCAAAGCTCACAATGAGGTGATAGAACAGTTAGTGGTTCCCGGGCCCTATAGAAAAATGGTCCTAGAAATGGCTCATACTCATGTGTTAGGGGGTCACCTAAGTACAGATAAAACCCGCGAACGAATATTTCAGAGGTTCTATTGGCCGGGGTGTTATAAAGAAATAGACGAATACTGCAAATCCTGCCCTACATGCCAATTAAAGGCCCAGCGGTCTCATTTTAAAAGTCCGTTGGTGCCACTTCCTATTATTGAGATACCATTTGAAAGGATCGCCATGGACTTAGTGGGACCGTTAGACAAATCAGCTAGGGGACACCAGTATATTCTAGTAGTGCTGGATTATGCTACCCGGTATCCAGAGGCCGTGCCGTTACGAAACTCCTCCGCTAAAACTATTGCTCGGGAGTTGTTTCATATATGCACGAGAGTGGGACTCCCCAAAGAAATCTTGACTGACCAAGGGACCCCATTTATGTCCAGGGTCATGCTCGAGCTGTGTAAACTACTGAAAATTAAACAGTTAAAAACTTCAGTGTACCATCCCCAAACTGATGGCCTCGTAGAAAGGTTCAATAAAACCTTGAAAGCCATGTTAAAAAAGGCCATTGAGAAAGATGGCAAGGATTGGGATTGTTTGTTGCCATATCTGTTTTCAATCCGGGAAGTTCCTCAAGCTTCTACAGGGTTCTCACCTTTTGAGTTGCTTTATGGTAGACACCCTTGGGGTTTGCTTGATGTAGCTAAGGAGACATGGGAGACTGAAGTTACTCCATACAGGAGTGTCATTGATCATGTGGTACAAATGCAAGAGAGAATTGCCAAGGTGATGCCCATAGTGAAGGAACATCTCCAAAGGGCCCAAGAAGCTCAGAGAAGTGTGTACAACCGTTCTGCCAGAATTAGAGAGTTCAAGCCAGGGGATCGGGTATTAATTCTCGTACCTACGGTTGAGAGCAAGTTATTGGCTAGATGGCAGGGACCTTTTGAGGTGATAGAAAAAGTTGGGGAAGTAAATTATAGAGTCCATCAGCCAGGGAAAAGGAAACCAGTGCAGGTCTATCATGTAAACTTAATGAAACCTTGGAGAGAACGAGAGTCCTTGTCAGCTACGCTCTTATCTCCCACTGTTTCCGGTCCTGAGTTTGGAAAGGTGACAATTGCTAGTTCCTTATCACGTCCCCAAAGACAGGAAACTAAAGAGTTGTTGCAACGTAATACGGACATATTCTCTAGCTTACCAGGTTGCATTAATGTGGTGGAACATGATGTCATCACTGAACCCCACATAAGGGTTAAAGTAAAACCGTATCGCATCCCAGAAGCCCGTAGACAAGCAGTTTCAGAGGAGGTTCAGAGAATGTTACAATTAGGGGTAATTGAAAGGTCCAAAAGTGAATGGTCTAGCCCAATTGTGTTGGTCCCAAAACCAAATGGAAGCTGGCGCTTTTGTAATGACTTTCGGAAACTTAATGAAGTTTCCAAGATGGATGCTTACCCTATGCCTAGGGTGGATGAACTAGTTGAAAGGTTTGGTCCCGCCAGGTATATAACCACGTTAGACCTCACCAAAGGGTATTGGCAAATACCATTAGCAAAAGAGGCCCGAGAGAAAACAGCCTTTTCTACGTCAGAGGGATGTTTCCACTATGTGAGGATGCCATTTGGGTTGAAAGGGGCCCCTGCTACATTTCAAAGGGCAATGGATGACATTTTGCTTCCCCACAGGGAATATGCAGCAGCCTACTTAGATGACATTGTTATCTACAGCCTGGATTGGAAAAGCCATTTAAGTAAAGTCCAGGCCGTTCTAGACTCACTCAGAGAAGCAGGGTTTACAGCCAACCCAGAGAAGTGTGCAATAGGTATGGAGCAGGCCAAATACTTGGGTTATGTTGTGGGAAGAGGCATGATTAAACCCCAGGCCAACAAGGTAGAAGCCATACAGAGTTGGCCCCGGCCTCTTACAAAAAAACAAGTGCAGGCCTTCTTAGGGATAGTCGGGTATTACCGGCGATTTGTCCCCAACTTTGCCAGTATTGCTGCTCCTTTGTCTGACCTCACGAAAGGGAAAAAGTCAGTTATGGTTCAGTGGTCCCCGGAGGCAGAAAAGGCGTTTGTAGAACTAAAGTCCGTTCTTTGTAGGCAACCAGTGCTAATAGCGCCAGATTTCTCCAAGGAATTTATAGTACAGACAGATGCATCAGAGGTGGGACTAGGGGCTGTTATGTCCCAGGAGGTTAACAGAGAAGAGCATCCTGTCATGTATCTAAGTAGGAAACTGAACCCCTGTGAGAGGAATTACTCGATTGTGGAACGGGAATGTCTGGCAATAAAATGGGCCCTAGAGTCCCTAAGGTATTACCTGCTAGGCAGAAAGTTCAGACTCGTCTCAGACCATGCCCCACTGAAGTGGATGAGTCAAAACAAGGGAAATAATGCTAGGGTAACAAGGTGGTTCCTGGCATTACAGGATTTTGACTATGTGGTGGAACACAGGCCAGGCAAATTGCACATCAATGCAGATGCCCTGTCAAGAGTCCATTGTTTGGTTATGGAAGGTGCCAAGCCCCCGGCTTTAGGCAGAGGGGGGGGATATGTAAGCATGCAGTGGGTGACATCATAGATGGTAGGTATGTGTCACTGAGGCTGCTACACTCAGTGATGTAAATCCCGGAGGTAAGTAGTGACCAGTGATGGTAGATCTCTGAGTTGGTGGTAGCTGGAATTTGGGTCCGGGATTTAGGAGTGACTGAAGAGCTTGGGTGGGAAGGTCACTCCCATACTCCATCTCGGGTGTTACCAACACACACACACACACAGGTGTGATGGTGATTTTAAAAAGGACACTCTGCCAGAGAGCAGTGTGTGTGGATGGTGGTCTGAGAGGAAGACTACTGAACCCAAACCTCTTGGCAGTGAGGATTTGCTGGGAGAAAAACTGCAGCTGGTGAGAAGCCTGTATCACTGTGTGTTGTTATTTCATTTGGACTGTTCTGTTATTTGAAGAAAGCAAGCCTGTACTGTGCTGTGTGCCTAATAAACCCTGAAAAGAGACTGTTTGAGTGGTCCCGTCTCACACCGCATTTCGGACAAGGGGCCAGTCCTTCTATTCTGCAAAACACGGAATGCACACTGCGGCTATATGTGTTTTGCGGTTCTGCAATTTTCGGACCATAAAACACCCAATGGTCATATGCAAGAGCCAAAAGGCTAATAAAGACCTTCACAGCAGTCAGGCTTCTAAAATTATATTTAGGTGGTAAGCATCTCTGACTACATACATACAGTGCCTTGCAAAAGTATTCACCCCCTTGACTTTTTTCGTGTTTTGGTGCCTTACAACCTGGAATTAACATGGATTGTTTGAGGATTTTCATCATTTAATTTACAGAACATGCCCACAACTTTGAAGATGTATTTTTTTTTATTGTGAAGCAAACAACGAATAGGACAAAATAACAGAAAAGGTAATTGTGCATAATTATTCACCCGCCTAAAGTCAATACTTTGTAGAGCCACCTTTTGCGGCAATCACAGCTCCAAGTTGCTTTGGATAAGTCTCTATGAGCTTGCCACATCTTACCACTAGGATTTTTGCCCATTCCTCCTTGCAAAACTGTCTGACTACAGATTTTCTATTGGATTGAGATCTGGGTTTTGACTAGGCCATTCCAACACATTTACATGTTTCCCCTTAAACCACTCAAGTGTTGCTTTTGCAGTGTGTTTGGGGTCATTGTCCTGCTGGAAGGGGAACCTCCATCCTAGCCTCAAATCACGCAGAGTGGTATAGGTTTTGCTCAAGAATATCCATGTATTTAGCACCATCCATCTTTTCCTCAACTCTGAACAGTTTCCTAGTCCCGGCTGCTAAAAAACATCCCCACAGCATGATGCTGCCACCACCATGTTTCACTGCGGGGATGGTGTTCTTTGTATGATGTGATGTGTTGGGTTTGCGCCAGACATAGCATTTTCTTTGATGGCCGAAAAGTTACATTTTAGTCTCATCAGACGAGAGCACCTTCCTCCATACATTTTGGGAGTCTCTCACATGCCTTTTTGCAAACTCACAATTTGCCTTTTTGTTTTTTGCTGAAAGTAATGGCTTTCTGCTGGCCACTCTACAATAAAGCCCAACTCTATGGAGCGTACGGCTTATTGTCGTCATATGTACAGATACTCCAGTCTCTTCTGTGGAACTGTGCAGCCCTTCTGGGGTTGCCTTAGGTCTCTGTGCTGCCTCTCTAATTAATGCTCTCCTTGCCTGCTCCGTGAGTTTTGGCAAGTCTGCTGTTGTGCCATGTTCTTACCATTTGGTTATGATAGATTTGATGATGTTCCTGGGGATCATCAAAGATTTGGATATTTTTTTATAACCTAACCCTGACTTGAACTTCTCAACAACATTGTCACTTACTTGTTTGGAGAGGTCTTTATGGCACTGTTTGGTTAGTGATGCCTCTTGCTTAGGTGTTGCAGCCTCTGGGGCCTTTCAAAAAAGGTATGTATATGTAATGACAGATCATGTGACACAGAGTGCACACGGATGGACATCATTTCACCAATTATGTGACTTCTGAATGTAATTGGTTGCACTAGAGCTTTTTATAAGCTTCCTAACAAAGGGGGTGAATACATACGCACATGCCAATTTTTTGTTTTCTATTTCTAAACAATAGTTTTATTTATATATTTTTCTCATTTCACTTCAACAACTTAGACCAGGCATCCTCAAACTGCGGCCCTCCATCTGTTGAAAAACTACAACTCCCAGCATGCCCGAACAGCTCAGCCTACAGCAGGGCATTGTGGGAGTTGTAGTTTTACAACAGCTAGAGGGACGCAGTTTGAGGATGCCTGACTTAGACTATTGTGTTCTGATCCATCACATAAAATTTAGATTAACAAAACATTGAACTTAAGGCTGTAATGTAACAAAATGCGAAAAAAGTCAAGGGTGGTGAATACCTTTTCAAAGCACTTTATATTTAAGCTCTTAGGGACACATGTACGCCCTGTGTATTTCAGGGCGGTGATCGGAACAGAGTGCCTGCTGAAATCCTGTGACCCCTCGCCCCGTATCGGCAATCACTGCAAACCGCAGGTCAATTCAGGGGTGTAGTTTCTAAAATGGGGTCACTTTTTGGAGTTTCTACTCTAGGTATGCATCAGGAGGGCTTCAAATTGGACATGGCAGCTTAAAATTATCAAAGTGAAATCTGCTTTCCAAAAAAAATATGGCGTTCCTTTCCTTCTGTGCAATGCCGTGTGCCTATGCAGCAGTTTACGACCAGCTATAGGGTGTTTCTGTAAACTACAGAATCAGGGCCATAAATATTGAGCTTTGTTTGGCTGTTAACCCTTGCTTTGTAACTGGAAAAAAAATATTAAATGGAAAATCTGCCTAAAAAGTGATTTTTTTTATTTTATCTCTATTTTCCATTAATTCTTGTGGAACACCTAAAGGTTTAACAAAGTTAGTAAAATCAGTTTTGTATACCGTGAGGGGTGTAGTTTATAAAATGGGGTCACGTTTTTTGAGTTTCTACTCTAGGGGTGCATCAGGGGGGCTTCAAATGGGACATGGTGTCAAAAAAACAGTCCAGCATTATCTGCCTTCCAAAAACCGTATGGCATTCCATTCCTTCTGCAACCTGCTGTGTGCCAGTACAGCAGTTTACGACCACATATGCAGTGTTTCTGTAAACTACAGAATCAGGGCCATAAATATTGAGTTTTATTTGGTTGTTAACCCTTGCTTTGCAACTGGAAAAAATGTATTCAAATGGAAAATCTGCCAAAAAAGGGACATTTTGAAATGTTATCTCTATTTTCCATTAATTCTTGTGGAACACCTGAAGGGTTAACAACATTTGTAAAATCTGTTTTGAATACCTTGAGTGGTGTAGTATGTAAAATGGGGTCATTTTTGGGTGGATTCTATTATGTAAGCCTCACAAAGTGACTTCAGATCTGAACTGGTCCTGAAAAAGTGGGTTTTAGAAATTTTCAGAAAAATTTTAGGATTTGCTTCTAAACTTCTAAGCTTTTGAACGTTCCCAAAAAATAAAATGGCATTCAAAAATTTTTATAAATAAAAAATTATATTTTTTTAACTTAATTTTACCATTGTCATGAAGTACAATATGTGACGAGAAAACAATCTTAGAATGGCCTGGATAAGTAAAAGCATTTTAAAGTTATCACCACATAAAGTGACATGTTTGCTAAAAATGGTCTGGTCCTTAAGGTGAAAAATGGCAGGGTCCTTAAGGGGTAAAAGTTAGAGACAAATATGAGTGAAACATAAATTATTTACAAAATAATATGCAATAATAGTAATAAACAATGAAAACTAGTATTTGTACAACATAAAAAAAAAACAATACATCCAAATAAGAAAATGAGAGCACTGACTGCATCTCCTCTATCACTTACATATGTCTGTCTGCAGTCACAAAGATCACATCACTTATTTTTAACATAAAAGTATGTATTAAGTATAATTTATAATTGCTAATTTAAGTTAGTTTTTGTGTGTCCTCTACATCGCAAATGCTAAATTAAAAAAAGAACCTCCATGCTATCTATTAGTAACGGGGTTAAACTTAAGTAAAATAAGTCCCTGTCAGCTGAATGACTCTAAGGGATATAGAAAATTAATTTGCAGAGTTGCTATGCAAATTTTACAATTAAACCTTAACTTATTTTCCTTTGGGACTGAAATGGATTAGTGAGAAATAGAAGCTTTGATGGGATTAAGCAATGGAAAAAAAACAAAAACAGTTAAGCACATTTTATAGCAGAATGGCCTTTAGCACAAGCCCCAGTCTGCCCTCCCAAGAAAGCACTACTGAAATCAATGGGAATTAGTTCATATAGTTTCAAGACAATTTTTTCAGATCACTAAAAACAAGAAGGCATCTTCAAAGCCATTTTGCTACTTCTGTGTGCAATAAAATAATGAATAAAAAAGAGCCTTGAGTATGTTGATCTGACTTGTTGTCTAAAGTGCTTTGCAGCATTAGGTATAGCTTTCAGCTCTTGACAGTCTATCTCTTGGGTATATTCCCAAAAATTCAGAGCACAATATCTGTATTGCTTTTAGGAAAGGCACTGATACTGTTTCAAAGAGATAATTGTAGTTTTGCCAATGCATACAGAAACATCCATATTAATGTGTTACTATTAGAGTTGAGCGAACACCTGGATGTTCGGGTTCGAGAAGTTCGGCCGAACATCCCGGAAATGTTCGGGTTCGGGATCCGAACCCGATCCGAACTTCGTCCCGAACCCGAACCCCATTGAAGTCAATGGGGACCCGAACTTTTCGGCACTAAAAAGGCTGTAAAACAGCCCAGGAAAGAGCTAGAGGGCTGCAAAAGGCAGCAACATGTAGGTAAATCCCCTGCAAACAAATGTGGATAGGGAAATGAATTAAAATAAAAATTAAATAAATAAAAATTAACCAAAATCAATTGGAGAGAGGTTCCATAGCAGAGAATCTGGCTTCCCGTCACCCACCACTGGAACAGTCCATTCTCAGATATTTAGGCCCCGGCACCCAGGCAGAGGAGAGAGGTCCCGTAACAGAGAATCTGTCTTCATGTCAGCAGAGAATTAGTCTGCATGTCATAGCAGAGAATGAGGCTTCACGTCAGCCACCACTGCAACAGTCCATTGGCATATATTTAGGCCCAGCACACACACAGGCAGAGGAGAGAGGTCCCGTAACAGAGAATCTGGCTTCATGTCAGCAGAGAATCAGTCTGCATGTCATAGCAGAGAATCAGGCTTCACGTCAGCCACCACTGCAACAGTCCATTGTCATAAATTTAGGCCCAGCACCCAGGCAGAGGAGAGAGGTCCCGTAACAGAGAATCTGGCTTCATGTCAGCAGAGAATCAGTCTTCATATCATAGCAGAGAATCAGGCTTCACGTCACCCACCACTGTAAGAGTCAATTTTCATAAATTTAGGCCCAGAACCCAGGCAGAGGAGAAAGGTCCCGTAACAGACAATCTGGCTTCATGTCAGCAGAGAATCAGTCTTCATATCATAGCAGAGAATCAGGCTTCACGTCACCCACCACTGTAAGAGTCAATTTTCATAAATTTAGGCCCAGAACCCAGGCAGAGGAGAAAGGTCCCGTAACAGACAATCTGGCTTCATGTCAGCAGAGAATCAGTCTTCATATCATAGCAGAGAATCAGGCTTCACGTCACCCACCACTGTAAGAGTCAATTTTCATAAATTTAGGCCCAGAACCCAGGCAGAGGAGAAAGGTCCCGTAACAGACAATCTGGCTTCATGTCAGCAGAGAATCAGTCTTCATATCATAGCAGAGAATCAGGCTTCACGTCACCCACCACTGTAAGAGTCAATTTTCATAAATTTAGGCCCAGAACCCAGGCAGAGGAGAAAGGTCCCGTAACAGACAATCTGGCTTCATGTCAGCAGAGAATCAGTCTTCATATCATAGCAGAGAATCAGGCTTCACGTCACCCACCACTGTAAGAGTCAATTTTCATAAATTTAGGCCCAGAACCCAGGCAGAGGAGAAAGGTCCCGTAACAGACAATCTGGCTTCATGTCAGCAGAGAATCAGTCTTCATATCATAGCAGAGAATCAGGCTTCACGTCACCCACCACTGTAAGAGTCAATTTTCATAAATTTAGGCCCAGAACCCAGGTAGAGGAGAAAGGTCCCGTAACAGACAATCTGGCTTCATGACAGCAGAGAATCAGTCTGCATGTCATAGCAGAGAATCAGGCTTCACGTCAGCCACCACTGCAACAGTCCATTGTCATAAATTTAGGCCCAGCACCCAGGCAGAGGAGAGAGGTCCCGTAACAGAGGATCTGGCTTCATGTCAGCAGAGAATCAGTCTGCATGTCATAGCAGAGAATGAGGCTTCACGTCAGCCACCACTGCAACAGTCCATTGGCATATATTTAGGCCCAGCACACACACAGGCAGAGGAGAGAGGTCCCGTAACAGACAATCTGGCTTCATGTCAGCAGAGAATTAGTCTGCATGTCATAGCAGAGAATGAGGCTTCACGTCACCCACCACTGCAACAGTCCATTGGCATATATTCAGGCCCAGCACCCAGGCAGAGGAGAGAGGTCCCGTAACAGAGGATCTGGCTTCATGTCAGCAGAGAATCAGTCTGCATGTCATAGCAGAGAATGAGGCTTCACGTCAGCCACCACTGCAACAGTCCATTGTCATAAATTTAGGCCCAGCACCCAGGCAGAGGAGAGAGGTCCCGTAAAAGAGGATCTGGCTTCATGTCAGCAGAGAATCAGTCTGCATGTCATAGCAGAGAATCAGGCTTCACGTCAGCCACCACTGCAACAGTCCATTGTCATAAATTTAGGCCCAGCACCCAGGCAGAGGAGAGAGGTCCCGTAAAAGAGGATCTGGCTTCATGTCAGCAGAGAATCAGTCTGCATGTCATAGCAGAGAATCAGGCTTCACGTCAGCCACCACTGCAACAGTCCATTGTCATAAATTTAGGCCCAGCACCCAGGCAGAGGAGAGAGGTCCCGTATCAGAGGATCTGGCTTCATGTCAGCAGAGAATCAGTCTGCATGTCATAGCAGAGAATCAGGCTTCACGTCAGCCACCACTGCAACAGTCCATTGTCATAAATTTAGGCCCAGCACCCAGGCAGAGGAGAGAGGTCCCGTAACAGACAATCTGGCTTCATGTCAGCAGAGAATTAGTCTGCATGTCATAGCAGAGAATCAGGCTTCATGTCAGCCACCACTGCAACAGTCCATTGGCATATATTTAGGCCTAGCACACAGGCAGAGGAGAGGTTCATTCAACTTTGGGTAGCATCGCAATATAATGGTAAAATGAAAATAAAAATAGGATTGAATGAGGAAGTGCCCTGGAGTCCAATAATATATGGTTATGGGGAGGTAGTTAATGTCTAATCTGGACAAGGGACGGACAGGTCCTGTGGGATCCATGCCTGGTTCATTTTTATGAACGTCAGCTTGTCCACATTGGCTGTAGACAGGCGGCTGCGTTTGTCTGTAATGACGCCCCCTGCCGTGCTGAATACACGTTCAGACAAAACGCTGGCTGCCGGGCAGGCCAGCACCTCCAAGGCATAAAAGGCTAGCTCTGGCCACGTGGACAATTTAGAGACCCAGAAGTTGAATGGGGCCGAACCATCAGTCAGTACGTGGAGGGGTGTGCACACGTACTGTTCCACCATGTTAGTGAAATGTTGCCTCCTGCTAACACGTTGCGTATCAGGTGGTGGTGCAGTTAGCTGTGGCGTGTTGACAAAAGTTTTCCACATCTCTGCCATGCTAACCCTGCCCTCAGAGGAGCTGGCCGTGACACAGCTGCCTTGGCGACCTCTTGCTCCTCCTCTGCCTTGGCCTTCCACTTGTTCCCCTGTGACATTTGGGAATGCTCTCAGTAGCGCGTCTACCAACGTGCGCTTGTACTCGCGCATCTTCCTATCACGCTCCAGTGCAGGAAGTAAGGTGGGCACATTGTCTTTGTAGCGTGGATCCAGCAGGGTGGCAACCCAGTAGTCCGCACAGGTTAAAATGTGGGCAACTCTGCTGTCGTTGCGCAGGCACTGCAGCATGTAGTCGCTCATGTGTGCCAGGCTGCCCAGGGGTAAGGACAAGCTGTCCTCTGTGGGAGGCGTATCGTCATCGTCCTGCCTTTCCCCCCAGCCACGCACCAGTGATGGACCCGAGCTGCGTTGGGTGCCACCCCGCTGTGACCATGCTTCATCCTCATCCTCCTCCACCTCCTCCTCATCCTCGTCCTCCTCGTCCTCCAGTAGTGGGCCCTGGCTGGCCACATTTGTACCTGGCCTCTGCTGTTGCAAAAAACCTCCCTCTGAGTCACTTCGAAGAGACTGGCCTGAAAGTGCTAAAAATGACCCCTCTTCCTCATCCTCCTCCTCCTCCTCCTCCTCCTGGGCCACCTCCTGTTCCATCATCGCCCTAAGTGTTTTCTCAAGGAGACATAGAAGTGGTATTGTAACGCTGATAACGGTGTCATCGCCACTGGCCATGTTGGTGGAGTACTCGAAACAGCGCAACAGGGCACACAGGTCTCGCATGGAGGCCCAGTCATTGGTGGTGAAGTGGTGCTGTTCTGTAGTGCGACTGACCCGTGCGTGCTGCAGCTGAAACTCCACTATGGCCTGCTGCTGCTCGCACAGTCTGTCCAGCATGTGCAAGGTGGAGTTCCACCTGGTGGGCACGTCGCATATGAGGCGGTGAGCGGGAAGGCCGAAGTTACGCTGTAGCGCAGACAGGCGAGCAGCGGCAGGATGTGAACGCCGGAAGCGCGAACAGACGGCCCGCACTTTATGCAGCAGCTCTGACATGTCGGGGTAGTTGTGAATGAACTTCTGCACCACCAAATTCAGCACATGCGCCAAGCAAGGGATGTGCGTCAAATTGGCTAGTCCCAGAGCTGCAACGAGATTTCGCCCATTATCACACACCACCAGGCCGGGCTTGAGGCTCACCGGCAGCAACCACTCGTCGGTCTGTTGTTCAATACCCCGCCACAACTCCTGTGCGGTGTGGGGCCTGTCCCCCAAACATATGAGTTTCAGAATGGCCTGCTGAAGTTTACCCCGGGCTGTGCTGAAGTTGGTGGTGAAGGTGTGTGGCTGACTGGATGAGCAGGTGGAAGAAGAGGAGGAGGAAGCCGAGAAGGAGGAGGTGGCAACAGGAGGCAAAGAATGTTGCCCTGCGATCCTTGGCGGCGGCAGGACGTGCGCCAAACAGCTCTCCGCCTGGGGCCCAGCTGCCACTACATTTACCCAGTGTGCAGTTAGGGAGATATAGCGTCCCTGGCCGTGCTTACTGGTCCACGTATCTGTGGTTAGGTGGACCTTGCTACAGATGGCGTTGCGCAGTGCACACTTGATTTTATCGGATACTTGGTTGTGCAGGGAAGGCACGGCTCTCTTGGAGAAGTAGTGCCGGCTGGGAACAACATACTGTGGGACAGCAAGCGACATGAGCTGTTTGAAGCTGTCTGTGTCCACCAGCCTAAATGACAGCATTTCATAGGCCAGTAGTTTAGAAATGCTGGCATTCAGGGCCAGGGATCGAGGGTGGCTAGGTGGGAATTTACGCTTTCTATCAAATGTTTGTGAGATGGAGAGCTGAACGCTGGCGTGTGACATGGTTGAGACGCTTGGTGACGGAGGTGGTGGTGGTGGTGTTGGTGGTACATCCCCTGTTTGCTGGGCGGCAGGTGCCAACGTTCCTCCAGAGGCGGAGGAAGAGGCCGAGGCGGCAGCAGCAGAATAGGCCGAGGCGGCAGCAGCAGAAGAGGTAGCAGGGGGAGCCTGAGTGACTTCCTTGGTTTTAAGGTGTTTACTCCACTGCAGTTCATGCTTTGCATGCAGGTGCCTGGTCATGCAGGTTGTGCTCAGGTTCAGAACGTTAATGCCTCGCTTCAGGCTCTGATGGCACAGCGTGCAAACCACTCTGGTCTTGTCGTCAGCACATTGTTTGAAGAAGTGCCATGCCAGGGAACTCCTTGAAGCTGCCTTTGGGGTGCTCGGTCCCAGATGGCGGCGGTCAGTAGCAGGCGGAGTCTCTTGGCGGCGGGTGTTCTGCTTTTGCCCACTGCTCCCTCTTTTGCTACGCTGTTGGCTCGGTCTCACCACTGCCTCTTCCTCCGAACTGTGAAAGTCAGTGGCACGACCTTCATTCCATGTGGGGTCTAGGACCTCATCGTCCCCTGCATCGTCTTCCACCCAGTCTTGATCCCTGACCTCCTGTTCAGTCTGCACACTGCAGAAAGACGCAGCAGTTGGCACCTGTGTTTCGTCATCATCAGAGACATACTGAGGTGGTATTCCCATGTCCTCATCATCAGGAAACATAAGTGGTTGTGCGTCAGTGCATTCTATGTCTTTCACCGCTGGGGAAGGGCTAGGTGGATGCCCTTGGGAAACCCTGCCAGCGGAGTCTTCAAACAGCATAAGAGACTGCTGCATAACTTGAGGCTGAGACAGTTTCCCTGGTATGCATGGGGGTGATGTGACAGACTGATGGGGTTGGTTTTCAGGCGCCATCTGTGCGCTTTCTGCAGAAGACTGGGTGGGAGATAATGTGAACGTGCTGGATCCACTGTCGGCCACCCAATTGACTAATGCCTGTACCTGCTCAGGCCTTACCATCCTTAGAACGGCATTGGGCCCCACCATATATCGCTGTAAATTCTGGCGGCTACTGGGACCTGAGGTAGTTGGTACACTAGGACGTGTGGATGTGGCAGAACGGCCACGTCCTCTCCCAGCACCAGAGGGTCCACTAACACCACCACGACCATGTCCACGTCCGCGTCCCTTACTAGATGTTTTTCTCATTGTTATGGTTCACCACAACAACAAATATATTATTTGGCCCAATGTATTGTATTCAAATTCAGCGGGATATAAATTTGAGGCCTAGTATTTAGGCGCTGGGTGACCGGTATGGATTTAGTGACAGAATTAGACTTGGAAATGCACAGAAGCGTGTGTGTGAAGTTATTCTGAATGACCCAATGTGCACCTTGAATATTATATACCCTTTTTGGGATAGATTTAAAATAGCTCTGATATAGCAGGAACCACTAAATTATGAAATTGCTAAATTGGGAATTGTACTTCAACCCAGAACAAAAAATGTGCTTTGACGGGCACTAAATAACTTTCCCAGCTACAACAGGACAGCGGTAACGAGAGATTTAGAGGGATTTAAATTTGAGGCCTAGTATTTAGGCGCTGGGTGACAGGTATGGGTTTAGTGACAGAATTAGACTTGGAAATACACAGTAGCGGGTGTGTGTGAAGTTATTCTGAATGACCCAATGTGCACCTTCAATATTATATACCCTTTTTGGGATAGATTTCAAATAGCTCTGATATAGCAGGAACCACTAAATTATGAAATTGCTAAATTGGGAATTGTACTTCAACCCAGAACAAAAAATGTGCTTTGACGGACACTAAATATCTTGCCCAGCAACAACAGTACAGCGGTAACGAGAGATTTAGCGGGATATAAATTTGAGGCCTAGTATTTAGGCGCTGGGTCACCGGTATGGATTTAGTGACAGAATTAGACTTGGAAATGCACAGAAGCGTGTGTGTGAAGTTATTCTGAATGACCCTATGTGCACCTTCAATATTATATACCCTTTTAGGGATAGATTTCAAATAGCTCTGATATAGCAGAAACCACTAAATTATGAAATTGCTAAATTGGGAATTGTACTTCAACCCAGAACAAAAAATGTGCTTTGACGGACACTAAATATCTTGCCCAGCAACAACAGTACAGCGGTGGGTAACGAGAGATTTAGAGGGATTTAAATTTGAGGCCTAGTATTTAGGCGCTGGGTCACCGGTATGGATTTAGTGACAGAATTAGACTTGGAAATGCACAGAAGCGTGTGTGTGAAGTTATTCTGAATGACCCTATGTGCACCTTCAATATTATATACCCTTTTAGGGATAGATTTCAAATAGCTCTGATATAGCAGAAACCACTAAATTATGAAATTGCTAAATTGGGAATTGTACTTCAACCCAGAACAAAAAATGTGCTTTGACGGACACTAAATATCTTGCCCAGCAACAACAGTACAGCGGTGGGTAACGAGAGATTTAGAGGGATTTAAATTTGAGGCCTAGTATTTAGGCGCTGGGTCACCGGTATGGATTTAGTGACAGAATTAGACTTGGAAATGCACAGAAGCGTGTGTGTGAAGTTATTCTGAATGACCCAATGTGCACCTTCAATATTATATACCCTTTTAGGGATAGATTTCAAATAGCTCTGATATAGCAGAAACCACTAAATTATGAAATTGCTAAATTGGGAATTGTACTTCAACCCAGAACAAAAAATGTGCTTTGACGGACACTAAATATCTTGCCCAGCAACAACAGTACAGCGGTAACGAGAGATTTAGAGGGATTTAAATTTGAGGCCTAGTATTTAGGCGCTGGGTGACAGGTATGGGTTTAGTGACAGAATTAGACTTGGAAATACACAGTAGCGGGTGTGTGTGAAGTTATTCTGAATGACCCAATGTGCACCTTCAATATTATATACCCTTTTTGGGATAGATTTCAAATAGCTCTGATATAGCAGGAACCACTAAATTATGAAATTGCTAAATTGGGAATTGTATTTCAACCCAGAACAAGAAATGTGCTTGAACGGACACTAAATAACTCGCCCAGCTACAGCACTAGGGACAGATTTAGCTGGATATAAATTTGAGGCCTAGTATTTAGGCGCTGGGTGACCGGTATGGATTTAGTGACAGAATTAGACTGGGATATGGCCAAAAAATAAACAGACTATTGCTGGTTAAATGCACTTGGTGTGACAGCTTCACCCTGATGTAGGCTTTAGCCAAAAAACAACCACACCATTGAGGGTTAAATGCACTTGGTGACAGGCGCAGCTTGCCCCTGATTTTGTATATGGCCAAAAAATGAACAGACTATTGCTGGTTAAATGCACTTGGTGTGACAGCTTCACCCTGATGTAGGCTTTAGCCAAAAAACAACCACACCATTGAGGGTTAAATGCACTTGGTGACAGGCGCAGCTTGCCCCTGATTTTGTATATGGCCAAAAAATGAACAGACTATTGCTGGTTAAATGCACTTGGTGTCACAGCTTCACCCTGATGTAGGCTTTAGCCAAAAAACAACCACACCATTGAGGGTTAAATGCACTTGGTCGCAGCTTGTGCTGGCGCACCACAAGACACAAAATGGCCGCCGATCACCCCAGAAAAATGAGACTGACAAACGGTCTGTGCAGCCTAAAAACAGTGAGCAATTGAGGATCAGCAGCTCAATGATCCACAGCTGCAGATCGATCAGTTAATCAAGTCCTTTGGAGGAGTTAATCTGCCTAATCTCGCCCTACTGTCGCAGCCGCAACCTCTCCCTACGCTAATCAGAGCAGAGTGACGGGCGGCGCTATGTGACTCCAGCTTAAATAGAGGCTGGGTCACATGGTGCTCTGGCCAATCACAGCCATGCCAATAGTAGGCATGGCTGTGATGGCCTCTTGGGGCAAGTAGTATGACGCTTGTTGATTGGCTGCTTTGCAGCCTTTCAAAAAGCGCCAAGAAAGCGTCACAAAAGCGCCAAGAAAGCGACGAACACCGAACCCGAACCCGGACTTTTACGAAAATGTCCGGGTTCGGGTCCGTGTCACGGACACCCCAAAATTCGGTACGAACCCGAACTATACAGTTCGAGTTCGCTCATCCCTAGTTACTATCAATTAGAGATGAGCGAATTTCTCCAAAATTCGATTCGGCAGGTTTGCCAAATTTTTTAAAAAGATTTGATTTGATTCAAAATTATTTGTGGCGAATCACATTAAAAAAACAGCTATTTCCTGGCTGCAGAGAGTCTGTATAGTGGTGTAGAACACTGTGCCTTGCAGTAGCATGCATAGGGAGTCTGCTATGGTAGTGAAACAATACTGTGAGTCAGTATAACACGCAGATAACAGGCGTCACTCTTACAATCACTGAACACAGATAATTTTTCCTTTCCTCTCATCCCTCAGAACAATAACCCCCCAAAAAGGATCCTGTCTGTTAAGCATCCGCCTTCACTCGGTCAGCATTTGGTCAGTAATTGCTAAAGCCCAAAAAAAAAAAAAAAACTGGTGTAGATCCAAAACAGAGATGACATGTGAATAGAATATTTGCATGTCTTCTGTGTTTTGCACCCACTCCTGCTGTTGGCTACCAAATCATAAGCCAATTGTGATGCAAAATAGGGACCTTGTCATAAAGGCATTACAGCTGCTACATAGACAGTATCTGTTGTGTGTCTCATTTTTCCTTCCTTCTGACAGATCAGAAAAAGAGTCAAATAAACAGTGATGTCATCCAGGCCAAAAAGGCAAAATAGTGGCCCAGTCATGGAGTGGGGAGGGTGGGAAAAGCATGAGATGTCCACAGAGTGGCCCAGTGATGGAGTGGTGAGGTAGAAGCAGCATGAGGAGACCACAAAGTGGTGAGGTGGCAGCACCATGAGGAGACCACAGAGTGGTGAGGTGGCATTAGCATGAGGATACCACAGAGTGGTGTGGTGGCACCAGTACAAGGAGACCACAGAGTGCCCAGTGACATAGTGGCGAGGTGGAAGCAGAATGAGGAGACAACATTGCGACCCAGTGATATAGTGGTGAGGTGGAAGCAGCGTGAGAAGATCACAAAGGGGCCCAATGACAAAATGTTCTGGTAGCAGCAGCACAAGGAGACCACAGAGTGGTGAGGTGGCAGCAGCATGAGGAGACCA
The DNA here is from genome assembly GCF_014858855.1 of Bufo gargarizans. NCBI lineage: Eukaryota > Metazoa > Chordata > Amphibia > Anura > Bufonidae > Bufo > Bufo gargarizans. The sequence continues at coordinate 372,318,406 of NC_058083.1, read as the reverse complement.
CAGAGTGGTGAGGTGGCAGCAGAATAAGGAGACTACAGAGTGGCCCAGTGACAAAATGGTGAGGTGGCAGCAGCATTAGGAGATCACAGATTGTCCCAATGACATACAGTAGTGTTAAGGTAGCAGCAGCATGAGGAGACCACATAGTGGTGAGGTGGCAGTAGCAAGGGGAGATTACAGAGTGGTGAGGTGGAAGCAGCATGGAGAGACCACAGAGTGGCCAAATGACATAGTGTTAAGGTGACAACAGCATGAGGAGACCAGAGAGTGGCCCAGTGACATAGTGTTGAGGTGGCAGCAACATGAGGAGACCAAAGAGTGTGAGGTGGCAGCAAAATAAGGAGACTACAGAGGGGTTCAGTGACATAGTGTTGAGGTTGCAGGAGCATGAGGAGACCACAGAGTGGCCCAGTAACATAGTGCTGAGGTGGCAGCAGCATGAGGAGACCACAGAGCGGCCCAGTGACATAGCGGTGAGGTGACAGCAGCATGAGAAGACCACATAGTGGTGAGGTGGCAGCAACATGGAGGAGAATACAGAGTGATGAGGTGGCAGCAGCATGAGGAGACCACAGCGTGGCCGAGTGACAAAGTAAGGAGGTGGGAAGCAATACCAGTACCAGCTGTAGATGGTGGCTGGCAATAGGAGCACCAGACAGCAGGTGTGTGGCATCTTCAGAATAGTAGCTGAAGCAGACAGAAGAAGCAAGTTTCTTTTGACAAAGTTTAGGTGTGGCACCATGGATGATTTAGTCTGATGCATCAGGCACTGGTGTGTGGAAATCCTGGCTTCTTCATGCCTGACTTATCTTCCCAATGGTCAGTTTCTCCACATTTTGGGTGTACAGACAAATTTTCCTTGGGTAACTATGGCTCCTACAGCACTAAACACCCTCTCTGATTCTGCACTGCTGGCCGGGCAGGAAAGCTTGTCCATGGCGAACTCGGCCAGTTGTGCCGACAAATCGACTTTGGCTGCCCAGTAGTCCAGGGGATCTTTGATGTGGGGTGGCAGGGTGCAGTCCAAGTATGCCACAACCTGCTGGTTCAGGTTCTGATCTATGTCTAGCTGCTGCTGGTGGTGAGTAGTTTATTCAGTAGGTGGGATGTAGTCACCATGTCTCCTGTACCCTGGCCAGCCAGATTTTGCAGCATCTGTTCCAGGACATGAACCAGTGGAATGACATTATCCATCCTGTAGTCCTGGCGATGACAAATAAAGGGCCCGAGCAAACGGCAGGTTTCATGCATGAGCTGCCACTGGCTGACATCAAAGTTACACAGTGGAGTACCTCTCTCCACCTGTATCATCAAGAAATTGTTTATGGCCTTTTTCTGTTCATATAATCGGTCCAACATACGGAGAGTGGAATTCCAAGGGGTGGAAACCTTGGATTTTAGCCTACCGTATGTTGAGGGATGCTGTTCTGCTGCTATAGCTCAAGGAGGATGTGCTTTGCAGTGTACGAGTGGGAAAAGTGCATGAAAAGTTTCCTGGCCATTTTCAGGATGTCTTGCAGATGGGGTGAAGACTTAAGGAACCGCTTTACAACCAGATTAAACACGTGCGCCATGCAGGGCGCATGGCTCAGCCCTCCTTGACGCACCGCCAACACTACGTTCTTACCATTGTCGGTCCCCATAGTTTCGATTTTGAGTTGTAGCGGAGAAAGCTAGGATTCTATTTCTTGATGAAGGATGCAGAGCAAAATAGGTGCAGAACAGCATCACATTGCCGTGCCCTGCACATGTGGTATGCTGGAGGAGCACAGTAAATTGTCCCTGCAGTGGAGGCTGAGGAGGCAGAGGCGGACATTGTCGCAGGACCAATAGTGTGAGAACGTGGAGGCGGAAGCAGCGTCACCTGGCCAAGTTGCTGGTGTGGCTTGGCAGGAACAACATTTACCCAGTGGGTAGAATTGAGCGAACACCTGGATGTTCGGGTTCGAGAAGTTCGGCCGAACTTCCCAGAAATGTTCGGGTTCGGGATCCGAACCCGATCCGAACTTCGTCCCGAACCCGAACCCCATTGAAGTCAATGGGGACCCAAACTTTTCGGCACTAAAAAGGCTGTAAAAAAACCCAGGAAAGAGCTAGAGGGCTGCAAAAGGCAGCAACATATAGGTAAATCCCCTGCAAACAAATGTAGATAGGGAAATGAATGAAAATAAAAATAAAATAAATAAAATTAACAAATATCAATTGGAGAGAGGTCCCATTGCAGAGAATCTGGCTTCACGTCACCCACCAATGTAACAGTCCATTGTCAGAAATTTAGTTCCAGGCACCCAGGCAGAGGAGAGAGGTTCCTTAACAGAGAATCTGGCTTCATGTTAGCAGAGAATCAGTCTTCATGTCATAGCAGAGAATCATGCTTCACGTAACCCAACACTGGAACAGTCCATTGTCAGATATTTAGGCCCCAACACCCAGGCAGAGGAGAGAGGTCCCGTAACAGAGATTCTGGCTTCATGTCAGCAGAGAATCAGTCTGCATGTCATAGCAGAGAATCAGGCTTCACGTCAGCCACCAGTGCAACAGTCCATTGGCATATATTTAGGCCCAGCACCGAGGCAGAGGAGAGAGGTCCCGTAACAGAGAATCTGTCTTCATGTCAGCAGAGAATCAGTCTGCATGTCATAGCAGAGAATCAGGCTTCACGTCAGCCACCAGTGCAACAGTCCATTGGCATATATTTAGGCCCAGCACCCAGGCAGAGGAGAGAGGTCCCCTAGCAGAGAATCTGTCTTCATGTCAGCAGAGAATTAGTCTGCATGTCATAGCTGAGAATCAGGCTTCACGTCAGCTACCAGTGCAACAGTCCATTGGCATATATTTAGGCCCAGCACCCAGGCAGAGAAGAGAGGTCCCGTAACAGAGGATCTGGCTTCATGTCAGCAGAGAATCAGTCTGCATGTCATAGCAGAGAATCAGGCTTCACGTCAGCCACCACTGCAACAGTCCATTGGCATATATTTAGGCCCAGCACACAGGCAGAGGAGAGAGGTCCCGTAACAGAGAATCTGTCTTCATGTCAGCAGAGAATTAGTCTGCATGTCATAGCAGAGAATCAGGCTTCACGTCAGCGCAACAGTCCATTGGCATATATTTAGGCCCAGCACACAGGCAGAGGAGAGAGGTCCCGTAACAGAGAATCTGTCTTCATGTCAGCAGAGAATTAGTCTACATGTCATAGCAGAGAATCAGGCTTCATGTCAGCTACCAGTGCAGCAGTCCATTGGCATATATTTAGGCCCAGCACCCAGGCAGAGGAGAGAGGTCCCCTAGCAGAGAATCTGTCTTCATGTCAGCAGAGAATTAGTCTGCATGTCATAGCAGAGAATCAGGCTTCACGTCAGCTACCAGTGCAACAGGCCATTAGCATATGTTTAGGCCCAGCACCCAGGCAGAGGAGAGAGGTCCCGTAACAGACAATCTGGCTTCATGTCAGCAGAGAATCAGTCTGCATGTCATAACAGAGAATCAGGCTTCACGTCAGCCACCACTGCAACAGTCCATTGCCAGATATTTAGGCACAGCACCCAGGCAGAGGAGAGAGGTCCCGTAACAGAGAATCTGTCTTCATGTCAGCAGAGAATTAGTCTTCATGTCATAGCAGAGAATCAGGCTTCACGTCAGCCACCAGTGCAACAGTTCATTGGCATATATTTAGGCCCAGCACACAGGCAGAGAAGAGAGGTCCCGTAACAGAGAATCTGTCTTCATGTCAGCAGAGAATTAGTCTGCATGTCATAGCAGAGAATCAGGCTTCACGTCAGCCACCAGTGCAACAGTCCATTGGCATATATTTAGGCCCAGCACCCAGGCAGAGGAGAGAGGTCCTGTAACAGAGAATCTGTCTTCATGTCAGCAGAGAATTAGTCTTCATGTCATAGCAGAGAATCAGGCTTCACGTCAGCCACCACTGCAACAGTCCATTGTCAGATATTTAGGCCCAGCACCCAGGCAGAGGAGAGAGGTCCCGTAACAGAGAATCTGTCTTCATGTCAGCAGAGATTTAGGCTACTTTCACACTAGCGTTCGTCGGTCCGCTCGTGAGCTCCGTTTGAAGGGGCTCACGAGCGGACCCGAACGCAGCTGTCCAGCCCTGATGCAGTCTGAATGGAGCGAATCCGCTCAGACTGCATCAGTCTGGCGGCGTTCAGCCTCCGCACGGACGGGCGGACAGCTAAACGCTGCTTGCAGCGTTCGGGTGTCCGCCTGGCAGTGCGGAGGCGTGCGGATCCGTCCAGACTTACAATGTAAGTCAATGGGGACGGATCCGTTTGAAGATGCCACAATATGGCTCAATCTTCAGGCGGATCCGTCCCCCATTGACTTTACATTGAAAGGCTGGACGGATCCGTACGAGGCTATTTTAACACTTAGCTGTTATATGCTAAAATAATGCAGACGGATCCGTTCTGAACGGAGCCTCCGTCTGCATTATTATGATCGGATCCGTTCAGAACGGATCCGATCGAACGCTAGTGTGAAAGTAGCTTTAAGTCTGCATGTCATAGCAGAGAATCAGGCTTCACGTCAGCCACCAGTGCAACAGTCCATTGGCATATATTTAGGCCCAGCACCCAGGCAGAGGAGAGAGGTCTCGTAACAGAGAATCTGGCTTCATGTCAGTAAAGAATCAGTCTGCATGTCATAGCAGAGAATAAGGCTACAAGTCAGCCACCAGTGCAACAGTCCATTGGCATATATTTAGGCCCAGCACACAGGCAGAGGAGAGAGGTCCCGTAACAGAGAATCTGTCTTCATGTCAGCAGAGAATTAGTCTGCATGTCATAGCAGAGAATCAGGCTTCACGTCAGCCACCAGTGCAACAGTCCATTGGCATATATTTAGGCCCAGCACCCAGGCAGAGGAGAGAGGTCCCGTAGCAGAATCTGTCTTCATGTCAGCAGAGAATTAGTCTGCATGTCATAGCAGAGAATCAGGCTTCACGTCAGCCACCAGTGCAACAGTCCATTGGCATATATTTAGGCCCAGCACCCAGGCAGAGGAGAGAGGTCCCGTAACAGTGGATCTGGCTTCATTTCAGCAGAGAATTAGTTTGCATGTCATAGCAGAAAATCAGGCTTCACGTCAGCCACCACTGCAACAGTCCATTGTCAGATATTTAGGCCCAGCACCCAGGCAGAGGAGAGAGGTCCCGTAACAGAGATTCTGTCTTCGTGTCAGCAGAGAATTAGTCTGCATGTCATAGCAGAGAATCAGGCTTCACGTCAGCCACCAGTGCAACAGTCCATTGGCATATATTTAGGCCCAGCACCCAGGCAGAGGAGAGAGGTCCCGTAACAGAGAATCTGTCTTCATGTCAGCAGAGAATTAGTCTGCATGTCATAGCAGAGAATCAGGCTTCACGTCAGCTACCAGTGCAACAGTCCATTGGCATATATTTAGGCCCAGCACCCAGGCAGAGGAGAGAGGTCCCGTAACAGAGAATCTGGTGTCATGTCAGCAGAGAATCAGTCTGCATGTCATAGCAGAGAATCAGGCTTCACGTCAGCCACCACTGCAACAGTCCATTGGCATATCTTTAGGCCCAGCACACAGGCAGAGGAGAGAGGTCCCGTAACAGAGAATCTGGCTTCATGTCAGCAGAGAATTAGTCTGCATGTCATAGCAGAAAATCAGGCTTCACATCAGCCACCACTGCAACAGTCCATTGTCAGATATTTAGGCCCAGCACCCAGGCAGAGGAGAGAGGTCCCGTAACAGAGGATCTGGCTTCATGTCAGCAGAGAATCAGTCTGCATGTCATAGCAGAGAATCATGCTTCACGTCAGCCACCACTGCAACAGTCCATTGGCATATAATTAGGCCCAGCACACAGGCAGAGGAGAGAGGTCCCGTAACAGAGAATCTGGCTTCATGTCAGCATAGAATTAGTCTGCATGTCATAGCAGAGAATCAAGCTTCATGTCACCCAACATTGGAACAGTCCATTGGCATATATTTAGGCCCCAACACCCAGACAGAGGAGAGGTTCATTCCACTTTGGGTAGCCTCGCAATATAATGGTAAAATGAAAATAAAAATAGGATTGAATGAGGAAGTGCCCTGGAGTACAATAATATATGGTTAAGGGGAGGTAGTTAATGTCTAATCTGGAGAAGGGACGGACAGGTCCTGTGGAAAACATGCCTGGTTCATTTTTATGAACGTCAGCTTGTCCACATTGGCTGTAGACAGGCGGCTGCGTTTGTCTGTAATGACGCCCCCTGCCGTGCTGAATACACGTTCAGACAAAACGCTGGCCGCCTGGCAGGCCAGCACCTCCAAGGCATAAAAGGCTAGCTCTGGCCACGTGGACAATTTAGAGACCCAGAAGTTGAATGGGGCCGAACCATCAGTCAGTACGTGGAGGGGTGTGCACACGTACTGTTCCACCATGTTAGTGAAATGTTGCCTCCTGCTAACACGTTGCGTATCAGGTGGTGGTGCAGTTAGCTGTGGCGTGTTGACAAAACCTTTCCACATCTCTGCCATGCTAACCCTGCCCTCAGAGGAGCTGGCCGTGACACAGCTGCCTTGGCGACCTCTTGCTCCTCCTCTGCCTTGGCCTTGGGCTTCCACTTGTTCCCCTGTGACATTTGGGAATGCTCTCAGTAGCGCGTCTACCAACGTACGCTTGTACTCGCGCATCTTCCTATCGCGCTCCAGTGCAGGAAGTAAGGTGGGCACATTGTTTTTGTAGCGTGGATCCAGCAGGGTGGCAACCCAGTAGTCCGCACACGTTAAAATGTGGGCAACTCTGCTGTCGTTGCGCAGGCACTGCAGCATGTAGTCGCTCATGTGTGCCAGGCTGCCCAGAGGTAAGGACAAGCTGTCCTCTGTGGGAGGCGTATCGTCATTGTCCTGCCTTTCCCCCCAGCCACGCACCAGTGATGGGCCCGAGCTGCATTGGGTGCCACCCCGCTGTGACCATGGTTCATCCTCATCCTCCTCCACCTCCTCCTCGTCCTCCTCGTCCTCCAGTAGTGGGCCCTGGCTGGCCACATTTGTACCTGGCCTCTGCTGTTGCAAAAAACCTCCCTCTGAGTCACTTCTAAGAGACTGGCCTGAAAGTGCTAAAAATGACCCCTCTTCCTCCTCCTCCTCCTCCTGGGCCACCTCCTCTTCCATCATCGCCCTAAGTGTTTTCTCAAGGAGACATAGAAGTGGTATTGTAACGCTGATAACGGCGTCATCGCCACTGGCCATGTTGGTGGAGTACTCGAAACAGCGCAACAGGGCACACAGGTCTCGCATGGAGGCCCAGTCATTGGTGGTGAAGTGGTGCTGTTCCGCAGTGCAACTGACTCGTGCGTGCTGCAGCTGAAACTCCACTATGGCCTGCTGCTGCTCGCACAGTCTGTCCAGCATGTGCAAGGTGGAGTTCCACCTGGTGGGCACATCTCATATGAGGCGGTGAGCGGGAAGTCCGAAGTTACGCTGTAGCGCAGACAGGCGAGCAGCGGCAGGATGTGAACGCCTGAAGCGCGAACAGACGGCCCGCACTTTATGCAGCAGCTCTGACATGTCGGGGTAGTTGTGAATGAACTTCTGCACCACCAAATTCAGCACATGCGCCAGGCAAGGGATGTGCGTCAAACCGGCTAGTCCCAGAGCTGCAACTAGATTTCGCCCATTATCGCACACCACCAGGCCGGGCTTGAGGCTCACCAGCAGCAACCACTCGTTGGTCTGTTGTTCTATACCCCGCCACAACTCCTGTGCGGTGTGGGGCCTGTCCCCTAAACATATGAGTTTCAGAATGGCCTGCTGACGTTTACCCCGGACTGTGCTGAAGTTGGTGGTGAAGGTGTGTGGCTGACTGGATGAGCAGGTGGAAGAAGAGGAGGAGGAAGCCGAGAATGAGGAGGTGGAAACAGGAGGCAAAGAATGTTGCCCTGCGATCCTTGGCGGCGGAAGGACGTGCGCCAAACAGCTCTCCGCCTGGGACCCAGCTGCCACTACATTTACCCAGTGTGCAGTTAGGAAGATATAGCATCCCTGGCCGTGCTTACTGGTCCACATATCTGTGGTTAGCTTTCTCTCAAATGCTTGTGAGATGGAGAGCTGAACGCTGCCGTGTGACATGGTTGAGACGCTTGGTGACAGAGGTGGTGGTGGTGTTGGTGGTACATCCCCTGTTTGCTGGGCGGCAGGTGCCAACGTTCCTCCAGAGGTGGAGGAAGAGGCCGAGGCGGCAGCTGCAGAAGAGGCCAAGGCGGCAGCAGCAGAAGAGGCCGAGGCGGCAGCAGCAGAAGAGGCCGAGGCGGCAGCAGCAGAAGAGGTAGCAGGGGGAGCCTGAGCGACTTCCTTGTTTTTAAGGTGTTTACTCCACTGCAGTTCATGCTTTGCATGCAGGTGCCTGGTCATGCAGGTTGTGCTAAGGTTCAGAACGTTAATGCCTCGCTTCAGGCTCTGATGGCACAGCGTGCAAACCACTCTGGTCTTGTCGTAAGCACATTGTTTGAAGAAGTGCCATGCCAGGGAACTCCTTGAAGCTGCCTTTGGGGTGCTCGGTCCAAGATGGCGGCGGTCAGTAGCAGGCGGTGTCTCTTGGCGGCGGGTATTCTGCTTTTGCCCACTGCTCCCTCTTTTGCTACGCTGTTGGCTCGGTCTCACCACTGCCTCTTCCTCCGAACTGTGAAAGTCAGTGGCACGACCTTCATTCCATGTGGGGTCTAGGACCTCATCGTCCCCTGCATCGTCTTCCACCCAGTCTTGATCCCTGACCTCCTGTTCAGTCTGCACACTGCAGAAAGACGCAGCAGTTGGCACCTGTGTTTCGTCATCATCAGAGACATGCTGAGGTGGTATTCCCATGTCCTCATCATCAGGAAACATAAGTGGTTGTGCGTCAGTGCATTCTATGTCTTTCACCGCTGGGGAAGGGCTAGGTGGATGCCCTTGGGAAACCCTGCCAGCGGAGTCTTCAAACAGCATAAGAGACTGCTGCATAACTTGAGGCTAAGACAGTTTCCCTGGTATGCATGGGGGTGATGTGACAGACTGATGGGCTTGGTTTTTAGGCGCCATCTGTGCGCTTTCTGCAGAAGACTGGGTGGGAGATAATGTGAACGTGCTGGAGGCCACCAAATTGACTAATGCCTGTACCTGCTCAGGCCTTACCATCCTTAGAACGGCATTGGGCCCCACCATATATCGCTGTAAATTCTGGCGGCTACTGGGACCTGAGGTAGTTGGTACACTAGGACGTGTGGATGTGGCAGAACGGCCACATCCTCTCCCAGCACCAGAGGGTCCACTAACACCACCACGACCATGTCCACGTCCGCGTCCCTTACTAGATGTTTTCCTCATTGTTATCGTTCACCACAACAACAAAAATATTATTTGGCCCAATGTATTGTATTCAAATTCAGCTGAATATAAATTTGAGGCCTAGTATTTAGGCGCTGGGTGACAGGTATGGGTTTACTGACAGAATTAGACTTGGAAATGCACAGTTGCGGGTGTGTGATGTTATTCTGAATGACCCTATGTGCACCTTGAATATGATATACCCTTTTAGGGATAGATTTCAAATAGCTCTGATACAGCAGAAACCACTAAATTATGAAATTGCTGAATTAGGAATTGTATTTCTTTTTCTTTTTAAAATCTTTTTTATTGATTTTATAAACATGAAATAATAAGTGTACAAACAAGGAATGCAGAATCATACTTGTACAAAGCACATATATTGACATCTTATTACAAAGTTTAATACAACCGCAAATGTGAGAACTGGCTAAGAGCGGTATCAATAATCTCAGTCCAAGAGGCACCATTATAAGATGTGCCATAAAAGCATTAGGGAGAGATCCATATCATTGGATTCACCTACAGCAGAACTCCAGGACTTCTATGCCTTCAATCTACACAACCGCGCGAAAACCAAATGAGAACAGATGAACTCAAGCTTAGTTTGAAGGGGAGAAAGTGCCGTAAATAGTTGGACATACAAATTGCTGTTGATTGCATTCCGGAATTCCAACATAAAAAACCGTACATACAATAACAACCCGCTTAAAGGAACGGTATGAAATTAACAAGAAAAGGGGGGGGGGAAGGGGAGGGGGAATAAGTGAATGGCAGCTGGTGAAGAAGAGTGTGGAGGAAGGGGGGGGGGTAGGAGTGTGAACTAGACTGTACGAAAAATTTTGGGCCAGCAAATCCAAGGGAAGTATACCAAGCATTAATATTTAGGGTATTCTTTTATGACGAAAAGTTTTTCCTTTAAGGTCAACCGACTTGCAGGGGTATTGAGATAAAGGTGACCTATACCCTCTAAAAATTGTAGGAAAGAAATGTAAGAAAGAAATGTAAGAAAGAAATGTAAGAAAGAGATGAGATGAGACCCGATGAGCACTGCTGCTCAAGGAGATGGGGGTGTCAGCTCTCCAAACTGGTGAGGAGAAATTATGTTTTTCCTAGACATCCATGGAGACCATATTTTAATATATTTATGACGGGATCTGAGTTCCCAGTGTGAGAGTTCCTCCAATCTGGCTATTGCTTCTATTTTACCTCTCCATTGCGATATTGAAGGGGGAACTTCTGATTTCCAATTAGATGCTATCAATAATCTAGCTGCTGCCAGCATTATCTTCAAGAGATATGTTTTTGAGACTGAGATGGAACTAGGTACCAACGACAACAGAGCTATTTCTGGGCAACAGGAAAGCACCTCCCCCTTCAAATCCAAGATTTCCCCTACCAGCCTAAAAACCAAATCCCAAAAGGCTTTTATTTTAGGGCATGTCCACCATATATGTAGAAAGGAACCCTTTTCAGACAAACATCTCCAGCATCCGTTGGATGTGTCTCCATACATCTGACTCAGTCTTACTGGGGTTAGATACCACCTTGTGAGAATTTTGTATGCGTTCTCTTGTATGGTTACACATCTTGAGATGTTTTTCGGAGCACTTAAAATAGTCTGTAACTCTCTGTCAGAGAATTTCTTGCCTAGGTCATTTTCCCAATCCCTAATGAAATATAAAGCAGGAGGTACCTCTACGAGTAGCAGATTCCTCATCACCTGGGAGGTAATCTTTGATGGGTATTGCGTTTGTGAGGCCAATTTTTCAAACCAATTTAGTGAGGGACTGTTTTGGTTCTTTTTAAGAATAGGGCCGAATATAGTTTTCAAACATAAAAATTGCATCTGGTTGAGGTTAGGTAAGTTAAACTTACTCCTTAGGGTGGGGAGGTCAAGGAAGGCGCCTTCCTCATCTAGTAGCTCCTGTATTGATTGATCAGAGTTTCGTAAGTGAGGAGGTAAGGTAGTGGCACTGTCTTTATAAATGTTGATGCAATCCCCTATGTTGATAATTGATGATGGGTATTTAAGACAGGTATCTTTTATATGTTTGTTCTTCCAAAGTGCTAACGTTACCGACGCCAGTGGCCCACCTAAGTTTGTGCGAGGGGGCTTCTCATAATCTGATAATAATAAAGGTCTAATGGGACAGCCCACCAGATCATTTTCCAGCGGGATCCATAATTTATGATGTGGTTTCCTGATCAGATCAATGACTCTGTTAAGGTGCACCGCTCTGTGGTATCTTTTAATAGATGGTAGTCCTATTCCACCTTTTGTGAAGGGAAGGAGCAAAATTTTGTTGGAAATTCTGGGCTTTGCATTCCCCCAGATATAGGAGGAGCACAGTTTTCTAAAAGATACATAAAAGCTGTTTGGCAGTTTTACTGGGAGGGCTTGTAATAAGTAGGTGAATTTAGGGACTATTAGGGAATTAAATATATTACGTCTGCCTATCCATGAGATAAAGGAGGGCGACCAGGAGTTTAGTATTGCTGGGATGGATTTTAAAAGGGGAGGGAAGTTGGCTTCGTATAAACTATTGAGGTCCGGTGTTATATTTATTCCTAGGAATTTTATATGTGAGTTAGTCCATTCGAATGGGGAATTTTTTTTGAGTGACTGTAGGAGTTTGGGGGGAAGGTTTATGTTCATCGCTTCAGATTTGGCTAGATTTATTTTAAAATTTGAGATGAAGCCGAAGGTTTTAAAAATCTCTATTATCGCAGGGAAAGCTTGTGTTGGATTTGAGATCATTAAGAGTAGATCGTCGGCGTATGCGGCTTGCTTGATCTCCAATTGACCACATGTCAAGCCCTTTATCTCTTTGGATTGTCTGATGCATTGAAGAAGATGTTCAATCGTTAGAATGAAGAGAATCGGAGACAAGGGACAACCCTGTCTGGTTCCGTTGTTTATCAAAACTGACTGAGAGAGGGTATCATTAACTTTAATATTGGCGCTCGGACATGTGTACATAGAAAAAATTGCGTCTATAAAAGGAGTTGGGAAACCAAACTGTACCAAGGTGCTTTTGACAAAGGCCCATGCCACCCTGTCAAATGCTTTTTCAGCATCCGTCCCCAATACCACAAAAGGAGTCCCAGTCTTTTTTGCAAGCGCTATAGCGTTGATAACTTTATACGTGTTATCTTTACCTTCACGTCCAGGTACGAATCCTGTCTGGTCCGGGTGTAAAAGATCTTTTAATAAAGGTTTTATTCTATTAGCCAGAATCTTGGCGTATATTTTGATGTCTAAGTTCAGCAACGATATAGGTCTATAACTGGAGCACAAGGTAGGGTCCTTTTGTGGCTTGGGGATCAGAGTGATATGTGCACCAACCGACTGAGGCGGGAAAGCCCTACCCCTAAAGGCCTCATTAAAGGAATTGAGTAAGTGAGGCTTTAAAGTCTCTTTAAAAGAGAGGTAATACAGCATTGGGAGACCATCCGGTTCAGGAGACTTTCCTTTAGCCATCTTATTAACCACCTCCGGACCGCCTAACGCGCCGATGCGTCCGGAAGGTGGTTGCTTTTCTCCTCCTGGACGCATCGGCGCGTCATCTCGCGAGACGCGAGATTTCGCCGCAGCCGGCCCGCACATGCGCATCGCGGGCCGGCATTTCATAGAGGAGTATTTCGTCAGGACCTGCCAGCCAGCGATCATTGGCTGGCAGGTTGCTGATTTTCAAAAAAGCCAATCACAGAGCCATATAGCAGATCATATTTGTAAATATGATCTGTTATATGGCTGCCTGCTCCTCTGCTGGTTCTTTTCGTCGGTTGGATCCAGCAGAGGAGCAGGCTTCACAGTGAGTACACCAACAGTACATACTTAGCCCCAGATCACCCCCCTGAACCCCTATTAACCCTTTGATCACCCCTTCTAGCCCCTGTCAATCACTAGTGAAAGGAAAAAAAGTGATCAGTGCAAACTGTCACTTTTTTTTTTCACTGGTATTGACCGTTAGGTTTTAGGTATAGTTTAGGTCCCTTGGTTAGGTAGTTAGGGATCAGTTAGCGCCCAGCCCACCGCACCGCAGTCCGTTATTCGCTGATTAGCGTATCGCTAATCAGCATTTGTACTTTTATAGTATCTGGAAGTGATCAAAACTGATCACGGTCAGATCTATAACTGTATTAGTGTCACTTTAGGTTCGCCCTCCACCCAAAACGCAGTGTTTGCCCGATCAGGCCTGATCGGTCGCCCACACGTGCGTTCGCCCACACCCGCCCCACCGCAGTGACAAAAAAAAATTTTTTTTTGATCGCTGCACATCCACTTTACACGCACTGCGGCGATAAAAAAATCACTTGATATTTTTTATCAACCGCAGCGGCCTCCGGTACTTCGCTAGCCTCCCCTTTGTAAGACAGGCTTGCTTTTTTTACCTGGGTAGTCTCAGGGAATACCCCTAAATTTAGTTGCCCACATGTCAAACAGGGGGTATTCCTCTGAAGAGGCCTACAGGCTTCTGACCCAGTCGGATGAGGAGTGGGAACCCTCATCTGATGAATCCAGCGGGTCAGAATACGAACCTGTAGAAAGCAGCGGCTCTCTGACCCAAAGTTCGGACGAGGAGGCTGAGGTCCCTGATAGAACCAGGCGTACCCGGCCCCGTGTTGCTAGACCGCAGGTTGCGCAGGATCCGCTTCAAGAGCATCAGAGTGGGGCTGGTGCTGCCGGATTACGTGGTGAGGCATACACCAGCAGACCAGCCCATCCTGGACCTAGTACCAGCACTGCCGTACAACCTGGTGAAGTAGCGAGCACCAGAAGGGCAGTTGAAGCTGGTACGGTGGCACGAGCAGTAGTGACCCCGTCGCAGCCACCGCAAAGACGTGCCCGTAGAGCCCCTAGAATCCCAGAGGTGCTGGCAAACCCTGATTGGCAGCCCCCAACTTCAGCCGCACCTGTAGTTCCCCCTTTCACCGCCCTGTCTGGAGTTCGGGTTGAGACAGCTCAGATCGGTTCGGCCCTGGGATTTTTTGAGCTGTTCTTGACTGCGGAGCTCTTAGACATAGTCGTGGCAGAGACAAACCGGTATGCCACACAATTTATAACCGCTAACCCGGGAAGCTTTTATGCCCAGCCTTTCCGGTGGAAACCAGTCCAAGTTTCCGAATTTAAAACTTTTCTGGGCCTCCTCCTCAACATGGGCCTGACAAAAAAACATGAATTGCGGTCATATTGGTCCACGAACCCAATTCATCACATGCCCATGTTCTCTGGTGCAATGTCCAGGACACGATTTGAGACCATCCTGCGTTTCTTGCACTTTAGTGACAACACCGCCTCCCGTCCCAGAGGCCACCCTGCTTTTGACCGGCTCCACAAAATTCGGCCCCTCATAGACCATTTCAACCAGAAATTTGCAGATTTGTATACCCCTGAGCAAAACATCTGCGTAGACGAGTCCCTAATACATTTTACCGGGCGCCTTGGCTTCAAACAATACATCCCAAGCAAGCGCGCCCGGTATGGGGTCAAATTGTATAAGCTCTGTGAAAGGGCCACAGGCTATACCCACAAATTTCGTGTCTATGAGGGAAAAGATCAGACCCTGGAGCCGGTCGGTTGCCCTGACTACCTGGGGAGCAGTGGGAAGATAGTTTGGGACTTGGTGTCACCCTTATTCGGCAAGGGGTACCATCTTTATGTGGACAATTTTTACACAAGTGTGGCCCTCTTTAGGCATTTGTTTCTAGAACGGATTGGCGCCTGTGGTACCGCGCGAACTAGTCGCGCGGGCTTCCCCCAACGGCTCGTTAGCACCCGTCTTGCAAGGGGGCAGAGGGCCGCACTGTGTAACGAAGAACTGCTCGCGGTGAAATGGAGAGACAAGCGTGACGTTTACATGCTCTCCTCCATTCACGCAGACACGACAATACAAATTGAGCGAGCAACCCGTGTCATTGAAAAGCCCCTCTCAGTCCACGACTATAACCTCCACATGGGAGGGGTCGACTTCAATGACCAGATGTTGTCTCCGTATTTAGTTTCCCGCAGAACCAGACGCTGGTATAAGAAGGTGTCTGTATATTTGATTCAATTGGCGCTGTATAATAGTTTTGTTCTCTACAGTAAGGCTGGGAGAACTGGATCCTTCCTCAAATTTCAGGAAGAGATCATTGAGAACCTCCTGTATCCAGAAGGTTCCGTGGCCCCATCCACCAGTGTAGTTAGCCGTCTACACGAGCGACATTTCCCCAATGTCGTTGCTGGTACCTCAACCCAACCGTCACCCCGAAAAAGATGTCGTGTCTGTAGCAGGAGTGGAATAAGGCGTGACACCCGGTATTTCTGTCCTGACTGTCCTGACCACCCTGCCCTATGCTTAGGGGATTGTTTCCGAAAGTACCACACACAGGTACACCTAGCATAGGGATCACATCTCACCAGGATAGGCACACAGGGCTATTAGGGCCCATTCACTCACACAGCTGCTGCAAACGTCTCCTTTCACATGGGACAAAGTGCATAACGCACTTCGCCACATCTTTGGGCGATTTGCACATTGACCCATGGGGGAGGAGAGGTTTGTTCTATAAAGGTAAAAAAAAAAAAACAAAAAAAAAAAAAAAAAACAGGTAAGCAAACAGGTTAATGTTTAGTTCCAAAAGTTAAAGTTACATGTTCTGTTCCAAAGTTAATAAAATTATTGCGTTGTGGCCTGGTTTTTTCTTTTTTTTTTTTTTTTTCTTTTTACCTTCCAGGTGGACCAACCGATGAACTAGCTGCAGCACCGATGTGCATTCTGACAGAAGCATTGCGCTGCTGTCAGATTACACGCAAGTCGGTGTATGCGGCGCTGCAAGACGGGATTTTCTCCTCTGCAGTGACAGATACGTTTGCCGAAGCATACGAGCTGAGGAGGAGGCGGCGTTCCTATGCTTTGGCAAGCATTTTGTATATATATATATATATATATATATATATATATATATATATATATAAAAAAAAAAATCCCGGCAATGATTTATTCATCCACATCGATTGATGCGAATGGAGAAATCTGGTTTGCCAGGGCATACGAGCTAAGTGGGTATGGATGTAGGGCGGAGCTCCTATGTCCTGGCAGACGCCTTTCCCCTCCATTTTTTTTTTTTGGCAGAGATTTTTTCATCCACATTGATCGATGCGAATGAAGAAATCTGTGCCGTTCATTTTTTTCTTTCAGCCCAGAAGCTGAACGGAAAAAAAAATCTCATTACCTGTATGCTCAATATAAGGAGAATAGCAGAAACTCCTAATGCTGGCCATACATGTAATGATTGCGGAGACCCTCAAATGCCAGGGCAGTACAAACACCCCACAACTGACCCCATTTTGGAAAGAAGACACCCCAAGGTATTTGCTGAGGGGCATATTGAGTCCATGAAAGATTGAAATTTTTGTCCTAAGTTAGCGGAAAGTGAGACTTGGTGAGAAAAAACAAAAAAAAATCAATTTCCGCTAACTTATGCGAAAAAAAAAAAATTCTATGAACTTGCCAGGCCCCTCATTGGATACCTTGGGGTGTCTTCTTTCCAAAGTGGGGTCACATGTGGGGTATTTATACTGCCCTGGCTTTTTAGGGGCCCTAAAGCGTGAGAAGAAGTCTGGGATCCAAATGTCTAAAAATGCCCTCCTAAAAGGAATTTGGGCCCCTTTGCGCATCTAGGCTGCAAAAAAGTGTGACACATCTGGTATCGCCGTACTCAGAAGAAGTTGGGGAATGTGTTTTGGGGTGTCATTTTACATATACCCATGCTGGGTGAGAAAAATATCTTGGTCAAATGCCAACTTTGTATAAAAAAATGGGAAAAGTTGTCGTTTGCCAAGATATTTTTCTCACCCAGCATGGGTATATGTAAAATGACACCCCAAAACACATTCCCCAACTTCTCCTGAGTACGGCGATACCAGATGTGTCACACTTTTTTGCTGCCAAGGTGGGCAAAGGGGCACATATTCCAAAGTGCACCTTTCGGATTTTGCAGGGCATTTTTTACACATTTTGATTGCAAGGTACTTCTCACACATTTGGGCCCCTAAATTGCCAGGGCAGTATAACTACGCCACAAGTGACCCCATTTTGGAAAGAAGACACCCCAAGGTATTCCGTGAGGGGCACGGCGAGTTCCTAGAATTTTTTATTTTTTGTCACAAGTTAGCGGAAAATGATGATTTTTTTTTTTTTCTCTTTTTTCCTTACAAAGTCTCATATTCCACTAACTTGCGACAAAAAATAAAAAATTCTAGGAACTCGCCATGCCCCTCACGGAATACCTTGGGGTGTCTTCTTTCCAAAATGGGGTCACTTGTGGCGTAGTTATACTGCCCTGGCAATTTAGGGGCCCAAATGTGTGAGAAGTACCTTGCAATCAAAATGTGTAAAAAATGCCCTGCAAAATCCGAAAGGTGCACTTTGGAATATGTGCCCCTTTGCCCACCTTGGCAGCAAAAAAGTGTGACACATCTGGTATCGCCGTACTCAGGAGAAGTTGGGGAATGTGTTTTGGGGTGTCATTTTACATATACCCATGCTGGGTGAGAAAAATATCTTGGTCAAATGCCAACTTTGTATAAAAAAATGGGAAAAGTTGTCTTTTGCCAAGATATTTCTCTCACCCAGCATGGGTATATGTAAAATGACACCCCAAAACACATTCCCCAACTTCTCCTGAGTACGGCAATACCAGATGTGTGACACTTTTTTGATGCCAAGGTGGGCAAAGGGGCGCATATTCCAAAGTGCACCTTTCGTATTTCACCGGTCATTTTTTACAGATTTTGATTGCAAAGTACTTCTCACACATATGGGCCCCTAAATTGCCAGGGCAGTATAACTACGCCACAAGTGACCCCATTTTGGAAAGAAGACACCCCAAGGTATTCCGTGAGGGGCATGGCGAGTTCCTAGAATTTTTTATTTTTTGTCGCAAGTTAGTGGAATATGAGACTTTGTAAGGAAAAAAGAGAAGAAAAAAAATCATCATTTTCCGCTAACTTGTGACAAAAAATAAAAAATTCTAGGAACTCGCCGTGCCCCTCACGGAATACCTTGGGGTGTCTTCTTTCCAAAATGGGGTCACTTGTGGCGTAGTTATACTGCCCTGGCAATTTAGGGGCCCAAATGTATGAGAAGTACCTTGCAATCAAAATGTGTAAAAAATGCCCTGCAAAATCCGAAAGGTGCACTTTGGAATATGTGCCCCTTTGCCCACCTTGGCAGCAAAAAAGTGTGACACATCTGGTATCGCCGTACTCAGGAGAAGTTGGGGAATGTGTTTTGGGGTGTCATTTTACATATACCCATGCTGGGTGAGAAAAATATCTTGGTCAAATGCCAACTTTGTATAAAAAAATGGGAAAGTTGTCTTTTGCCAAGATATTTCTCTCACCCAGCATGGGTATATGTAAAATGACACCCCAAAACACATTCCCCAACTTCTCCTGAGTACGGCGATACCACATGTGTGACACTTTTTTGCTGCCAAGGTGGGCAAAGGGGCGCATATTCCAAAGTGCACCTTTCGGATTTCACCGGTCATTTTTTACACATTTTGATTGCAAAGTTCTTCTCACACATTTGGGCCCCTAAATTGCCAGGGCAGTATAACTACACCACAAGTGACCCCATTTTGGAAAGAAGACACCCCAAGGTATTCTGTGAGGGGCATGGCGAGTTCCTAGAATTTTTTATTTTTTGTCGCAAGTTAGTGGAAAATGAGACTTTGTAAGAAAAAAAAAAAAATAAAAAATCATCATTTTCCGCTAACTTGTGACAAAAAATAAAAAGTTCTATGAACTCACTATGCCCATCAGCGAATACCTTAGGGTGTCTACTTTCCGAAATTGGGTCATTTGTGGGGGTTTTCTACTGTCTGGGCATTGTAGAACCTCAGGAAACATGACAGGTGCTCAGAAAATCAGAGCCGTTTCAAAAAGCGGAAATTCACATTTTTGTACCATAGTTTGTAAATGCTATAACTTTTACCCAAACCATTTTTTTTTTGCCCAAACATTTTTTTTTTATCAAAGACATGTAGAACTATAAATTTAGCGAAAAATTTATATATGGATGTCGTTTTTTTTGCTAAATTTCACAGCTGAAAGAGAAAAATGTCATTTTTTTGCAAAAAAATCGTTATATTTTGATTAATAACAAAAAAAGTAAAAATGTCAGCAGCAATAAAATACCACCAAATGAAAGCTCCATTAGTGAGAAGAAAAGGAGGTAAAATTCATTTGGGTGGTAAGTTGCATGACCGAGCGATAAACGGTGAAAGGAGTGTAGTGCCGAAGTGTAAAAAGTGGCCTGGTCATGAAGGGGGTTTCACCTAGCGGGGCTGAAGTGGTTAAAGGTGTCTGATAGTTCGGAAGGTTTGATCAGTGCGCATAGGCTATCCGCTTGTTCTTGATTCAGATTAGGGAGCTGAATTTTACTAAGAAATTCTTTTGTGATGGTTCTTTTTTCTTCTATGAGGGTGTCGGTGTTAGACTTCTCTATATTGTATAAATCTGAATAGAAAATATGGAAGGCCTTTGCTATTTCCTGATCTTTATTAACTACTGTGTTCCCGTCTATCTGAATCGCTGAAATCCTAGATTTCCTTTTACGCTGCTTTATTACTGCCAGCATAAATTTGGTAGGTTTGTTTCCATGGGCGTAAAATTTATAGTTGGTGGCTAGGTATATCTTGGCTGAGTATTTATTAAGGAGTTCTCTAAGTTCTTCTCTAGTGGCAGAAAGTTCTAGTAATAGTTGCTTGTTTAGGGATTTTTTGTGCATGGATTCAAGCTTAGAAATTTTCTTGTAAAGATCATCTGTTTTAGCTCGTCTTAGTTTATTTTCGTGAGAGGCAATTGAGATGATTTCTCCTCTGATCACTGATTTATGCGCCTCCCATAACATCAAAGGAGATATTGATCCTACATTATTCAATAAGAAGTAATCTTTAAGCTTTGCTTCGATTTTGTCTCTGACCTGTGAACTATCTAAAAGAGTCTCATTGAGCCTCCAATTGAATGTCCTGGGAGACGCGTCAGGTAATTTAAAGGAGAGGAATGTGGGTGCGTGATCGGAGTGTATTATATTTCCAATACGTGTCTCCGTACAACAATGTAACAAAGCTACAGGGATTAGAATATAGTCGATTCTATGATACGTGTTATGCGGGTGAGAGTAAAAGGAGAAGTCCTTAGTATTTGGATTATTGGCTCTCCAGACGTCTATAAGGCTACTTTTATTGATTAACCTCTTAATAGTATTGAGCTTATTTATCGAGACTGAGGACTTGCCTATAGAGGTATCTATTTGAGGATTTAGTGCAACGTTAAAATCTCCTGCTATAATGGCTGTTCCTTCCCTGAATTCCTCGAACTGCTGCCAAATGTTTTTGAACCAGGATATTTGGGTAATATTTGGGGCATAAAGGTTGGCAAATGTGTAGGTTTGGGAGTTTATAGTCCCTTTTACAAACAAAAATCTTCCATTGGTGTCGGTTATTAAATCTTTCATGTTAAAGTCTATGTGTTTGTGAAAGCCAATACTTACACCTAGTTTATTGAATGTTCGGAAGAACTATGGAACCAAAGGTTATAATGTGATCTAGCTAAGTTAGGGATCTTTTTGTTTTTAAAGTGTGTTTCCTGTAGGAGTATCACATTGTTCCTTTCTTTGTGCAAGAAATGAAGAATCTGACTTCTTTTTGCGGGAGATTTAAGGCCTCTTACATTGTATGTAGCTAGATGTATTTCCGTCATTTTAAGTGTGAGGATAATGAGATCTAGTACTTACATAACCCCGGGTGCAATAATTTGATGTTGAGACTGCTGGACCCCGAAAGTGTTGAGGATTCGCTAGTTCACAAATAGTAAGGACATATAGGGATGGAAGGGGGCTGAAAGGTAAGAGAAATAACATAAATAACAAAAAAGGAGCGAACAGTAACGTCCCTCTGCATACAATGGTGACCAGGGAAAACATTGTCCCTTTAACGGACCCAATTAGGTCAGAACCTCCGTTGAGGTCAGAGAAAGCAGAGGTATTATACACATAAACCTGTCTATGACTTGCAAATATATAAATCTAAAGATTGTAATGATATGAGTTAAACATAAAAAGTGATGAAGCAGTGAGTGTTATAGATAGCAAAAATTATGTTGATACTCTCACAGATACTTGCTGGTGTGTGAGCCAGAGAGGGTATCACAGAGCCTCTTCTAAACTATCTATGACCTATGCCGCTGGCCACCTGGGTCCCCCATCTCAGACTCGCAAAAGCCAACTCTGATACCAAGAAAGCGAAACGGATGACCCAAGGGGCCCACATGGCCAGCAACACCCAATCTCACTCAGCTCACCGAACATGTTAACAAATCTAAATAAACATTGCATTACAGTAGAAATGACATTCCGTAAAGATGTGCTTAATCCTCTTCAGTCAGGATGCGTCTTGGGGTAAGTTTCCCTTGTTTCTTCTTGGATCTCTGTGGCTTACTACCCCCAACCGTTTCCCAAGATGTAGGAGGTATAATCTCATGTGGGATTAGAATGTCATTGGTGACTGACCAATCCGGAATGACCACATCTTGTATATCTAGGGCTGTAAGAATATCCGGAAGATCCCTTGGAGCTCTCAGGACATATTTTTTTTCTCTGTGTGTGATCAACATTCCGAATGGGAATAACCACCTAAAAGGAATGCGTTTTTGTCTGAGGTGTTCTGTGAGAGGCTTTAGTGCACGCCTTTTATTAAGGGTGGCTGGGGCCAGATCTTGGAACAGGAAGATTTGTGATCCTTCATATACGATATTTCCTTTTTCTCTTGCTCTTTTCATTATTAGATCCTTCTGCGCAAAATTTAAGAGCTTACAGATGATATCTCTTGGTGGATCACCTTGTTTAGGTTTAGGACGGAGGGCACGATGAGCTCTTTCTATTATCATCGGGTCAGTGTAATCTTCACCTAATAATGCTAGGCATATTTCTTTTGTTGCAGAAGGAATCGCTTCCATGGCGACAGATTCTGGGACGCCTATAATACGAATGTTATTCCTCCTACCCCTGTTATCCTGGTCCTCCAGGTAATCATATAAATGGTCTATATGTTGTTGGTAGACCGAAAGAGCAGCAGAGTTCTTACTAGTGTAATCAGCTACGGCTGACTGGTTAGACTCCAGTGCTTCAACCCTTTGACCTATTTGTCTCACTTCTCTTTTTATCTCAGAAAGCTCTTCTAACACCGGATTTAAGGCCTTGGATAAAGCTTGTGATATGAAGGACCTTGAAATTGGAAGATCAGGGGTGGCATCTATTTGTTCTTCTTCCTCACTATCTCTGTCTAGCTGAGGACAGTGCTGTTTTTGTGAGGCATTTTTGGGGGTTGACTGAGAGGCCCCTTGTATATTTGGATTTTTTTTCATCATGAATCTATCAAGGTCTGTTTGTGCAAGAGAAGAACCTTTTGGTTGTTTCTGAGGGTCTTGATCAGTCCCCTTGTATCTGCCGATTTTCACCATAAGTGCTAATGATCTGGCCCAACCAGCACTTTACTCACTGCTTCATAGAACTGCTAAATAAATAAATTGTCACATCACTCAATATGTATGTACATCTGTTGATTTTTTTCTTCTCACTGACCCCATGAGGAGGATCTAAGCAACAATGACCATGTTGTTCTGTGTTTTTCAAATGTGGTACTACCCCTTTAAGAAGAAAGAATGAAACAAACTTTGGACTTCAAAAGTTCACCTATTTAACCCTCAATCTTCAATCTTCAGGGGAACCTGGTCGGCACAGGGGCTGCCACACCTGCTTTAATTACTTAAACCGTTGGATGGATAAGCTGCCAATTGTAAAGGGTATATGTGGCAAAAAACAATCCACCGAACTAATTGAGTAGACTACACCGGAATCAACCTAATACAGGTAGATACTAAGGAGCAGCTGTACTTTACCCCATCTGTTGGTGATTATTGTAGCTGTGACTTTCTTCTGTGACTCTCTGCTTCTGCTTATTTTCTGTGCCCCCAGCCAGACCGCTGCTCTAACCTTCAGCTGGAGGTACAAAACTTCAGTGAGGCTGCCTGCAGTATGATTCTTCCTCCCTTTCCAATCCGGTAAGTACACTTCTTCTCTCTGGGCCCGCCTGCGGCTGCTAAGCGTCTTCTTTGGCCCTACTCCGTGACGTTGCGAACGCACGTTATAACTTTAGCCCCCGGCTTTGGGCCCGGACTAGGCCTCAGTGTCCGGCGCAGCTGCAGAGGTTATTTTTCACCTCCAATATGGTTGCGGTGACCGTCGGGCGCACTTTTCAGACCTCCGGTGTATGGACTTTGCGCAGGAAGCCCCTCCGCGGTATGTTTATAGGCTCACCGCTCCTGGGGGATATTCAGCTGTTCCGCTCTCCTCGAACTTTAGCCAGCCGCGTCTTCTATTTCAGCTTTCGGCCTAAGTGAACGGCTGATGTCTTCTTCTTTGGCCTCTGATTAATTCGTGGGGAGGGTCTCCTTTCGAGATATTATTTAAAGAGATATCCTTTTTATCATCCGGCCGTCCGGCCTACTCAAATCAGGCTCTTTAGGCCCCGACTTTATGAAACCTCCCGGATTAAGCTCTGGATCCAATGGAGGGATATTTGTATCCGTAAAGATAGGATTAGTTGTATAATAGCGTTAAAAAACACTTTTGGGTTCTTTGGTGACTTGATGTCTTTGGATTCTTTTATATAGAGCAGGAGCTGCAGTTCAATGCGACCTATCTCCACGGCCGTTAGCTCCGCCCCGAGGAATTGTATTTCAACCCAGAACAAAAACTGTGCTTGAACGAACACTAAATAACTTGCCCAGCTACAGCAGTAATGACAGATTTAGCTGGATATAAATTTGAGGCCTAGTATTTATGCGCTGGGTGACAGGTATAGATTTACTGACAGAATTAGACTTGGAAATGCACAGTAGCGTGTGTGTGAAGTTATTCAGAATGACCCTATCAGCACCTTGATTCTGATATACCTTTTTAGGGATGTATTTAAAGTAGGCCTGATACAGCAGAAACCACTAAATTAGGAAATTGCTAAATTGGGAATTGTATTTCAACCCAGAACAAAAACTGCTTTGACGGACACTAAATAACTTGCCCAGCCACAACAGTACAGCAGTAACAACAGATTTAGCAGGATATAAATTTGAGGCCTAGTATTTAGGCGCTGGGTGACAGGTATAGATTTACTGACAGAATTAGACTTGGAAATGCACAGTAGCGGGTGTGTGAAGTTATTCTGAATGACCCTATGTGCACCTTGAATATGATATACCCCTTTAGGGATAGATTTCAAATAGCTCTGATACAGCAGAAACCACTAAATTATGAAATTGCTAAATTGGGAATTGTATTTCAACCCAGAACAAAAACTGTGCTTGGACGGACACTAAATAACTTGCCCAGCCACAGCAATTTAGCAGGATATAAATTTGAGGCCTAGTATTTAGGCGCTGGGTGACAGAAATAGGTTTACTGACAGAATTAGACTTGGAAATGCACAGTAGCGTGTGTGTGAAGTTATTCAGAATGACCCTATGTGCACCTTGAATATTATATACCCTTTTAGGGATAGATTTCAAATAGCTCTGATACAGCAGAAACCACTAAATTAGGAAATTGCTAAATTGGGAATTGTATTTCAACCCAGAACAAAAAATGTGCTTTGACGGACACTAAATAACTTGACCAGCCACACCAGTAACGACAGAGTTAGCTGGATATAAACTTGAGGCCTAGTATTTAGGCGCTGGGTGACAGGTATACGTTTACTGACAGAATTAGACTGGGATATGGCCAAAAAATAACCACACTATTGATGGTTAAATGCACTTGGTGTGACAGCTTGACCAACCACACTACTGAGGGTTAAATGCACTTGGTGACAGGCGCAGCTTGCCCCTGATGTAGTATATGGCCAAAAAATAAACAGACTATTGCTGGTTAAATGCACTTGGTGTGACAGCTTGACCAACCACACTACTGAGGGTTAAATGCACTTGGTGACAGGCGCAGCTTGCCCCTGATGTAGTATATGGCCAAAAAATAAACAGACTATTGCTGGTTAAATGCACTTGGTGTGACAGCTTCATCCTGATGTAGGCTTTAGCCAAAAACAACTACACCATTGAGGGTTAAATGCACTTGGTGACAGGCGCAGCTTGCCCCTGATGTAGTATATGGCCAAAAAATAAACAGACTATTGCTGGTTAAATGCACTTGGTGTGACAGCTTCACCCGGATGTAGGCTTTAGCCCAAAAACAACCACACCATTGAGGGTTAAATGCACTTGGTGACAGGCGCAGCTTGCCCCTGATGTAGTATATGGCCAAAAAATAAACAGACTATTGCTGGTTAAATGCACTTGGTGTGACAGCTTCACCCGGATGTAGGCTTTAGCCAAAAAACAACCACACCATTGAGGGTTAAATGCACTTGGTCGCAGCTTGTGCTGGCGCACCACAAGACACAAAATGGTCGCCGATCACCCCAAAAATAAGTGACTGACAAACGGTCTGGGCAGCCTAAAAACAGTGAGCAATTGAGTATCAGCAGCTCAATGATCCACAGCTGCAGATCGATCACTGGATGGAGTCTTTTGGAGGAGTTAATCAGTCTAATCTCGCCCTAATGTCGCAGCTGCAACCTCTCCCTACGCTAATCAGAGCAGAGTGACGGGCGGCGCTATGTGACTCCAGCTTAAATAGAGGCTGGGTCACATGGTGCTCTGGCCAATCACAGCCATGCCAATAGTAGGCATGGCTGAGATGGCCTCTTGGGGCAAGTAGTATGACGCTTGTTGATTGGCTGCTTTGCAGCCTTTCAAAAAGCGCCAAGAAAGGGACGAACACCGAACCCGAACCCGGACTTTTACGAAAATGTCCGGGTTCGGGTCCGTGTCACGGACATCCCAAAATTCGGTTCGCTCATCCCTACCATTAGGCCATAAAGGACATATATTGTCCTTGACAGCAGTTACCGCTCCACACGTCGGCGCTGCCGTGCACTTTGTTAGACACTGAGTCTCAAAGACTGTCCCACCTTCTGTTCTACATATGTGTACCTTTTTCGCTATGAAATGATGGTTTGGGACTCTCCACCTCGGCTCAGCACAAGGCATCAGTTCTCTGAAAGGTCAACCACTTGGAAAGGGAGGCACTGCAGTACCAGCAACTTGGCCAGGAGAACGTTCAGCTTCTGCGCCGTTGGATGAGCACACACGTATTGTTGTCTCTTGACAATCGCTTTGATAATAAACTCCTGATGAAATGACTGATGAGGAGTAAAAGCAGCAAGAGCATCAGGACCAGCAGATGATGGGAAGGACAGACAGCTCCCTTCGGCTGAGGTGGTGGAGCCTTGACTGCATGAAAAACGGGTTTGTGCCACTGGGTGATGCAGCGGTTACTGCGACAGAAGGGACCACCACATCGGAGCCACGGTTCTCCCAGGCCACTTTATGGTGATGCTACATGTGTTGATGCAGGGCTATGGTGCCAAAGTGGGAACCCTGGCCATGCTTCACCTTCTGCCCACAAATTCGGCAAATGGCCATGTTCACCTCCTGTTGCGGCTTAAAAAACTGCCAGACCACCAAGTATCCCCCCCCCCACAACACTCCGCACTGACTGCCTGCTACCGCTGCCTCCGTGAACCCCTGCATCGCTACTTTCCAGGCAGGTAGGCTCCTGCGAGGTGGGTGGTCTACCCCTGTCATGTTTGGCCCCTGACCTCCCACTGCTGCTGCGCTGCTGACTCACAGCCATGCTACCACCTTGCTGGCTCAGCTGCTGCCTCACACATAAGCTGCCACCCTCTTCTCCTGATGATGAAACTCTTTCTTCACCCAGCTTCCAAGTGTGATTGACTACATCATCATCATCATCATCATCCGCTACTGTCTGAACTTCACTGATGTCACCCTCAACAGTCTCAGGGCCAGGGGCCTGACTGCTCGCAACACCAGCTCTCACACAACTCTCATTATCACTACTTGCCACACCTACCGGAGGAAGCTGCGGATGTCAACTCCAGATCTTGGCTGGGCAGTAGCTGCTGACCTCTAGTAGCTTGTATTTGTTGGAAATTGGACCCGAGCCTACGGCATATAATACTTCTCAATCTGAGGGAACAGAAAATGACAGAGGCAGGTTGAGGACAGTTGGGGGCACATGGCCTGCTCCCGGGCCATGCCAACTAAGTGTTGTGTCCAAGGAACTCTTGGATGGGAGTGTCTGATGTCACTTGCGATGAAGTCGAAGACCGAGTCAACCATTCAAGCACCCCCTGGGTTGCTGGCCAAGACACAACCGCTAGATGACACTGGGAGCTCAGGCCTCTTGCTGCGACTCCTGCTGCCACCCCCCCTTCTTCTGCTGCTACTTCTGCCTGCAACAGAAACATTTTGGCCACTGCCCGTTCCCTTTGAATAGCCTGTCACTTACTGTAAAATAAATTTAATTAAAAGTAAATTAATACAACCCAAAAAAGGCTGTAGTACAATCTAACTTCACCGTAGAATGGCTAATAGGACGTACGTATATTTCCTATTAATATACCCCATAAATTGCTGTATAGCAATGTAAATTCACTGCAGAACGGCAAATAAGACATTTTTGTATCCTATTAATACACCTGAAAAAAAAATGTAGAACAATGTAAATTCACAGCAGAATGGTTAATAGGACGTAAGTATATTTCCTATCATAAAACCCCGTAAATGGGTGTATAGCAATGTAACTTCACCGCAGAACGGTTAATAGGACGTATGTATATTTCCTATTAATACACCCTATATATGGCTGTATAGCAATGTAAATTCACTGCAGAAAGGCAAATAAGAAATTTTATTTTTCTATCAATACACCTGAAAAAAAAACTGTAAAACAATGTAAATTCACACAGATCGGCAAATAGGACGTAGGTATATTTCCTATTAATACACCCCGTAAATGGCTGTATATCAATGTAAATTCACCCCAGAATTGTTAATAGGACGTACGTATATTTCCTACCAATACACCTAGTAAATGGCTGTATAGCAATGTAACTTTGTAACAGCAGAACGGCAAATAAAATGAATGTTTTCTTTTACTATTAATACACCCCCACAAAATCTGTAGAACAATATAAATTCATCGCAGAATGGCTAAAAGGACGTAGGTATATTTCCTATTAATACACCCCGTAAATGGCTATATAACAATGTAAAATCACTGCAGAATGGTTAATAGAACGTACGTATATTTCCTATTAATGCACCCCATAATTGGCTATATAGCAATGTAACGTCACTGCAGAATGGTTAAATGGGTTGTCCGGGTTCAGAGCTGAACCCGGACATACCCTTATTTTCACCCAGGCAGCTCCCAAGAGGCTAGCATTGGAGCATCTGATGCTCCGATGTACTCCCTTGCCCTGCGCTAAATCGTGCAGGGCACAGGCTCTTTTGTTTCAATAACACACTGCCGGGCGGTAACTTCTGCTCGGTAGTGTGTTCGGTGACATCACCGGCTCTGAGGGGCAGGCTTTAGCTCTGCCCTAGCTGTTTTACTGGCTAGGGCAGAGCTAAATCCCGCCCATCAGTGCCGGTGAAGTCACCGGGGTTCCTGGCAACCCCATGGATAGATCCGGTACGTCACCAGAACTCCAAAAAATGCCCATTTAGCACAGGGAAAAGGAGAGCATCGGAGCATGAACTGCTCCGATGCTCATGTCAGGGGGGCTGCCGGGGTGAAAATAGAGGGATCTCCGGGTTCAGCTCTGACAACGCCTTTAATAGGACGTATGTATATTTCCTAATTAATACACCCTGTATATGGCTGTATAGCAATGTAAATTCACTGCAGAAAGGCAAATAAGAAACTTAAAAACTTTCCATTTGCTACTATTGGCAAGGTTGATGCGGAAATTGAAGGTTTGCCATTTACTTGTAGTTCCCGTTTTCTCCTACCTGCCAGGGTGGCGCTAGACAGCAAGAACATTGTTTGTGAGATTTGTGTAGATAGTGGAGCAGCTGTCAATCTCATTGATAATCAATTTGCAATAACGCATGGTTTCCAGGTATGCACTTTGGAAAAGGATATACCTGTTTCTGCTATCGATTCCGCTCCACTTTCTCAAAGATCGTTAAAGGGCATAGTTCACAATATCCGTTTGACTGTGGGTGACGCTCATGTTGAGGATATGTCATGTTTCGTCCTAACCTACTCCTCTAGTGTTGGGGCTACCCTGGCTCACTAAACATAACCCCACCATTGATTGGCAAGCAAAGCAAATAAATGGTTGGAGTGAGTTTTGCAGAGAGAATTGCCTCACGGCGTCTCTTTCAGAGGTTTCTACCAAGACTGTGCCACCTTTTCTCTCTGAATTTTTGAATGTGTTTTCTGAGAGTGGTGTCCAGGAGTTGCCCCCACGCCGGGAGTATGACTGCCCTATTAATCTCCTCCCAAGCGCCAAACTGCAAAAATCACGTTTATACAATCTCTCTCAACCTGAAAGAGTTGCTATGTGTACCTATATCTCTGAGAGGCTGAGAAAGGGACACATCCGACCCTCGAAGTCACCTGTTGCCGCTGTTTTTTTTTTTTTGTTAAGAAAAAAGATAGTTCTTTAAGACCTTGTCTGGATTTCAGGGAGTTGAACCATATCACGATTCGTGACCCATATCCGCTTCCTCTGATCCCGGACCTGTTTAACCAGATTGTTGGGGCTAAGGTTTTTTCTAAGTTGGATTTAAGAGGGGCATACAACCTAGTCAGGGTCAGGGAAGGGGACGAATGGAAGATGGCCTTCAATACCCCTGAGGGTCATTTCGAGAATTTGGTTAAGCCCTTTGGTTTGATGAATGCTCCGGTCGTCTTCCAACGACCGGAGCATTTGTACTGGTGTAATTTGTACTGGTGTATCTGGATGACATTTAGATTTTTTCTCCTGATTTCAAGACTCATCGAGACCACCTACGTCAGGTCTTGCTGATTCTGAGGGATAATAAATTGTACACTAAACTGGAAAAATGTGTGTTTGCGGTTCCGGAGATTCAATTTCTTGGCTTTCTTCTCTCTGCTTCTGGTTTTCGCATGGACCCTGAGAAGGTCAGCGCTGTGCTTGATTGGGAGCTTCCTGAGAATCAGGAGGTGCTGATGCGGTTTTTGGGTTTTGCAATTATTACAGAAAGTTCATTTTGAATTATTCCTCTGTTGTTAAGCCACTCACTGATATGACTAAAAAGGGGATAGATTTTTCTTTTCGGTAGATGCGCTTAAAGCCTTTTCTAGTATCAAAGAGAGTTTTGTTTCTGCTCCCATTTTGATACAACCTGATGTCGCTCTACCTTTTATTGTTGAGGTGGGTGTGGGTGCGGTCTTATCTCAGGGTCCCTCTCCTGCCAAATGGCGACCGTATGTATTTTTCTCAAATTATGATGTGGGAGATAGGGAGTTGTTGGCCATCAAATTAGCTTTTTAGAAAGGGAGCCAGACACCCTATTACCGTGTTTACAGACCATAAGAATCTGGCCTACTTGGAATCGGCCAAGCGTCTGAACCTGAGACAGGCTAGATGGTCTTTGTTTTTTTCTAGGTTTAATTTTGTTGTTACTTTCCGCCCTGGTGTTAAAAATGTGAAGGCGGATGCCCTGTCACGTTGTTTTCTGGGAGGGGGGAACTTTGAAGATCCGGTTCCCATTTTGGCTGAAGCGGTGGTCGCCTCTGCTATTTATCCTGATTTGGAGGCCAAGGTTCAGGTAGCTCAGGCAGAGGCTCCTGATCTTTGTCCCCCTGGAAGGTTGTTTGTGCCTCTCGCTTTACGACACAAGGTTTTTAAGGAGCACCACAATACTGTCTTTGCTGGGCACCTGGGGAGCAGAGCCACAGTGGATCTCATTGCTCGGAGATTCTGGTGGCCGACTCTTCATAAGACTGTTGAGGGTTTTGTGGCAGCCTGCGAGACCTGCGCTCGTGCCAAGGTCCCTCATTTAAGGCCATCGGGTTCTCTCCTCCCATTACCCATTCCTTCCCAGCCTTGGACGCATCTGTCCATGGACTTCATTACGGACCTGCCTCGTTCTTCGGGGAAGACTGTGATTCTGGTAGTAGTGGATCATTTTAGCAAAATGGCGCATTTCATTCCCTTTCCTGGGTTACCCAATGCTAAGATGCTGGCGCAAGCGTTTGTTGATCCCATTGTTAAATTGCATGGCATTCCTTCAGACATTGTTTCTGATAGGGGCACGCAATTTGTTTCCAGATTCTGGAAGGCCTTGTGTTCTCGCTTGGGGGTTTGGTTGTCGTTCTCTTCTGCTTTTCACCCGCAGTCGAATGGTCAGACCGAACGAGTCAATCAGAATCTGGAGACATATCTGCGCTGTTTTGTGGCGGAGAATCAGGAGGATTCGTGTTCTTTTTTGTCCCTTGCTGAGTTTGCTTTAAATAACTGTCGCCAGGAGTCCTCTGATAAGTCACCATTTTTTGGTGCATATGGGTTTCATCCGCAGTTTGGGACATTCTCTGGAGAGGGGTCTTCTGGTTTACCTGATGAGGAGAGATTTTCCTCTTCTGTCATTTATTTGACTAAAGATTCTGAGTAATCTGAAGAGGATGAGTGAGAGATATAAGCGTGTGGCAGATAAGAGACGTGTGCCTGGTCCAGACCAGAATGTGGGTGATCTGGTGTGGTTGTCTACAAAGAATATCAAACTGAAGGTTCCCTCCTGGAAGTTGGGTCCTAAGTTTCTTGGGCCTTACAGGATCTTGTCTGTCATCAATCCCGTTGCCTTCCGCCTTGATCTTCCTCAGACTTGGAAGATCCATAATTTTTTTCACAGGTCCCTATTAAAACCTTATGTCCAACCCACTGTACCCTCCTCTTTGCCTCCTCCTCCAATTGTTGTTGATAGTAATCTTGAATTTCAGGTCTCTAGGATTGTGGATTCTCGCATTATCCACGGTTCTCTCCAGTACCTCGTTCATTGAAAGGGTTATGGTCCTGAGGAGAGGATATGGGTCCCAGTGGCGGACATTAATGCCACGCGTCTCATCAGGGCTTTCCATAGATCTTATCCTGAGAAGGTGGGCTCTGAGTGTCCGGAGTTCACCCGTAGAGAGAGGGTTACTGTCACCGCCAGGTCTGTGAGAAGGTCTGTTAGACGTTCTGCTCTACCTCTTGCATGACGTTCTTTGTTTTGGTTTCACTTTGTCATCTCCTTTCCTTCTCCCAGCTGTCACCTATTTACACTAATTGTCTCCCTTTATATTCCCTCCCATACTGCCTCACTTTGCTGTTTATACTTCTTCCTGGATGAGTTGTTCACTGCTGGAGCCTGCTTCTGCTGATTCCTCATTTGTGTATTTGTGTTTCCTTGCCGGCTTGATTCTAGGTGACCCTGACTCCGTCCGTATTCAGTGCAGGGAGCCGGTGGTCGTGTCCCCTCACTATTATAGTGTTTTCAAGTGTCAAATAGTATTAGGTACGTGGACATGCAATCATCTACTATAAAGACCTTTGCATAGGCATAGCAGTCAGGGAGAGCTCTAGGGGTTTTATAGGGCTCACCCATATGCTCCTTAGTTTGGGATCAAGCCAGTCAGATGTTTATTTATAAGTTCAAGCTTTCTGCAACACCATCCGTGACACCAGGATTTCAACACACCAATGCCTGATGCATGAGTATAGATCATCCATGGTGCCACACCAACATTTTGACAAAAGAGACCGTTTTATTCTGGCTACCTGCCTCAGCTACTATTCTGATGCTGTTACCTGCCTGATGCCAAAAATCTGATGCCAAGTGCTCATTATTTCACCCACCATCTTCAGCGAGTACTAGTATTGCCACCTACCTCCACACTATGTCATCTTGCCACTCTGTGGCCTACTGATGCTGCCATGTCCACACTGTCACCTTGCCACTCTAGCCTCCAGATGCCATCTCCAACCTGGCCACTCGCTGTCCTCCCCATACTGCTGCAAACTACATACTCTGTGATTGTGCCACTCGATGGCCTCCTCATACTGCTGACACCCCAAAACACTGTCATTGTGCCTCCTGATGCTGCCGCTACCTCCAGGTAGCCCAATGCATTCCTTAGGCATCGTGGTTGCCTTCCGGGAAGGCCTGTGAAATCCAGCCCCCAGTATTACACTGGTAATACAATTATAGCCAATGCATTACAATACAGAAGTATTACAAAAATAAAAATAACATTTTGTGACAGAATGTTAGCACTAGTAAGTCCAATAGGTCGGCACTGCAGGTCATTATTTCTGTTTGATAAAGACACCTGCGAGTGTCAAAAAGTATCACAGGATTATGTGACAATAAACAAGAACCTTTTTCAGATAACTTATAGTGAGTGCCGGTCCTTTATTGCTTTTAGAATTTTTGCACTGTCATAAAATACAATATGTCACGAGAAAACAATCTCAGAATGGGCTGGATAAGTAAAAGCATTTAAAAGTTGCAACCACATAAAGTGACACATGTCAGATTTGCTAAAAATGGGCTGGGCAGAAAGGTGAAAAGGGGTGAATTTGCATTTGTTACGAGTTCTGAGTTTTTTGTCAAAATTATGAGCATTGTTTGGTTACAGGTAGGGTTGAGCAAACCCGAACTGAAAAGTTCAGGTTCGTATCGAACTTTTGGACCCTGAACCCGAACAATTCCGTCAAAGTTTTGGTTCAGTGTTCGGCGCTTTTTGAAAGGCTGCACAGCAGCCAATCAACAAGCGTCATACTACTTGCTCCAAGAGGCCATCACAGCCATGCCTACTAAGGCCATGGCTGTGATTGGCCAGAACAGAATGTAACCCAGGCTCTATGTAAGCTTGAGTCACGTAGCACTGCACGCCACTCTGCTGTTACAAGTGTAGGAAGAGGATGCTCCTGGACTTGTGATTTCAGGGAGAGAGTAGGAGAGACTCTAACTCAGCGATCTACAGACAAATATTTGTGTAGGTGCAGGGCACAATCGTTTTACCCTGCCCTGAGCTCATATAATTCAGTTAGTTAGGTGGGCGGCGGCGGCCATTTTATGCAAGCTCAGTGCACCAGCACTGCATCTGAGCTTTTGGGACATTGCAAATCACAATTTTTTGGGCAAACTACAACATCTGGATTCGGCCGAATGCACACGGCCGTTGTTCACGGCTGTGAGCGGTCCGTGGCACCACGGCCTGGATTCCTCCTGAGAGCAGGAGCGCACGGCGTCATGGGTTGCTATGACGCCGTGCGCTCCCTGCTGCCGCAATACAGTGATACACTGGTATGATCTATACCAGTGTATTACTGTACTGTGGCGGCAGCAGGGAGCGCATGACGTCATAGCAACCCATGACGCCGTGCGCTCCTGCTCTCAGGAGGAATCTAGGCCGCGGTTCAACGGCCGTGTGCATTCAGCCTTAGTCAGTGTGCAATTTAAGCTAGAAATACACCCATCATTTTCTGGGGTTTAAAAAACAAATTTTTTTTCTTCAAAAACTGTATTTTCCTGTCGTGCCCAGCCGCCACTACTTTTCAAGGTGAGCCATCCCTTCCCTACACAACCAAGTAGGGGACAAAATCAGGTGTGCCCTGCGCAACGCCATCTGTGGCAAGGTGCACCTGACTACGGATACGTGGACCAGTAAGAACGGTCAGGGACGTTATATCTCCATAACAGCACACTGGGTAAATGCAGTGGCGGCTGGGCCTGAGGCAGATAGCAGTTTGGCAAATGTCCTTCCACCACCGAGGATTGCAGGTCCTTTCGGTTTGCCTCCTGTTGCTTCCTCCTCCTACTCTGCTTCCTCACCCTCTTCCAGCTCCTTATCTGGTCAGTGTAACACCTTCACCACCAACTTCAGCACAGCCAGGAGTAAACGACAGCAGCAGTTTTAAAACGTATGTGTTTGGGGGACAAACCACACACCGCGCAGGAGCTGTGGACGGGCCTTGAACAACAGACCGATGGGTGGTTTGTGCCAGTCAGCCTCAAGCCCAGCCTGGTCGTTTGCGATTATAGGCGAAATCTCGTAGCAGCTCTGGGACTAGTCGGTTTGACGCACATCCCTTTCCTGGCGCATGTGCTGAATTTGGTGGTGCAATGATTCCGTAAAAATTACCCCGATATGTCAGAGCTGCTGCCTAAAGTGCGGTCCGTCTGTGCGCGCTTTCGGAGTTCTCACCCTGCTGCTGCTCGCCTGTTAGCGCTGCAGTGTAACTTCGGCCTTCCCGCTCACTGCCTCATATGCGACGTGCCCACAAGGTGGAACTCCACCTTGCACATGCTGGCCAGACTGTGCGAGCAGGCGATAGTGGAGTTTCAGCTGCAGCACGCGCGGGTGAATCGCTCGGCGGAACAGCACCACTTCACCACCAATGACTGGGCCTCCATGCGAGACCTGTGTTCCTTGTTGCGCTGTTTCGAGTACTCCACCAACATGGCCAGTTCCGATAACACCGCTCTCAGCGTTACTATCCCACTTCTATGCCTCCTTGTAAAAATTGGATGTGGCACAGGAGGAGGAGGAAGAAGGATTATTTCGTAGGATTTCCCGCCAGTCATTCGAAAGTGGCTCCGAGGTTGGGTTCCTGCACCCACAAACCCAAGGTACACAATCGTCCAGCCAGGGCACAGTTCTGGAGGATGAGGAAGTGGAGGATGAGGAGGAGGAGGAGGAGGAGGAGGAGGAGGAGGAGGAACCTTGTTCACAGCAGGGTGGCACCCAGATCAGCTCATGGCCATCACTGGTGCGTGGATGGGGGGACACAGAGGACAGAGACGATACACCTCCCACAGAGGACAGCTTTTCGTTGCCTCTGGGCAGCCTGGCACACATGAGCGATAACATGCTACAGTGTCTCCGCAACGACCGCCGATTGTGCTGATTACTGGGTGGCCACGCTGCTGGATCCCCGTTACAAGGACAACGTACCGTCCTTAATTCCCTCACTGGAGCGTGATCGTAAGATGCGCGAGTACAAACACATGCTGGTAGACGCCCTGCTAGTGGCATTCCCAAGTGACAGCGGGGGCACAGTTGAAGCACAAGGCGAAGGCAGAGGTCACCAACGCAGCTGGGGCACCGCCAGCACCTCAGAAGGCAGGGTTAGCATGGCCGAAATATGGAAAAGCTTTGTCAGCATGCCACAACAACCAGCACCACCAGCTGATATGGAATGTCTTAGCAGGAGGCAGCATTTAACCAACATGGTGGAGCAGTATGTGTGCACACGCCTACACGTACTGAATGACGGGTCTGCCCCCTTCAACTTCTGGGTCTCCAAATTGGGCACATGGCCTGAGCTTGCCCTTTACGCCTTGGAGGTGCTGGCCTGCCCTGCAGCCAGTGTAGTGTCAGAACGTGTGTTTAGCGTCATCACAGACAAGCGCAGCCGCCTGTCCACAGCCAATGTGGACAAGCTCACGTTCATTAAAATGAACCAGGCATGGATCCCTCAGGACTTGTCCGTACCTTGTGCAGAATAGACATGTATACCGGCACTAAGCAGCCATTGTTATACTGCAGCGCAATTGCGCATGTTTGTATTTTGCATATTTCACACTCATTTGGAGTGTACCACAATTTTACTAAATAAAATTAAAACCAAAAACCTGTGTTGGCTATCTCGTCCTCCTCCACCACCACTATCACCTACTCCGCTACGTCCACCGCCTCCTCAAACTCCTACTCCATATGGAACTCCACCTCATAAATCTATTTTTTTCTGTACTTATGTGTTTTATTTTATATGATTTCACTACTTTGTAATTTACATTTTCGGGTGAAATTAACAAATTTCTGGGTGTATAGTACCACTGCTATACCTAGTAGGCTGGTTAAAAAAAATTGTCAGTTACATTTTCTGGAGAAATTAACTAATTTTGGGGTATATAGTACCACTGCTTTACCTAGTAGACAGGTTAAACAAAAAAAATTGTCAGTTATATATTCTGGTGAAATTCATCAATTTTTGGGTGTGATGTACCACTCCTCTACCTAGTTGACATCTTAATAATTTTCAAGAATTTTTCTGTTACATTCTTGGGTGGACATACAATACAATATACAATTTTAGATGTGAATAAAAACCTTCTATGCATAGGTGACAGGGAATAAATTTTAATAAATTATTCAGTAGTTAATGCGCACCACATCCTTTCATTCAATGCTTAAACTTTGAAAAGTTGTCACACTTTTATGCTTTAATAATTTCTCCCATATTTAAACTCTAATTTTAAATTTGAAAAAATAAATCCTCTCTTGGATGTGGTCTCTCTTTCTCACTCTCCCTCTCTGGCCTGGAAACCCTGATTCCCCACCACCCGTGATCACCATGGTAGGCGCATAAAAGAACATCGAAAGTTAATAGAGCAGATATCAAATTGGATGGTGAACATCACAGGGACGTGCGACATGGTGGGGCATTTAGGGTGCACACGCCTATACGAACTGACTGACAGGGGTCAGCCCCTGCAACTCCTGGGTCTCCAAATAGGGCACATGGCCTGAGCTTGCCCTTTACGCCTTGGAGGTGGTGGCCTGCCCTGCAGTCGGTGTATTGTTTGAACGTGTGTTTAGCACATTTCCCAATGTTTTGGGGTGTACCATAATTTAAAAAAATAAAAATAAATTTTAAACCAAAAAGCAGTGTAGGCTACCTCCTCCACCGCCACATCCACCGCCTCCTCAACCTCCTTCTCCATATGGACCTGGTCCTCCTAGATCAAGATTATTATTTTTTATTTTTACGTATTTTATGTTATTTTAAGTAATTTCCCTATCCACATTTGTTTGCAGAGCACTTGCCATGCTCTTAACTAGTGTTGAGCACGAATATTCGAATTGCAATTTTTTTTCTCGAATATCGCAAATTCGAGAATTCGCGAATATTTCGAATATGGTGCTATATATTCGCTTTATCGAATATTCGTAAATTTTAAACATATGAAAAAACATGATCCCTCCCTGTTTCTTGCTTGTGGGCCAATGAGTCATTGGCTCACAAATAAGACTATACCACTATATTAGCTAAATCGATCGATTCTACATTTTTTCGAATATTCGCTATATCGCAAGAAGCAGGGTGGAATCGATCTTGTTATTCGAATTCCTGATTTCTACCCGAAAAGCGGGAATGTTATGAATGATCGCATGAGGAATCGATCTTATGAGTGACGTAATCGTGTCACGTGACATGTGCCCTGGTTTCGGTTTTGCATTGCTTCCAGTGGAGTTTGGCGTGCATTCTATCTTAAAATCGGCGATCGAAAATGGGCAAAATTCGATTTCAAAAGGATGAAGAAGAAATTCTTCTCACTGTAAGTAATATTGTATTACAGCACTGTATTTTATTTCATATTGCATGCATGTCAGAACAATATTAGCATTAGCAACACTCGACCTACATCTAAGGCTACTTTCACACTTGCGTTCAGAGCGGATCCGTCTGGTGTCTGCACAGACAGATCCGCTCCTATAATGCAGACGATGGGATCCGTTCAGAACGGATCCGTCTGCATTATATTTCAGAAAAAATTCAAAGTGTGAAAGTTGCTCAGACGGATCCGTCCAGACTTTACATTGAAAGTCAATGGGGGACGGATCAGTTTGAAATTGAGCCATATTGTGTCAACTTCAAACGGATCTGTCCACATTGACTTATTATTTATATGTAGATTGAGTGTTGCTAAATATTAGTGTATGCAAATAGGTTTAGGTTTAATCATCACTGAGCCCCATAAGTTACTAGGTGTTTTTTTTGTGTGTTTTTTTTGGTCACATGACAACAAGGAGGCATGGTGATTAGTGCAAGATGGAGGGGGCCCGCCCCATTTAGGGTATAAATAGTCACACTGTTGGTTTAAAACTTGAAACCTTATCTTGTTTGCCCCCTGGAGCACCCCAGGCCACGGTCCACTGGTTGGAGAGGATCCATAGGAACGGATAAGTACTTTACTATTATCAGTAGTACCCGCATTGATCTGTATAGCTGTATGCTTTTTCTCTAGCAGTGTAGTGCCGCCTGGACGTGCTCCAGCAACTTTGGTTTTTTCATTTCACTTTTTTGACTGTGATCACGGGTCCATTTAAACCATTGTTATGTAGTCGCTGGATTGTGGCAGCGACATATTCGTCTATATACTTTTTCAGTCTCCTGATGAACCGTATCATTAAGGGGAAATGCGTCGAGACTCAGAGCATTAATTTATAACTATCTATGTAAATTGTGGTTTTCTTATTGTTTGATCCAGGGATCCTCCTGGACCTTCAATTAGGATGAAATATTTTGTTACAGTATCGTTGCAGGACCCAGACATCCATATGGGTCGCTATGTCATAAGGGCAAATTAAGGACAGGTAGGTAAGGTACGGGGACGGAGTGCTCCCACCATTAGGGTGCATCTCTGGGCTGAGACAAGCGCAAGGACACCATAGGGACACATTAGGGACCCATATGGTTCTGGCCCTGGTGTACCACCATATACAGCCTCCTCCACCTAGTCCTTGAATTGGCTCTTTCTGTCTGTATGTTTTTTGTATGTCTATCAGTCCCCACGTGAGGGACCCATTTGTGTATTTTTTTTAAAGATTTTTAGATTAAAAGTTATATTTTAGGTAGTTGGCCCCAGTGATATTGTTCTTTGATACAACTACCCATTAAGAATTTTCTCAGTTAAATACCAATATCTGATTGCTCAGACCATACATATAATCACAATACAATCCGATCTTATATCGGTAACTTTAAATCTAATATTTTCCCTTTAACCCCTTCAAGACCAGGCCTATTTTTATTTTTACATTTTTGTTTTGTCCTCCGTCATGTTCCAAAAGCCATAACTTTTTTATTTTTCCGTTCACATAGCTATATGAGACTTTTATTTTGCGGGACAAGATGCATTTTTTAATGCCACCATTTAATTTACCATGTTTTGCATTAGAAAAAATTGTTTTATATGTAAAATTGGGAAAGGGTGGTGATTCAAACTTTTAATATAGTGGTGTTTATGAAACTTTATTAAACTTTTTTTTTTTTACAGCAATTAGCCCCCATAGGGATGGGATATTTTGATCCCGTCTCCTATTCACGATAATAGAGATCTATTACGGTGAATAGGATTTTTACACACTCCATTCTGTGCTGTGCCTCGTGCATAGCTCAGTATGGAAAAAGCCATGGCAGGCCTGAATAGCTTCAGCAGCGTCCATGCTGCCATGGCAACCGATCAGAGCCACGCAATTTCACTGCAGGGGCTCCGATTGGAAGGAAGATGGAGGCGCATCATGTCACAGGTGCCGCGATGAGCCTTGATCGCGGTACCTGAGGGGTTGAATGGCAGGGGCGGCGGGATCGCTGCTTCCTGTTAGTGCGGCCGGATGTCGGCTGTATCATATAGCCGGCAGATCGTTCGTATGGAGCGGCTCACTGCAGAGGCCCGCTCCATACATCCCCTGTCACGCAATGACATACCTTTACGTGATAATGTGTGAAGGGGTTAAAGGCATAACTACTTTTAGATTATTTTTTTGTGTGGATATTTCTTTGAATATTTGTATCATAAAAAAAGTGTGATGATATGCCTTCATCTTTATCCTTCAGCGCTTTCTGGAGCGGGGATACCCTTGGACC
This sequence comes from Bufo gargarizans, assembly GCF_014858855.1. Classification (NCBI taxonomy): domain Eukaryota; kingdom Metazoa; phylum Chordata; class Amphibia; order Anura; family Bufonidae; genus Bufo; species Bufo gargarizans. Next base: position 372,277,429 of record NC_058083.1, on the reverse strand, counting down.
AGCAAGAGGGTAGAAAACGAGGCTATCGTACGGTCTGTCCAAACCGAATTGAAATTAAAAAGTAGCATATGGCACGACCACAAGGCCATTCAAAAAAAGTATTGTGACCTGAAGCGCTTAAACCCCAAAATGGTTGATGAGTATAGTTGGCGATTATGCCCAGGTACAATGCTTACATGATTTTTGTATTTCTCTCTACAACACTCAGTAATGTATATATTCAGTTATGCTACTAATCCATACAGATGTAGTATGGTTAACACACAACCTCTTAACTCAAATTTCTTAACTTATCACGTAATCTTAAAACAAGGTATTTTTAAAATATCTTAACACATTTAATTGCCTTAAGTTTACATAACACATCTCATAAAGCATGTGTGTTAACTCAACTAAATCCGTGTTTCATCCCTTTTCAAATGATTACTTAATACCTGTTGTGACATCTACAAAATCTTCTTGTTTCGAGTGTGTGTGTGTGTGTGTGTGTGTGTGTGTGTGTGTGTGTGTGTGTGTGTGTGTATGTATGTATATATATATATATATATATATATATATATATATATATATTTATACACACAGCGCGGTACTGATGTATGATGTCACCAGATGATTTCACACGTTTATATCTACATAAACTGCAAACATCATTCAGCATTCCGGTCAACGTCCCCAACCATTACATACATCCCCCACTTATTTGCATGGGATTCAAGATATATATATATATACACACACACACTCACCTAAAGAATTATTAGGAACACGATACTATACTAATACGGTGTTGGACCCCCTTTTGCCTTCAGAACTGCCTTAATTCTTCGTGGCATTGATTCAACAAGGTGTTGATAGCATTCTTTAGAAATGTTGGCCCATATTGATAGGATAGCATCTTGCAGTTGATGGAGATTTAGGGATGCACATCCAGGGCACGAAGCTCCCGTTCCACCACATCCCCAAGTTGCTCTATTGGGTTTAGATCTGGTGACTGTGGGGGCCATTTTAGTACAGTGAACTCATTGTCATGTTCAAGAAACAATTTTTCTAGTCTTCAACAGTCCAATTTTGGTGAGCTTGTGCCAATTGTAGCCTCTTTTTCCTATTTGTAGTGGAGATGAGTGGTCCCCGGTGGGGTCTTCTGCTGTTGTAGCCCATCCTCCTCAAGGTTGTGCGTGTTGTGGCTTCACAAATGCTTTGCTGCATACCTCGGTTATAACGAGTGGTTATTTCAGTCAACGTTGCTCTTCCATCAGCTTGAATCAGTCGGCCCATTCTCCTCTGACCTCTAGCATCAACAAGGCATTTTCGCCCACAGGACTGCCGCATACTGGATGTTTTTCCCTTTTCACACCATTCTTTGTAAACTCTAGAAATGGTTGTGCGTTAAAATCACAGTAACTGAGCAGATTGTGAAATACTCAAACCGGCCCACCTGGCACCAACAACCATGCCACGCTCAAAAGTGCTTAAATCACCTTTCTTTCCTATTCTGACATTCAATTTGGAGTTCAGGAGATTGTCTTGACCAAGACCACAACCCTACATGCATTGAAGCAACTGCCATGTGATTGGTTGACTAGATAATCGCATTAATGAGAAATAGAACAGGTGTTCCTAATAATTCTTTAGGTGAGTGTATATATATATATATATATATATATATATATATATATATATATATATAATCAGTACAGACCAAAAGTTTGGACACACCTTCTCATTCAAAGAGTTTTCTTTATTTTCCTGACTATGAAGGCATCAAAACTATGAATTAACACATGTGGAATTATATACATAACAAACAAGTGTGAAACAACTGAAAATATGTCATATTCTAGGTTCTTCAAAGTAGACACCTTTTGCTTTGATTACTGCTTTGCACACTCTTGGCATTCTCTTGATGAGCTTCAAGAAGTAGGCCCCCTAAATGGTCTTCCAACAGTCTTGAAAGAGTTCCCAGAGATGCTTAGCACTAGTTGGCCCTTTTGCCTTCATTCTGCGGTCCAGCTCGCCCCAAACCATCTTGATTAGGTTCAGGTCCGGTGACTGTGTAGGCCAGGTCATCTGGCGCAGCACCCCATCTCTCTCCTTCATGGTCAAATAGCCCTTACTTTCAAAGTTTTCCCAATTTTTCGGTTGACTGACTGACCTTCATTTCTTAAAGTAATGATGGCCACTAATTTTTCTTTACTTAGCTGCTTTTTTCTTGCCATAATACAAATTCTAACAGTCTATTCAGTAGGACTATCAGCTGTGTATCCAACTGACTTCTCCTCAACGCAACTAATGGTCACAACCAGAGTTGAGCGGACATCTGGATGTTCGGGTTCGAGAAGTTCGGCCGAACCCGAACCCCATTGAAGTCAATGGGGACCCAAACTTTTCGGCATTAAAAAGGCTGTAAAACAGCCCAGGAAAGGGCTAGAGGGCTGCAAAAGGCAGCAACATGTAGGTAAATCCCCTGCAAACAAATGTGGATAGGGAAATGAATTAAAAAAAAAATTAACCGAAATCAATTAGAGAGAGGTCCCATAGCATAGAATCAGGCTTCACGTCACCCACCACTGTAACAGTCCATTATCATAAATTTAGGTCCCGGGACCCAGGCAGAGGAGAGAGGTCCCATAACACAGAATCTGGCTTCATGTCAGCGGAGAATCAGTGTGCATGTCATAGCAGAGAATCAGGCTTCACGTCAGCCACCACTGTAACAGTCCATTGTCAAAAATTTAGGCCCTGGCACCCAGGCAGAGGAGAGAGGTCCCATAACACAGAATCTGGCTTCATGTCAGCAGAGAATCAGTCTGCATGTCATAGCAGAGAATCAGGCTTCACGTCAGCCACCACTGCAACAGTCCATTATCATAAATTTAGGTCCCGGGACCCAGGCAGAGGAGAGAGGTCCCATAACACAGAATCTGGCTTCATGTCAGCAGATAATCAGTCTTCATGTCATAGCAGAGAATCAGGCTTCATGTCACCCACCACTGTAACAGTCCATTATCATAAATTTAGGCCCCGGCACCCAGGCAGAGGAGAGAGGTCCCATAACACAGAATCTGGCTTCATGTCAGCAAAGAATCAGTCTTCATGTCATAGAAGAGAATCAGGCTTCACGTCAGCCACCACTGCAACAGTCCATTGGCATATATTTAGGCCCAGCACCCAGGCAGAGGAGAGAGGTCCCGTAACAGAGAATCTGTCTTCATGTCAGCAGAGAATCAGTCTTCATGTCATAGCAGAGAATCAGGCTTCACGTCAGCCACCACTGCAACAGTCCATTGGCATATATTTAGGCCCAGCACACAGGCAGAGGAGAGAGGTCCCGTAACAGAGAATCTGTCTTTATGTCAGCAGAGAATCAGTTTGCATGTCATAGCAGAGAATCAGGCTTCACGTCAGCCTGCACTGCAACAGTCCATTGGCATATATTTAGGCCGAGCATACAGGCAGAGGAGAGAGGTCCCGTAACAGAGAATCTGTCTTCATGTCAGCAGAGAATCAGTCTTCATGTCATAGCAGAGAATCAGGCTTCACGTCAGCCACCACTAACAGTCCATTGTCAAATATTTAGGCCCAGCACCCAGGCAGAGGAGAGAGGTCCCGTAACAGAGGATCTGGCTTCATGTCAGCAGAGAATCAGTCTGCATGTCATAGCAGAGAATCAGGCTTCACGTCAGCCACCACTGCAACAGTCCATTGGAATATATTTAGGCCCAGCACCCAGGCAGAGGAGAGAGGTCCTGTAACAGAGAATCTGTCTTAAAGTCAGCAGAGAATTAGTCTGCATGTCATAGCAGAGAATCAGGCTTCAAGTCAGCCACCACTGCAACAGTCCATTGTCAGATATTTAGGCCACCCAGACAGAGGAGAGGTTCATTTAACTTTGGGTAGCCTCGCAATATAATGGTAAAATGAAAATAAAAATAGGATTGAATGAGGAAGTGCCCTGGAGTACAATAATATATGGTTAAGGGGAGGTAGTTAATGTCTAATCTGCACAAGGGATGGACAGGCCCTGTGGGATCCATGCCTGGTTCATTTTTATGAACGTCAGCTTGTCCACATTGGCTGTAGACAGGTGGCTGCGTTTGTCTGTAATGACGCCCCCTGCCGTGCTGAATACACGTTCAGACAAAACGCTGGCCGCCGGGCAGGCCAGCACCTTCAAGGCATAAAAAGCTAGCTCTGGCCACGTGGACAATTTAGAGACCCAGAAGTTGAATGGGGCCGAACCATCAGTCAGTACGTGAATGGGTGTGCACACGTACTGTTCCACCATGTTAGTGAAATGTTGCCTCTTGCTAACACGTTGCGTATCAGGTGGTGGTGCAGTTAGCTGTGGCGTGTTGACAAAACTTTTCCACATCTCTGCCATGCTAACCCTGCCCTCAGAGGAGCTGGCCGTGACACAGCTGCCTTGACGACCTCTTGCTCCTCCTTTGACTTGGCTTTGGGCTTCCACTTGTTCCCCTGTAACATTTGGGAATGCTCTCAGTAGCGCGTCTACCAACGTGCGCTTGTACTCGCGCATCTTCCTATCACACTCCAGTGCAGGAAGTAAGGTGGGCACATTGTCTTTGTAGCGTGGATCCAGCAGGGTGGCAACCCAGTAGTCCGCACACGTTAAAATGTGGGCAACTCTGCTGTCGTTGCGCAGGCACTGCAGCATGTAGTCGCTCATGTGTGCCAGGCTGCCCAGGGGTAAGGACAAGCTGTCCTCTGTGGGAGGCATATCGTCATCGTCCTGCCTTTCCCCCCAGCCACGCACCAGTGATGGGTCCGAGCTGCGTTGGGTGCCACCCCGCTGTGACCATGCTTCATCCTCATCCTCCTCCACCTCCTCCTCATCCTTGTCCTCCTCATCCTCCAGTAGTGGGCCCTGGCTGGCCACATTTGTAACTGGCCTCTGCTGTTGCAAAAAACCTCCCTCTGAGTCACTTCGAAGAGACTGGCCTGAAAGTGCTAAAAATGACCCCTCTTCCTCCTCCTCCTCCTGGGCCACCTCCTCTTCCATCATCGCCCTAAGTGTTTTCTCAAGGAGACATAGAAGTGGTATTGTCACGCTGATAACGGCGTCATCGCCACTGGCCATGTTGGTGGAGTACTCGAAACAGCGCAACAGGGCACACAGGTCTTGCATGGAGGCCCAGTCATTGGTGGTAAAGTGGTGCTGTTCCGCAGTGCGACTGACCCGTGCGTGCTGCAGCTGAAACTCCACTATGGCCTGCTGCTGCTCGCACAGTCTGTCCAGCATGAGCAAGGTGGAGTTCATCCTGGTGGGCACGTCACATAGGAGGCGGTGAGCGTATAGGCCGAAGTTACGCTGTAGCGCAGACAGGCGAGCAGCGGCAGGATGTGAAGGCTGGAAGCGCGAACAGACGGCCCGCACTTTATGCAGCAGCTCTGACATGTCGGGGTAGTTGTGAATGAACTTCTGCACCACCAAATTCAGCACATGCGCCAGGCAAGGGATGTGCGTCAAACCGGCTAGTCCCAGAGCTGGAACGAGATTTCGCCCATTATCGCACACCACCAGGCCGGGCTTGAGGCTCACCGGCAGCAACCACTCGTCGGTCTGTTCTATACCCCGCCACAACTCCTGTGCGGTGTGGGGCCTGTCCCCCAAACATATGAGTTTCAGAATGGCCTGCTGACGTTTACCCCGGGCTGTGCTAAAGTTGGTGGTGAAGGTGTGTGGCTGACTGGATGAGCAGGTGGAAGAAGAGGAGGAGGAAGCCGAGAAGGAGGAGTTGGCAACCGGAGGCAAAGAATGTTGCCCTGCGATAATTGGCGGCGGAAGGACGTGCGCCAAACAGCTCTCCGCCTGGGGCCCAGCTGCCACTACATTTACCCAGTGTGCAGTTAGGGAGATATAGCGTCCCTGGCGTGCTTACTGGTCCACGTATCTGTGGTTAGGTGGACCTTGCCACAGATGGCGTTGCGCAGTGCACACTTGATTTTATAGGATACTTGGTTGTGCAGGGAAGGCACGGCTCTCTTGGAGAAGTAGTGGTGGCTGGGAACAACATACTGTGGGACAGCAAGCGACATGAGCTGTTTGAAGTTGTCTGTGTCCACCAGCCTAAATGACAGCATTTCATAGGCCAGTAGTTTAGAAATGCTGGCATTCAGGGCCAGGGATCGAGGGTGGCTAGGTGGGAATTTACGCTTTCTCTCAAATGTTTGTGAGAGGGAGAGCTGAACGCTGCCATGTGACATGGTTGAGATGCTTGGTGACGGAGGTGGTGTTGGTGGTACATCCCCTGTTTGCTGGGCGGCAGGTGCCAACGTTCCTCCAGAGGCGGAGGAAGAGGCCGAGGCGGCAGCAGCAGAAGAGGCCGAGGCGGCAGCAGCAGAAGAGGTAGCAGGGGGAGCCTGAGTGACTTCCTTGTTTTTAAGATGTTTACTCCACTGCAGTTCATGCTTTGCATGCAGGTGCCTGGTCATGCAGGTTGTGCTAAGGTTCAGAACGTTAATGCCTCGCTTCAGGCTCTGATGGCACAGCGTGCAAACCACTCTGGTCTTGTCGTCAGCACATTGTTTGAAGAAGTGCCATGCCAGGGAACTTCTTGAAGCTGCCTTTGGGGAGCTCGGTCCCAGATGGCGGCGGTCAGTAGCAGGCGGAGTCTCTTGGCGGTGGGTGTTCAGCTTTTGCCCACTGCTCCCTCTTTTGCTACGCTGTTGGCTCGGTCTCACCACTGCCTCTTCCTCCGAACTGTGAAAATCAGTGGCACGACCTTCATTCCATGTGGGGTCTAGGACCTCATCGTCCCCTGCATCGTCCCCTGCATCGTCCCCTGCATCGTCTTCCACCCATCGTCTTGATCCCTGACCTCCTGTTCAGTCTGAACACTGCAGAAAGACGCAGCAGTTGGCACCTGTGTTTCGTCATCATCAGAGACTTGCTGAGGTGGTATTCCCATGTCCTCATCATCAGGAAACATAAGTGGTTGTGCGTCAGTGCAGTCTATGTCTTCCACCGCTGGGGAAGGGCTAGGTGGATGCCCTTGGGAAACCCTGCCAGCGGAGTCTTCAAACAGCATAAGAGACTGCTGCATAACTTGAGGCTCAGACAGTTTCCCTGATATGCATGGGGGTGATGTGACAGACTGATGGGCTTGGTTTTCAGGTGCCATCTGTGCGCTTTCTGCAGAAGACTGGGTGGGAGATAATGTGAACGTGCTGGATCCACTGTCGGCCACCCAATTGACTAATGCCTGTACCTGCTCAGGCCTTACCATCCTTAGAAGGGCATTCGGCCCCACCATATATCGCTGTAAATTCTGGCGGCTACTGGGACCTGAGGTAGTTGGTACACTAGGACGTGTGGATGTGGCAGAACGGCCACGTCCTCTCCCAGCACCAGAGGGTCCACTAACAACACCACGACCATGTCCACGTCCACGTCCGCGTCCCTTACTAGATGTTTTCCTCATTGTTATCGTTCACCACAACAACAAAAATATTATTTGGCCCTATGTATTGAATTCAAATTCAGGCCTTTTTTTACAGACACCTAACACTATCTAGCTATCTATTTAGGTACCGTATTACACTAATACAGGCACAGCAGTAACCACAGATTAAGCCGACTATGAATTTGAGGACTAGTATTTAGGCGCTGGGTGACAGGTATACGTTTTACAAACAGAATTAGACTGGGATATGCACAGTAGTGTGTGTGTGTGAAGTTATTGAGAATGACCCTATCAGCACCTTGATTCTGAAATACCCTTTTAGGGATGTATTTAAAGTAGGCCTGATACAGCAAAAACCACTAAATTAGGAAATTGCTAAATTGGGAATTGTATTTCAACCCAGAACAAAAAATGTGCTTTGACGGACACTAAATAACTTGCCCAGCCACAACAGTACAGCAGTAATGACAGATTTAGCAGGATATATATTTGAGGCCTAGTATTTAGGCGCTGGGTGACAGGTATAGGTTTACTGACAGAATTAGACTTGGAAATGCACAGTAGCATGTGTGTAAAGTTATTCAGAATTACCCTATGTGCACCTTGAATATTATATACCCTTTTAGGGATAGATTTCAAATAGCTCTGATACAGCAGAAACCACTAAATTAGGAAATTGCTAAATTGGGAATTGTATTTCAACCCAGAACAAAAACTGTGCTTTGACCGACACTAAATAACTTGCCCAGCCACAACAATACAGCAGTAACGACAGATTTAGCAGGATATAAATTTGAGGCCTAGTATTTAGGCGCTGAGTGACAGGTATGCGTTTTTGAGAAGTTATTGAGAATGACCCTATCAGCACCTTGATTCTGATATATCCTTTTAGGGATGTATTTAAAGTTGGCCTGATACAGCAGAAACCACTAAATTAGGAAATTGTTAAATTGGGAATTGTATTTCAACCCAGAACAAAAACTGTGCTTTGACGGACACTAAATAACTTGACCAGCTACAGCAGTAATGACAGATTTAGCAGGATATAAATTTGAGGCCTAGTATTTAGGCGCTGGGTGACAGGTATAGGTTTACTGACAGAATTAGACTTGGAAATGCACAGTAGCGTGTGTGTGAAGTTATTCTGAATGACCCTATGTGCACCTTGAATATGATATACCCTTTTAGGGATAGATTTCAAATAGCTCTGATACAGCAGAAACCACTAAATTATGAAATTGCTAAATTGGGAATTGTATATCAACCCAGAACAAAAAATGTGCTTTGACGGACACTAAATAACTTGACCAGCCACAACAGTACAGCAGTAACGACAGATTTAGCTGGATATAAATTTGAGGCCTAGTATTTAGGCGCTGGGTGACAGATATAGGTTTACTGACAGAATTAGACTGGGATATGGCCAAAAAATAACCACACTATTGATTGTTAAATGCACTTGGTGTGACAGCTTGACCAACCACACCATTGAGGGTTAAATGCACTTGGTGACAGGCGCAGCTTGCCCCTGATGTAGTATATGGCCAAAAAATAACCAGACTATTGTTGGTTAAATGCACTTTGTGTGACAGCTTCACACTGATGTAGGAATTAGCCAAAAAACAACCACACCATTGAGGGTTAAATGCACTTGGTCGCAGCTTGTGCTGGCACACCACAAGACACAAAATGGCCGCCGATCACCCTAGAAAAAAGTGACTGACAAACGGTCTGGGCAGCCTAAAAACAGTGAGCAATTGAGTATCAGCAGCTCATTGATCCACAGCTGCAGATCAATCAATTAATCAAGTCCTTTGGAGGAGTTAATCTGCCTAATCTCACCCTACTGTCGCAGCCGCAACCTCTCCCTATGCTGATCAGAGCAGAGTGACGGGCGGCGCTATGTGATTCCAGCTTAAATAGAGGCTGGGTCACATGGTGCTCTGGCCAATCACAGCCGTGCCAATAGTAGGCATGGCTGTGATGGCCTCTTGGGGCAAGTAGTATGACGCTTGTTGATTGGCTGCTTTGCAACGAACACCGAACCCGAACCCAGACTTTTACGAAAATGTCCGGGTCTGTGTCACGGACACCCCAAAATTCGGTACGAACCCGAACTATACAGTTCGGGTTCGCTCATCCCTACCTCTAAAGCTAAACTGCTGGATCCTAGAGATATCGCAGAACAGTTTTGTGCCTATTACCATGCCCTGTACAATCTCAAGGACAGTGTCCCTCTACCAAAAGATTACCCTAGCCTTGTGGAGGATTTTTGGGCACAATTTAACCTACCTAATGTCTCCCCATCACAATTGCAATCATTAAATGCCCCCTCACGTCTACAGAACTTCAAAAGCTGATCATGTCTCTTCCGCAGGGCAAATCCCCAGGCAAATCCCCAATCTTTGCTCAATTCGGACATAAAAATATTTGCCTAATTAATTGCCAATAGATTGTCACCTATACTGCCATCCCTAATCAAAGATGACCAGACGGGGTTTGTTAAGGGCCGATTGTCATCAGATAATACCAGAAGATTTGTGGATCTGTTTAATTATGCTGAGCAGAGGGGTTTTCCCTTGCTGGCAGTGACACTTGACATCGAGAAAGCGTTTGACCGCTTACACTGGTCATTCGCTTTTTCGGTTCTCCCATGGCCAAAGTATGGGTAAACGGGGTGTTATCAAACCCTTTCCAAATCACGAATGGATCCCGTCAAGGGTGCCCATTATCACCCCTCTTGTTTATCTTAGCCCTAGAACCCCTTGCCCAACACATTAGAAATACCCCCCTCATTCACGGTGTAGATATAGGTGGACGAAATCACAGAAATTCACTTCACGCAGACGACATAATTCTGACTCTGTAAAACCCTCTCACGTCCTTACGCTTTGCCCTAGATATCATAAAACAATTTGACATGTTATCCTACTATAAAATCAACAGTTTTTAGTCCCAAGCCCTACCGATCAATATCCTTCAAAGTGATGTGACACTGTTAAAATCCCTGTACCCCCTAGATTGGCAGGAATCAGAACTTCATACTTAGGAATCAAGCTCACTGTCACAACCAGACAGCTGAGAAGCTCCGACAGAAGCCTTTCAGAACCTCCTCCTTGAGTTTTCTTTGTTTTGAATTTCAGTCCCTCATCTCGTTAGCCTCTCTCAGCTGTCATGTAGTTGGACTGATTGCATCCCTTTAAATTCCTCCCCATAATGCATTAGTGAGCGGCTTATACAACTTCCTGGAGTGTGAGTGCATGCTGATCCTATTTTCCTGCCTTCTACAAGTTAAGTGCTGTACATTTATTTGGGATTTTCTGTTTGCTGGATCCCAGGTGACCCTGACTACCTCCGTGTCTAGTGTAGGGAGCCGGTGGTCGTGTCCCCTCACTATTGTATGGTGTTCAGGTGGTATATAGTCGAGGTGCGTGGCTATGCAATCATCCACCATTGGGATTTTCGCATAGGCTGAGCAGACAGGGAGAGAGCCAGGTCTGATGCAGGGGTCTCCCTTTTGTTCCTTAGTTTCGGATCCAGTGAGTCATATATTCATTTTGCATTGTCTTGTTTCCTGTACACCTTCCATGACATTATAAGCCGCCAAAACCGTCTCAAGCATGGATCCGGTTTCACTTTTGACTGAACGTTTCCATGGTCTTTCATTGGAGGTAGCTGATCTCCATAAGACTCTCAGTTTCTAGTGACCAGTTCAGCTTGCGTTCATGGAGTTTGTTCTGAGCCTAAGATCTCGCTCCCGGATACGTTCTCCGGGGGTAGTGAGAATTTTGTGCGTTTCAGAGAGGCTTGCAAACTCCATTTTCGCCTTCTACCCCATTCCTCTGGTGATGAGGAACGGATGGTGGGGATCATTATATCGCTGCTCAGGGGTAACGCTCAGTCATGGGCCTTTTCGCTGCCGGTGGGGGCACGGCCCCTCCGTTCAGTGGATGATTTCTTTTTAGCCCTGGGTCAGATATATGATGATCCGGATCATGTTGCTTTGGCTGAGTCTAGACTACGTCTGTTATGCCAGGGTAAACAATCCGCAGAGATATACTGCTCAGAATTTCGGAGATGGGCAGCTGATACTGGTTGGAATGATGCTGCACTCCGAAGTCAATTTTGCCATGGTCTTTCAGAGGGATTGAAAGATGCATTTGCCTTTCATGAGAGGCCTATCTCCTTGGACTGTGCTATGTCTCAGGCCGTTCGTATTGACAGGCGTCTTAGAGAGAGAGGAGAGATCTCTCCTTCCTGTCATACTCAGTCCCAGGACAGTGCAGCGGTCTCATTCTATGCGCAGGGGTCTCAGTCGCTGTCAGCCCCTTCTGAGCAGGAGCCCATGCAGCTGGGGTTGATTGTCTCTGACAATAGAAGATTCAGCCCGCATGGGAAGGTTTGTTTTTGTTGTGGAGGTATAAATCATTTGGCAAATGTTTGTCCCTCTAGGAGATTCAGGCAGTTTTCTGGGAGTAATAAAGAAACAAAAAGGAAAAAATCTTTTAAAAATGTTCCATCTGTTACTATTGGCAGGGTTGAGGCGGAAATTGAAGGTTTTCCGTTTGCTTGTAGTTCCCGTTTTGTCCTGCCTGCCAGGGTGGCGCTAGAGAGCAAGAACATTTTTTGTGATATTTTTATAAATAGTGGAGCAGCTGTCAATCTCATTGATAATCATTTTGCGATAACTCATGGTTTCCAGGTGTGCACTTTGGGAAAGGATATTCCTGTTTTTGCTATTGATTCCACTCCACTTTCTCAGAAATCATTAAAGGGCATAGTTCACAATATTCGTTTAATTGTGAGTGATGCTCATGTTGAGGATGTGTCATGTTTCGTCCTTAGCGGATTACCTACTCCTCTTGTGTTGGGGCTACCCTGGCTCACTAAACATAACCCCACCATTGATTGGCAAGCGAGGCAAATAAATGGTTGGAGTGACTTTTGCAGAGAGAATTGCCTCACGACATCTGTTTCTGAGGTTTCTACTAAGACTGTACCATCTTTTCTCTCTGAATTTTCACATGTCTTCTCTGAGAGTGGAGTTCAGGATTTGCCCCCGCACAGGGAGTACGATTGCCCTATTAATCTCATCCCAGGCGCCAAGCTGCCTAAATCTCGTTTATACAACCTCTCCCAACCTGAAAGGGTCGCTATGCGTGCTTATATCTCTGAGAGTCTGAGAAAAGGACACATACGACCCTCGAAGTCACCTGTTGCCGCTGGTTTTTTCTTTGTTAAGAAAAAAGATGGTTCTTTAAGACCTTGTCTGGATTTCAGGGAGCTGAACAGTATCACTATTCGTGACCCTTTTCTGCTTCCTCTGATCCCGGACCTGTTTAACCAGATTGTTGGGGCTAAAGTCTTTTCCAAGTTAGATCTAAGAGGGGCATACAACCTGGTCAGGGTCAGAGAAGGAGACGAATGGAAGACGGCCTTCAATACCCCTAAGGGCCATTTTGAGAATTTGGTTATGCCTTTTGGTTTGATGAATGCCCCAGCCGTTTTTCAGCATTTCGTGAACAGCATTTTTTATCATTTAATGGGAAAATTTGTATTAGTGTATTTGGATGACATTTAGATTTTTTCTCCTGATTTCAAAACTCATAAGAAACACTTACGTCAGGTCTTGCTCATCCTGCGGGAGAATAAATTATACGCGAAACTGGAAAAATGTGTGTTTGCGGTTCCAGAAATTCAATTTCTGGGGTTTCTTCTCTCCGCTTCTGGTTTTCGCATGGACCCGAGAAGGTCGGCGCTGTGCTTGAGTGGGAGCTTCCTGAGAATCAGATGGCGCTGATGCGTTTTTTGGGCTTTGCCAATTATTACAGGAGGTTTATTTTGAATTATTCCTCTATTGTTAAACCACTCACTGATATGACCAGAAAGGGGGTAGATTTTTCTTCCCGGTCGGTAGAGGCGCGTAAGGCCTTTTCTAATATCAAGGAGAGTTTTGCTTCCGCTCCCATCTTGGTACAACCTGATATTTCTCTACCCTTCATAGTTGAGGCTAATGCTTCTGAGGTGGGTGTGGGTGCGGTCTTGTCTCAGGGTTCCTCTCCTGTCAAATGGCGACCGTGTGCCTTTTTCTCGAAGAAACTCTCCTCCGCAGAGAGAAATTACGATGTGGGAGATAGGGAATTGTTGGCCATCAAGTTGACTTTTGAGGAATGGCGCCATTGGCTAGAGGGAGCCAGACACCCTATTACCGTGTTTACTGACCATAAAAATCTGGCCTACTTGGAGTCAGCCAAGCGTCTGAACCCGAGACAGGCCAGATGGTCTTTGTTCTTTTCAAGGTTTAATTTTGTTGTCACGTTCCGCCCTGGGGTTAAGAATGTGAAGGCAGATGCCCTGTCACGTTGTTTTCCGGGAGGTGGGAATTTTGAAGACCCGGTCCCATTTTGGCTGAAGGTGTGGTGGTCTCTGCTCTTTTTCCTGAATTGGAGGCAGAGGTGCAGGCAGCCCAGTCAGAGGCTCCGGATCTTTGTCCTCCTGGGAGGTTGTTTGTGCCTCTCGCTTTAAGACACAAGATTTTTAAGGAACACCACGATATGGTCCTTGCTGGGCACCCGGGGGCAAGAGCCACAGTGGATCTCATCGCTCAGAGATTTTGGTGGCCTGCGCTTCGTAAGTCGGTTGAGGGTTTTGTGGCAGCCTGCGAGACTTGCGCTCATGCCAAAGTCCCTCATTCACGGCCATCAGGTCCTCTCCTTCCCTTACCCATTCCTTCCCGTCCTTGGACACATTAGTCCATGGACTTCATAACGGACCTGCCTCGTTCCTCGGGGAAGACTGTGATTCTGGTGCAAAATGGTGCATTTCATCCCTTTTCCTGGTTTGCCCAATGCTAAGACGCTGGTGCAGGCATTTATTGATCACATTGTCAAATTGCATGGTATTTCTTCAGACATAGTCTCTGATAGAGGCACGCAGTTTGTTTCCAGATTCTGGAAGGCTTTCTGTTCTCGCTTGGGGGTTCGGTTGTCATTATCTTCTGCTTTCCACCCGCAGTCGAATGGCCAGACAGAGCGCGTCAATCAGAATCTGGAGACATATCTGCGCTGTTTTGTGGCGGAGAATCAGGAGGATTGGTGTTCTTTTTTGTCCCTTGCTGAGTTTGCTTTAAATAACCGTCGTCAGGAGTCCTCTGATAAGTCACCATTTTTTGGTGCATATGGGTTTCATCCGCAGTTTGGGACTTTCTCGGGAGAGGGGTCTTCTGGTTTACCTGATGAGGACAAATTCTCTTCGTCTTTGTCTTCTATTTGGCAAAAGATTCAGGATAATCTAAAGAGCACGAGTGAGAGATATAAGCGTGTGGCAGATAAGAGACGTGTGCCTGGTCCGGACCTAAATGTTGGTGATCTGGTGTGGTTGTCTACCAAGAATATCAAATTGAAGGTTCCCTCCTGGAAGTTGGGTCCTAGGTTTATTGGGCCTTATAAAATCCTGTCTGTCATCAATCCTGTTGCCTACCGTCTTGATCTTCCTCAGACTTGGAAGATCCATAATGTTTTTTCATAAGTCCTTATGAAACCTTATGTTCAACCCATTGTACCCTCGCCTTTGCCTCCTCCTCCGATTATGGTTGATGGGAATATTGAATTTCAGGTCTCTAGGATTGTGGATTCTCGTCTTGTCCGCGGTTCTCTCCAGTACCTCGTTCATTGGGAGGGTTATGGTCCTGAGGAGAGGATGTGGATCCCAGTGACGGACATTAAGACCACTCGTCTCATCAGGGCTTTCCATAGGTCCCATCCTGAGAAGGTGGGCTCTGAGTGTCCGGAGTCCACTCGTAGAGGGAGGGGTACTGTCACAACCAGACAGCTGAGAAGCTCTGACAGAAGCCTTTCAGAACCTCCTCCTTGAGTTTTCTTTGTTTTGAATTTCAGCAGTTACTCATCTCGTTAGCCTCTCTCAGCTGTCATGTAGTTGGACTGATTGCATCCCTTTAAATTCCTCCCCATAATGCATTAGTGTGCGGCTTATACAACTTCCTGGAGTGTGTGTGCATTCTGATCCTATTTTCCTGCCTTCTACAAGATAAGTGCTGTACATTTATTTGTGATTTTCTGTTTGCTGGATCCCAGGTGACCCTGACTCCCTCCGTGTCTAGTGTAGGGAGCCGGTGGTCATGTCCCCTCACTATTGTAGGGTGTTCAGGTGGTATATAGTCGAGGTACGTGGATATGCGATCATCCACCATTGGGATTTTCGCATAGGCTGAGCAGACAGGGAGAGAGCCAGGTCTGATGCAGGGGTCTCCCTTTTGTTCCTTAGTTTCGGATCCAGTGAGTCATATATTCATTTTGCATTGTCGTTTCCTGTACACCTTCTGTGACACTCACATTCCCTTGCTCTCTCCTATATAAGCGTAATTATGAGCCCCTCCTCTCGACCATGCCCTCCGACTTTTCTCAGTTTTCCATGAAGGAGATTTCATGGGTGGGAAGAGTGGCGGCATTACAAATGATGCCTAAACTGATTTACACCTTTCGAGCTCTCCCAATCTCTATTCCCCCAATATTTTTTAAGAAAGCACAGTCTAGCCTATCTAAATATATTTGGAAATCATCCAAACCTAGGATTGCTCAGAAACAACTTTTCCTTTTAGAAAGTGGAAACAGGAGATAGGGTGTTCATTCCCTGATGACTCTTGGTCATTTGCTATTGGCTTCTTGACTTCCAATTTTAAATTTGTCACTCACTATGAGGCGGGAGATAAGACGCTCCTAAATTGGTATTTTACGCCCCAGAGGTTACATACTATATACCCTTCTACTTCTCCTTTATGTTGGAGGGGATGTGGATGCACGGGATCATTGTTTCACATTCTTTGGTCATGCCAAATTATTGCCACCTTCTGGAGACAGATATTCACATTGCTCGGGGAACTAATGAATCTAGTCATATTGCCATCCCCAGAATTAGCACTCTTGTTCGTAGGCATTTACCACATTCACCCTACTTACAGACCTATAGTGGGACACACTTTCCTCAGTGGTAAATTGATTGTGACTAGAGTTGAGCGAACACCTGGATGTTCCGGTTCGAGAAGTTTGGCCGAACTTCCCGGAAATGTTTGGGTTCGTGATCTGAACCCGACCCGAACTTCGTCCCGAACCCGAACCCAATTGAAGTCAATGGGGACCTGAACTTTTCGGCACTAAAAAGGCTGTAAAACAGCCCATGAAAGGGCTAGAGGGCTGCAAAAGGCAGCAACATGTAGGTAAATCCCCTGCAAACAAATGTGGATAGGGAAATGAATAAAAATAAAATAAATAAAAATTAACCAATATCACATGGAGAGAGGTCCCATAGCAGAGAATCTGACTTCACGTCACCCACCACTGTAACAGTCCATTGTCATATATTTAGGCCCCGGCACCCAGGCAGAGGAGAAAGGTCCCATAACAGAGAATCTGGCTTCATGTCAGCAGAGAATCAGTCTTAATGTCATAGCAGAGAATCATGCATCACGTCACCCAACACTGGAACATTCCATTGACTCATATTATGGCCCAGGCACCCAGGCAGAGGAGAGAGGTCCCGTAACAGAGAATCTGGCTTCATGTCAGCAGAGAATCAGTCTTAATGTCATAGCAGAGAATCATGCTTTACGTCACCCAACACTGGAACAGTCCATTGTCAGATATTTAGGCCCAGGCACTCAGGCAGAGGAGAGAGGTCCCATAACAGAGAATCTGGCTTCATGTCAGCAAAGAATCAGTCTTCATGTCATAGCAGAGAATCATGCTTCACGTCACCCACCACTGGAACAGTCCATTGTCAGATATTTAGGCCCCGGCATCCAGACAGAGGAGAGAGGTCCCGTAACAGAAAATATGGCTTCATGACAGCAGAGAATCAGTCTTCATGTCATAGCAAAGAATCATGCTTCACGTCACCCAACACTGGAACAGTCCATTGTCAGATATTTAGGCCCTCCCAGGCAGAGGAGAGAGGTCTCGTAACAGAGAATCTGGCTTCATGTCAGCAGAGAATCAGTCTTCATGTCATAGCAGAGAATCATGCTTCATGTCACCCACCACTGGAACAGTCCATTGTCAGATATTTAGCCCCCGGCATCCAGGCAGAGGAGAGAGGTCCCGTATCAGAGAATATGGCTTCATGTCAGCAGAAAATCAGTCTTCATGTCATAGCAGAGAATCATGCATCACGTCACCCAACACTGGAACATTCCATTGCCTGATATTTAGGCCCAGGCACCCAGGCAGAGGAGAGAGGTCCCGTAACAGAGAATCTGGCTTCATGTCAGCAGAGAATCAGTCTTACTGTCATAGCAGAGAATCATGCTTTACGTCACCCAACACTGGAACAGTCCATTGTCAGATATTTAGGGCCCGGCACCCAGACAGAGGAGAGGTTCATTCAACTTTGGTTTGCCCCGCAATATAATGGTAAAATGAAAATAAAAATAGGATTGAATGAGGAAGTGCCCTGGAGTACAATAATATATGGTTAAGGGGACGTAGTTAATGTCTAATCTGCATTAGCTGGACAGGTCCTGTGGGATCCATGCCTGGTTCATTTTTATGAACGTCAGCTTGTCCACATTGGCTGTAGACAGGCGGCTGCATTTGTCTGTAATGACGCCCCCTGCCGTGCTGAATACACGTTCAGACAAAACGCTGGCCGCCGGGCAGGCCAGCACCTCCAAGGCACAAAAGGTAAGCTCTGGCCACGTAGATAATTTAGAGACCCAGAAGTTGAATGGGGCCGAACCATCAGTCAGTACGTGGAGGGGTGTGCACACGTACTGTTCCACCATGTTAGTGAAATGTTGCCTCCTGCTAACACGTTCCGCATCAGGTAGTGGTGCAGTTAGTTGTGGCGTGTTGACAAAACTTTTACACATCTCTGCCATGCTAACCCTGCCCTCAGAGGAGCTGGCCGTGACACAGCTGCGTTGGTGACCTCTTGCTCCTCCTCTGCCTTGGCCTTCGGCTTCCACTTGTTCCCCTGTGACATTTGGGAATGCTCTCAGTAGCGTGTCTACCAACGCGCGCTTGTACTCGCGCATCTTCCTATCACGCTCCAGTGCAGGAAGTAAGGTGGGCACATTGTCTTAGTACCATGGGTCCAGCAGGGTGGCAACCCAGTAGTACGCACACGTTAAAATGTGGGCAACTCTGCTGTCGTTGCGCAGGCACTGCAGCATGTAGTCGCTCATGTGTGCCAGGCTGTCCAGAGGTAAGGACAAGCTGTCCTCTGTGGGAGGCGTATCGTCATCGTCCTGCGTTTTCCCCCAGCCACGCACAAGTGATGGGCCCGAGCTGCATTGGGTGCCACCCCGCTGTGACCATGCTTCATCCTCATCCTACTCCACCTCTTCCTCATCCTCCTCGTCCTCCAGTAGTGGGCCCTGGCTGGCCACATTTGTACCTGGCCTCTGCTGTGGCAAAAAACCTCCCTCTGAGTCACTTTAAAGAGACTGGACTGAAAGGGCTAAAAATTACCCCTCTTCCTCCTCCTCCTCCTCCTCCTGGGCCACCTCCTTTTCCATCATCGCCCTAAGTGTTTTCTCAAGGAGACATAGAAGTGGTATTGTAACGCTGATAACGGCGTCATCGCCACTGGCAATGTTGGTGGAGTACTCGAAACAGCGCAACAGGGCACACAGGTCTCGCATGGAGGCCCAGTCATTGGTGGTGAAGTGGTGCTGTTCCGCAGTGCGACTGACCCATGCGTGCTGCAGCTGAAACTCCACTATGGCCTGCTGCAGCTCGCACAGTCTATCCAGCATGTGCAAGGTGGAGTTCCACCTGGTTTGCACATCGCATATAAGGCGGTGAGCGGGAAGGACGAAGTTACGCTGTAGCGCAGACAGGCGAGCAGCGGCAGGATGTGAACGCCTGGGGCCCAGCCGCCACTACATTTACCCAGTGTGCAGTTAGGGAGATATAGCATCCCTGGCTGTGCTTACTGGTCCACGTATCTGTGGGTAGGTGGACCGTGCCACAGATGGCGTTGCGCAGTGCACACTTGATTTTATCGGATACTTGGTTGTGCAGGGAAGGCGCGGCTCTCTTGGAGTAGTAGTGGCGGCTGGGAACAACATACTGTGGGACAGCAAGCAACATGAGCTGTTTGAAGTTGTCTGTGTCCACCAGCCTAAATGACAGAATTTCATAGGCCAGTAGTTTAGAAATGCTGGCATTTAGGGCCAGGGATCGAGGGTGGCTAGGTGGGAATTTACGCTTTCTCTCAAATGTTCGTGAGATGGAGAGCTGAATGCTGCCGTTTGACATGGTTGAGATGCTTGTTGACGGAGGTGGTGGTGTTGGTGGTACATCCCCTGTTTGCTGGGCGGCAGGTGCCAACGTTCCTCCAGAGGCGGAGGAAGAGGCCGGAGCGGCTGCAGCAGAAGAGTCTGAGGTGGCAGCAGCAGAAGAGGTAGCAGGGGGAGCCTGAGTGACTTCCTTGTTTTTAAGGTGTTTACTCCACTGCAGTTCATGCTTTGCATGCAGGTGCCTGGTCATGCAGGTTGTGCTAAGGTTCAGAACGTTAATGCCTTGCTTCAGGCTCTGATGGCACAGCGTGCAAACCACTCGGGTCTTGTCGTCAGCACATTGTTTGAAGAAGTGCCATGCCAGGGAACTCCTTGAAGCTGCCTTTGGGGTGCTCGGTCCCAGATGGCGGCGGTCAGTAGCAGGCGGAGTCTCTTGGTGGCGGGTGTTCTGCTTTTGCCCACTGCTCCCTCTTTTGCTACGCTGTTGGCTCGGTCTCACCACTGCCTCTTCCTCCGAACTGTGAAAGTCAGTGGCATCGTCTTCCACCCAGTCTTGATCCCTGACCTCCTGTTCAGTCTGCACACTGCAGAAAGACGCAGCAGTTGGCACCTGTGTTTCATCCTCATCAAAGACATGCTGAGGTGGTATTCCCATGTCCTCATCATCGGGAAACATAAGTGGTTGTGCGTCAGTGCATTCTATGTCTTCCACCGCTGGGGAAGGGCTAGGTGGATGCCCTTGGGAAACCCTGCCAGCGGAGTCTTCAAACAGCATAAGAGACTGCTGCATAACTTGAGGCTCAGACAGTTTCCCTGGTATGCATGGGGGTGATGTGACAGACTGATGGGGTTGGTTTTCAGGCGCCATCTGTGCGCTTTCTGCAGAAGACTGGGTGGGAGATAATGTGAACGTGCTGGATCCACTGTCGGCCACCCAATTGACTAATGCCTGTACCTGCTCAGGCTTTACCATCCTTAGAACGGCATTGGGCCCCACCGACTATCGCCGTAAATTATGGCGGCTACTGGGACCTGAAGTAGTTGGTACACTAGGACGTGTGGCTGTGGCAGAACGGCCACGTCCTCTCCCAGCACCAGAGGGTCCACTAACATAACCACGACCATGTCCGCATCCGCGTCCCTTACTAGATGTTTTCCTCATTGTTACCGTTCACCACAATAAGAAAAATATTATTTGGCCCAATGTATTGAATTAGAATTTAGGCCTTTTTTTACAGACACCTAACACTATCTGGCTATCTATTTAGGAACCGTATTACACTAATAAAGGCACAGCAGTAACAACAGATTTAGCTGAATATAAATAAAAGGCCTAGTATTTAGGAGCTGGATGACAGGTATACGTTTACGGACAGAATTAGACTTGGAAATGCACGGTAGCGTGTGAAGTTATTGTGGATGACCCTATCAGCACCTTGAATCTAATATACCCTTTTAGGGATAGATTTAAAGTACGCCTGATACAGCAGAAACCACTGATTTAGAGAATTGCTAAGTTGGGAATTGTATTTCAACAGAGAACAAAAACTGTGCTTTGACGGACCCAAAATAACTTGACCAGCCTCAGCAATAACCACAGATTTAGATGAATATAAATTTGAGGCCTATTATTTAGGCGCTGGGTGACAGGTATACGTTTACAAACAGAATTAGTTTTGGAATTGCACAGTAGCGTGTGTGTGAAGTTATTGAGAATGACCCTATCAGCACATTGAATCTAATATACCCTTTTAATGAATAGATTTAAAGTTGCCCTGATACAGCAGAAACCACTAATTTAGGAAATTGCTAAGTTGGGAATTGTATTTCAACCCTGAATAAAAATATATCCTTTGCCAGTCAGCAGACAGTATTACAATTGGCTGGCCACAGCTGAAACACCAGATTTAGGGTACTGCTATTTTGGCAATTGTATTTCACCCCTCAATAAAATAGCAAGCACAGCCAAGCCCCTGATGTAGGATATAGCCAAAAAATAACCACACTATTGATGGTTAAATGCACTTGGTGACAGCTTGCCCCTGATGTAGGATATAGCCAAAAAATAACCACACTATTGATGGTTGAATGCACTTGGTGACAGCTTGCCCCATATGTAGGATATAGCCAATAAATTACCACACTATTGATGGTTAAATGCAATTGGTGAGAGCTTGCCCCTGATGTAGGATATAGCCAAAAAATAACCACACTATTGATAGTTAAATGTACTTGGTGGCAGCTTGTGCTGGCGCACCACAAGACACAAAATGGCCGCCGATCACCCCAGAAAAAAGTGACTGAAAAACGCTCTGGACAGCCTACAAACAGTGAGCAATTGAATAACAGCAGTTAAATGATCCACAGCTGTAGATCGATCACTAACTTAAGTGTTTTGGAGGAGTTAATCACTGCCTAATCTCGCCCTAACAGTCGCAGCTGCAACCTCTCCCTACACTGTTCAGAGCAGAGTGACGTGCGGCGCTACTTGACTCCAGCTTAAATAGAGGCTGGGTCACATGCTGCACTGGCCAATCACAGCCATGCCAATAGTAGGCATGGCTATGATGGCCTCTTGGGGCAAGTAGTATGACGCTTGTTGATTGGCTGCTTTGCAGCCTTTCAAAAAGCGCCAAGAAAGCGACGAACACCGAACCCGAACCCGGACTTTTACGAAAATGTTCGGGTTCAGGTCTGTCACGGACACCCCAAAATTCGGTACGAACCCGAACTATGCTCTTCTCTGTGAAATATGAAAGTAAGTGGGTCCCCTGGATGTCTCACCCACGTTTTTCCCTATAGATTGTACCTCACCTGTAAAGTTTCTGATTATGGAACCTCTTAAAGTAACATTTGCGTCCTCTTAATTGAGCCTTTCCCGTAACTAGGTCTCTTCAAGAATTAACAGTCAATAAATGGGTCTCTTTATGCACTTTTGTTGCTTGTTGGTTTACTGGTATCCCAGCACTCTATTGGATGCTGTCCGTTTTGTTCATGTAGGCGTTTTACTGACCTGGGAGCCTATCACTCCAATATTCACATCAGTATCAAACGTATATGTTATCTCTAGTGGGTAATCCCGCTGTTTTTTAAGTCAGCGACTTTAAAGTATATGTTCCTTTTAATGTGAGTTTGCCCTTCACCTCTTTTATGGAATGGATATCAGTTCCGCCCAATAACTGGCGGTTGTCTATCATGTTCTATGTCTACCTTGAGTGGCTGCGTCCACTATATGCTATGCTATGCTATTCTTTTAATTCCTGTTATTCTTTCTTGAAAAAACTAATAAAAAACAATTGTTTCTAAAAAACGTTATCCTCTAGTGAAGGTATCTGTGTGGTCTTCCTCCTTTTTCTGATATCTCTCTGCTGGGTATTGCTTAATCTCTGTTTGCCACATGTAAACGTTGCCTTTCTTGTAATCTTTGGTGTCCCTGTGCCATTTAACTTGTTTATTTTCCTCAGATTCAGCCTGAAATTGCTTCAGCTGAACAGAGGAGTCCTCCATGTATTTCGCAAAATCATTGGTAGTCATGAAGGATTGAAGACTGACTTCCATGTCACGTAATTCGGAATTTAAGGCCGTTATTTCATGCTGCAGATACTCAATATTCAATAAAATAAAGTCCAAGGAATAGCGATTAGAAAGTGGCTCAAATTTCTTGCAATAAACAGAATTGCTGTGAAATAAATTAGGATGGAGATGTGACAGCATACCTCTAGGAATCTTCTAAGATTTATAATACTCCCCCAACGTCATCATGTGCAGGTGAAGGGATACTACACGTCTGGATGTATTTTAAAATTTTCTTGTCAATTCCTTGATAGAAGGGTTATTTAAAAAGGTGGCATCTCGGCCAATTCCCTGTAAAATGCGCTCGGTATCCTTAGGTGTGTAGACAAAACCGCCAGGTGAAGTGGATTCAGGAACAGACATATTAAAAAAAATAAACTGATGAAAATACGTGAAAAAAACAGTGAGCCATGCTCAGCCAATAGGCCAAAATATATCAGAGAAAAATGGCGGTACTGGCAAAAAGTGAAAGGTTGGGTGCACGTTCTTAAGGGAATAGGCTTCTTACCCCAATAAATAGTCCAGAAAATGAACGGCACTCCAATAGGTCATGAACAAATAACTCCTTTATTCACCCGTGCGGTACAACATTTCGGCTCAATACTAGAGCCTTTTTCAAGCAAAGAACATATGCATATGGTGAGTATATATAGGTTAAAAAATCCACATCAAAATCATGTGACCCAATCAGATCAGTGCGTGTTAACCAAAATAACATACAATACAATTGAAAAAAGTGCATACAATGTATACAATATACGATACATAGTAAAGACAAGGTCATGTATATCAATTGTGATATATATTGTAATATTATTACTTAATTATAAAGTTATAAAGTTATTAGTTAATAATTTTTAATACAGCAATTGCACTTATATACACCCTTACACGGAGGATAAGCGGAATTTGCCAGAACCCCACAGAAAGGACAACACAACAAAGGGGTAACATCACAAACCTAGGGAAACCCACACAAATAGACAAGGGTATAGGGAGGAATTAACAAAATACAAGACAAAACAGAGACATCATACTACCCTAAAGTCAACATTGAGCCCCCCTGGTTTAAGAGTTTTTAACTAAAAAATCCAGTAGAGCTTCCTTCTTTTTAGACGTATCGTCCTATCACCGCCCCTTCTGGGTAGTGGCACTTGTTCAAGTATCCTAAATTTTAAATCCTGTTCCTGATGGCCTGCTTCTGTAAAGTGCTTGGGCACAGGTAAATCCAGCCTCTTTTTCCTTATAGTGCATCTGTGCTGATTTAACCTTGTTTTAACATCCCAAGTTGTTTCCCCAACATACCATAGTCCACACGGACATGATAACAGATAAATTGCATAGGTTAAGTCACATGTAAGATATTGCTTGATTTGAACTGTCTTCCCAGAGGCTGGATTTACAAAAGAATCACCCCTGATCATGTAGGGGCAGTTAACATAATTGCAGCACGGATAACAGCCCTTACGTGTAGAGCCGAAATACGTGCTGCAATCGACCCTCGCGGACCCAACATCTGACCTGACTAATTTGTCACCTAAATTGCGACTTCTGCGAAAAGAACACAGCGGGGGAACTTTGAATTCCTCTATGTTATCGAAACCACTGGCTAAAATCGGCCAGTGCTTCCTAACAATATAGGACAGACGAGGGCTACTGATACAGTAGTCAGTAACCAATGGTACCCTTTGTATTGAAATTTTAGAGCTCACCGGGTCACCATCCTTCATTCTAACTCCAATTTTATTAATACTCTCTGTAACCAATTTTTTAGGGTAACCTCTGGATCTAAACTTCCTAGCCATTTCTGTTAATCTTTGGTCCCTAACCGGACCCTCACCAACTGTCCTGGCCACTTGTAATATCTGGCTAAGGGGAAGGGACTTAATCATCGGTCATGGATGATGGCTTTCATATCTGACAAGAGTATTTTTATCCGTAGGCTTCACAAAGAGCTCCACATGTGCTGGGGTGGTGGCGCTACATAGATGATATTTTTCTAATATGGGTGGGCGCCACAGAGAACCTCATGGCCTTCCACTCATTCCTGATTGAGATTTACCCTAGTGTTAAGTTCACCTTGATGCACTCTTATGATAAACTGCAATTTCTAGATACAGAGGTCGTGATTCAGGGGGAGACTCTGTCCACGGACCTCTTTGTGAAGCCTACGGATAAAAATACTCTTGTCAGATATGAAAGCCATCATCCACGACTGATGATCAAGTCCCTTCCCCTTAGGCTTGACGAAAGCTCCATAGAGAGAGCTGAAACGTTGCTGTTCACAAATGGGTGAATAAAATACCTCCTGTTTCTCACGGGTACCTGTGTGCTGCCTTGGATTCTTTTTCTACATATACTCAATTAGACCGCGGACTACTCCAAGGAATTGCACCTTCTGGATTTGTGTGCTGCTCATCAAATTTTTTAATTACATATATATATATATATATATATATATATATATATATATATATATATATATATATACACACAGTACAGACCAAAAGTTTGGACATACCTTCTCATTCAAAGAGTTGTCTTTATTTTTATGACTATGAAAATTGTAGATTCACACTGAAGGTATCAAAACTATGAATTAACACATGTGGAATTATATACATAACAAAAAAGTGTGAAACAACTGAAAATATGTCATATTCTAGGTTCTTCAAAGTAGCCACCATTTTCTTTGATTACTGCTTTGCACACTCTTGGCATTCTCTTGATGAGCTTCGAGAGTTAGTCACCTGAAATGGTTTTGACTTCACAGGTGTGCCCTGTCAGATTTAATAAGTGGGATTTCTTGCCTTATAAATGGGGTTGGGACCATCAGTTGCATTGTGGAGAAGTCAGGTGGATACACAGCTGATAGTCCTACTGAATAGACTGTTAGAATTTGTATTATGTCAAGAAAAAGCAGCTAAGTTAAGAAAAAGGAGTGGCCATCATTACTTTAAGAAATTAAGGTCAGTGAGTCCGAAAAATTGGGAAAACTTTGAAAGTGTCCCTAAGTGCAGTCACAAAAACCATCAAGCGCTACAAAGAAACTGGCTCACATGCGGACCGCCCCAGGAAAGGGAGACCAAGAGTCACCTCTGCGGAGGAGGATAAGTTCATCCGAGTCACCAGCCTCAGAAATCGCAGGTTAACAGCAGCTCAGATTAGAGACCAGGTCAATGCCACACAGAGTTCTAGCAGCATACACATCTCTAGAACAACTGTTAAGAGGAGACTGTGTGAATCAGGTCTTCATGGTAGAATATCTGCTAGGAAACCACTGCTAAGGACAGGCAACAAGCAGAAGAGACTTGTTTGGGGTAAAGAACACAAGGAATGGACATTAGACCAGTGGAAATCTGTGCTTTTGGTCTGATGAGTCCAAATTTGAGATCTTTGGTTCCAACCACTGTGTCTTTGTGCGACGCAGAAAAGGTGAACGGATGGACTCTACATTCCTGGTTCCCACCGTGAAGCATGGAGGAGGAGGTGTGATGGTGTGGGGGTGCTTTGCTGGTGACACTGTTGGGGATTTATTTAAAATTGAAGGCATACTGAACCAGCATGGCTACCACAGCATCTTGCAGCGGCATGCTATTCCATCCGGTTTGCGTTTAGTTGGACCATCATTTATTTTTCAACAGGACAATTACCCCAAACACACCTCCAGGCTGTGTAAGGGCTATTTGACCATGAAAGAGAGTGATGGGGTGCTGCGCCAGATGACCTGGCCTCCACAGTCACCGGACCTGAACCCAATCGAGATGGTTTGGGGTGAGCTTGACCCCAGAGTGAAGGCAAAAGGGCCAACAAGTGCTAAGCATCTCTGGGAACTCCTTCAAGACTGTTGGAAGACCATTTCAGGTGAGTACCTCTTGAAGCTCATCAAGAGATTGCCAAGAGTGTGCAAAGCAGTAATCAAAGCAAAACGTGGCTACTTTGAAGAACCTAGTATATGACATATTTTCAGTTGTTTCACACTTTTTTGCTATGTATATAATTCCACATGTGTTAATTCATAGTTTTGATGCCTTCAGTGTGAATCTACTATTTTCATAGTCATGAAAATAAAGAAAACTCTTTGAATGAGGTGTGTCCAAACTTTTGGTCTGTACTGTATATATATATATATATATATATTTAATTAGGATGCAAAAAAAAAACTGTTAAAATTCTACAGAGTAGTTTTTTTTATAAAGTTTTATGCTGTATGCAAAATTAAATCATATGTACAGTATATCAAAAATCTATGTGACTGCCAAGAATGAAGTCGGAACAAGGGAAAAGGGTTTTTATAGAAATCAAAAGCTCGGGTCTCTCTGAATTACATTGGGAAGCACAGGATAGCAATGAAAGTAATCCAGTTGTTTGGTTTAAAGGCTTTAAAATGTATTCCAAAGAAGAACTAACCAAAGAGTTCAAGAGCTAGTTCATACACAAAAAGAACCAAGTGATGCTAACTGAGAGTTATAATTGGAATCTCTCAGGAACACAATTGTAGGATCTTAGATTCAAGCTTCAATAGCAAGTTATATGATCAGGGTTTCATGTTAAAAATATGTATTTTAAATAAGTGATTTGACACATTGATCTATCATATATCTTAATTCTTAATGTAATTACAATGTTTATTTGTGATGTATGAAATGTACTAATTACTAAGCAGTGAATATTTCTATTTCATATTAGTGTGTTTTTTATTGCCTTTACATTTCAAATTTTATCAACTCTTGGTTGAAGTAAATGTAGCAGCTTTAATTCCCTTGTTTACCAATCCTCCAAATCTCTTTTGCTTCCTCTGTTTTTCACTTTAAATAACATTAAAAACCAGTACAGTTTCCAAGACTAGAAACAATCAATATCTTTCTGTAATCCTAACATAGTACAGTATGCCTTCATGGATTGAACTTGTCTCACTAAAAAAAACACTAACAGTATGTAGCTTAATCTTTGATTTTGTGTAAAATTTTAAGGGACAGCTTGGGTGTTGCTCGATGGTGCTCTTTAAAACAGAATCACAAATGAGTAATTGCATGTGTTGGTAGTATTATAAGGACTCCTTCACGCATAGTTTTGGTCCTAGCATTTTTTATTTTTATTAACATTTTTTAATGTGTGTTTTTAGGCATTTTTGGCCACATACTGTGTTTTTAATGACTTTTTTTAATGCATAGTGTTTTTTTAGAAAGTATGAGTTCCCCTGTAATGTCACGTATTCTGTAGAGCTGTATAAAAAAAAAAAAAAAACATTGGCTATGTAAAACGCTATGAAAAGACACCAACACACATTACACATAATTTTTTTTAAAGAAAAAAAAATGCCAAACTTAGACAATGCTGTGAATTTGAAAAAAAAACATAGACCCCAAAACACACCTCAAGAAAACGCTGCGGTCCGCATGCGGAACCATTGACTTCACAAAAACAACGGAAGGTACTCCGTATGCATTCTGTTAACGTATTTCTTTATTTCCATTCCGTTCAAAGATGGAACATGTCCTATTATTGCTCCAAAATCACATTCCGTGTCAATGGTTCAGCAAAAAAACTGTATGCATACGAAATGCATCTGTATGTCTTCCGTCTCCGTTCAGTTTTTGAGGAACCATTTATTGAAAATTGTATGCCCAGTCCAATTTTTTTATGTACTTATTGTTTAAACATTATTGTATGCTTCCGTTTCGGTTTGCGATCCAGAAAATACGAATCACAAATGGAAATGAAACGGAAAAACGGAACAGAAGCGTAAACACGACTGAAACAAAAAACAGAAAAATGGATCCATTTAAAGCGGACCGCAAAATACAGAAAATGCCATACGGTCGTGTGCAAGAGGCCGAAAATAACAGCAAAAATGCACAAATTTTTTTTCCCTAAAAATGCTAGAAAATATTTATGTGACACAAGCCTTACTGGTCTGAACTAGACAATGTCTTCCACTGTGGCCACCTTTCCTATCCATGTATCTAATGCAGAGGCCTACCTTGAGGCAAATCACCCTCAATAAAAAAAAAATAATATAGAATGCCCTATTACACAAAGCAAATTTCTCAAAATTCATTTCAGGTTCGATTAGGTCCCAAATAAATTCAAAGAAAACACAGAGGCTCATGAACATTTATTATGTGGGCGTCTCCACTCGCTAGAATTAAACCTACAACAAATACTCCACAGAGGAGCACAAAGACACCATGCCTAGGGTTGAGTGAACCCAAACTGTAAAGTTCGGGTTCGTACCGAACTTTAACATTTTTGGACCCCTGATGTGTTTGTTGTTCGGTGATTTAATGGCGCTATTTGAAAGGCTGCAGAGCAGCCAATCAACAAGTGTTTTACTTGTGTGCTCTTAGAAGCCATCACAACCATGCCTACTAATTGCATGGCTGTGATTGGCCAGTGCAACATGTGACCCAGCTTCTATATAAGCTGGATTCACGTAGCGCTGCACGTCACTCTGCTCTGATTAGTGTGGGGATAGGATACTGCTGCTGTCAGGGAGAGAATAGGAAATAATCTCTAATCTGAAGTGCTTGTTAACTCAGTGATCTACCTAGATTTAGTTTTGTGGGTGCACTGCACAATCTTTCTACCCTGCCCTGAGCCCAGTGACAGAGAAAAATAACTCACCTGTCTGCTAGTTAGGCGGGCAGCAGCAGCCATTTTATGCAAGTTCAGTGCACTAGCTCAGCATATGTGCATTTGTGACAGTCAAATACAAGCTTGAAATACTGCAATTATATTCTGGTTTTTTTTTTAAATCACCAATTTTTTGCAAGACCCTACATCTGTGGACTTTTCAGCATTTGTCAGTGTGAAAAACAATCTTGAAATACTGCAATAAATACATCATTAGATACCAAAAAAAACTAAATTTTGGGGCAAAATACTAAATTTGCGGCGTTTGCTGCATGTCATTGTTAAATCCAAGCTTGAAAGACGGCAATAATTTTCTGGGTTTAAAAAAGCACCAATTTTTGGCAATACCCTACATCTGGGGCCTATGCTGCATTTTTCACTGTGAAATATAATCTTGAAATACTGCAATCATTTTCTGGGTTTTAAAAAAACACTCCTTTTGGGCAAAATACTAAATTTGCAGCCTTCGCTGCATCTGTCAATGTGAAATACAAGTGTTAAGTGTTAAATACTGCTATCTTCTGTTATTAAAAAAAAATGCTGGTGGAGCTCCTGTTGCAGGGAGAGGACATGGTCAATCGGTGCCAGCTACACACACACAAGTGAAACACTTCCCTCAGGTCCGAGTAGGATACAGAACCTTCAGGGTTATTTGGTTGGGCCTAATGCAACTCTACGAATGGTGAGGCCAGAACAAGTACAGGCAATAGTAGATTGGGTTGCTGACAGTGCCTCTAGATCCTTCAAATTGTCTCCCACCCAGTCTCCTGCTGAAAGATCAGAGTTGGCACCTACAGCCCATGGCCATCAGTCTTTCACCTCGCACCCTTGCAAATCAGCCAAGCAGTCTGAGCCCCAAGTCATGGAGCAGTCTGTTATGCTTTTTGATGACTCTGCTAGCAGGGTTTCCCAGGGCCATCCACATAGCCATGCCCCAGAAGTGGAAGAGATAGAGTGCACTGATGCCCAACCACTTATGTTTCAGGATGAGTACATGGGAAGACCACCGCAGCACATCTTTGATGATGACAAAACACAGGTGCCAACTGCTGCGGCTTTCTGCAGTCTGCAGACCGACAAGGAGGGCAGGGCTAAAGAGTGGGTGGAAGATGATGTGGAGTATGATGAGGTACTAGACCCCACATGAAATCAAGGTCATGCGAGTGACATTTCTAGATCGGAGGAAGAGGCGGAGGTCGCACAGAGGCACCAGCACAGCAAAAGAGGGAGCAGGGTGCAAAAGCGTCTGTTACATTCTTGGATGACATTTTACCATTTTTGCCGTGAATAAACCCCTGCTCTGCATAGGTGACATGGACATACATTTCTTAAAATTGTCTATTACATTGTCAGGTGACATTTTACCAATTTTTCCGTATACAAACCCCTGCCCTGCATAGGTAACTGGTACCAAATTTTTGTGAAATAGTCTGTTCAATTGGTGGGTGACATGAACCCAGTTTTGCCGTGAATAAACCCCTGCTCTGCATAGTTCACAGGGACCGAAATTAAAAGAAATTGTCTGTTCCATTGATGGGTGACATTAACCCATTTTTGCCGATGAAAAACCCCTGCATAGGTGACATGGAGTTAAATTTCAAAAATTTGTCTTAAATTGACGCGTGCCCCCTCCTTTCATTAGAATCTGCTTTAATAACTTGGCCCACATTTCTGCTCAATCACATTTCAGCCATTGACCTCTCTTGGATGTGGTATCCCTTTCTCACGCTACCTCTCCGGCGTGGAACTCTGATTCCCCGCTACCCGTGATCACCATGATGGGCGCAGAAATGAACATCGAAAGTTGATAGAGAAGATATCCAATTGGATCATGGACTTCACGGGGAAATGCAACATTGTTGAGCAGTATGTGTGCATAAGACTACATGCACTGACTGATGGGTCTACCCGATTCAACTTCTGGGTCTCTAAATTGGGCACATGGCCTGAGCTTGCCCTTTATGCCTTGGAGGTGCTGGCTTGCCCTGCAGCCATTGTATTGTCTGAATGTGGCTGGAGGGGGTTATCACAGGTTGTATTTCCCAATGTTTTGGGGTGTACCCTAATAAAAAATAAATAAATACAAATTAAAAATTAAAACTAAAAACCAGTGTTGGTTACCTCCTCCTCCTCCACCGCCGCTTCCACCTACACTGCCACATCCACCGCCTCCTCAACTTCCTACTCCATATGGACCTTCTCCTCCTAGATTATTATTTTCTATTTTTACATATTTTATGTTATTTAAAGTCATTTCCCTATCCACATTTGTTTACAGAGCACTTGCCATGCTCTTAATCACATGTTGCTGCCATTTACAGCCCTCTAGCCCTTTCCATGACTTTTAGAGTCATTTTAGTGCTCAAAAGTTTGGGTCCCCATTGACTTCACTGGGGACAGGGTTCGGGGTCAAGTTCGGGTCAAGATCCAGGTGTCTGCTCAACTCTACTCACAGGCTCTTGTAAAAAAAATCGCTGTTGTGACATTAAAACAGCTTTAAGTTGTTTCAACTTTTCACCGCGGTCGCGCCCTGTTAGCTTATTATATGTGCTGTGTTTCGACTCGTAGTGTCCCTTGACATTAAATTCCTTATAAACAGCCACAGTCTCTTGACAAACACAGTGATTCCGTATTTCAGTGAAAAAAATATTCCACTTTCCACCTGTCCTGGAAGCGGCATCCCTCACTGTCAACTTTTTCTTTCTTATTTGTAGTTGCCATTATAAAAGTTGGTCAGAAGGGAGAAGTTATGTAGAGAGTACTAGGAGCACAATCAGATAATTAAATTATAGCACAGTGACGGACAGTGAGGGGTTAATGAAGGGTATGACAGCTTGCTACCACAGATTCCTATTATGCTCCCTTGTCTGCTTTATTATACAATTATCCTGAGTTCACAGCCCTGCCTCACTGTCAGTATGTTTTTTTTTTCTTCAATAGGCTCAATAGCCTTTATGGTCGCCTTTGTGGCTGTGTGTGGAGGCACAGGGAGAAGGAAAGGCCAAATATAGATCTTATGCCCCCCCCCCAATGAATACCTGAGCGCTGCTCAGGACCTGGGATATCTCTCAGCGGGACTTGATGTTATCGGCCGGCGCAGGGAGAAGTAAAGTCCACATATATATCTCACAGCCACCCCCAGTGAGTCCCCGAGCACTGCTTAGCACTCCTTTGCTCTCTTACCATGAGACTTGATGTCAGCCAGTGCAGGAAGGAGGAAAGCCCAAATCTCGTCGAGATCTCACAAGATTAGGGCTTTACTTCTCCCTGAGCCCAAAGCCCAAATCTCGCAAGATCTCAGACGTCACGAGTAGAGTTGAGCCGACACCTGGATGTTCGGGTTCGACGGTTGGGCCAAACATACGTTGATTCAAATTTTCACAGTGTCAACAAATCCCCAAAAAGTTGGGACAAGTAGCAATAAGAGGCTGGAAAAAGTAAATTTGAGCATAACTAAGAGCTGGAAGACCAATTAACATGATTGGGTAACCAATTGGCAACATGATTGGGTATAAAAAGAGCTTCTCAGAGTGGCAGTGTCTCTCAAAAGCCAAGATGGGTAGAGGATCACCAATTCCCACAATGTTCTGCAGAAAGATAGTGGAGCAATATCAGAAAGGTGTTACCCAGCGAAAAATTGCAAAGACTTTGCATCTATCATCATCAACTGTGCATAACATCATCCGAATATTCAGAGAATCTGGAACAATCTCTGTGCGTAAGGGTCAAGGCCGTAAAACCATACTGGATGCCCGTGATCTCCGGGCCCTTAAAGGACACTGCACCACAAGCAGGAATGCTACTGTAAAGGAAATCACAGAATGGGTTCAGGAATACTTCCAGAAACCATTGTCAGTGAACACAATCCACCGTGCCATCCGCCGTTGCCAGCTGAAACTTTACAGTGCAAAGAAGAAGCCATTTCTAAGCAAGATCCACAAGCTCAGGCGTTTTCACTGGGCCAGGGATAATTTAAAATGGAGTGTGGCAAAATGGAAGACTGTTCTGTGGTCAGACGAGTCACGATTCGAAGTTCTTTTTGGAAATCTGGGACGCCATGTCATCCGGACCAAAGAGGGCAAGGACAACCAAAGTTGTTATCAACGCTCAGTTCAGAAGCGGTATGGGGTTGCATGAGTGCGTGTGGCATGGGCAGCTTGAATGTCTGGAAAGGCACCATCAAAGCAGAAAAATATATTCAGGTTCTAGAACAACATATGCTCACATCCAGACGTCATCTCTTTCAGGGAAGACCCTGCATTTTTCAACAAGATACTGCCAGACCACATTCTGCATCAATCACAACATCATGGCTGCGTAGGAGAAGGATCCGGGGTACTGAAATGGCCAGTCTGCAGTCCAGATCTTTCACCTATCGAGAACATATGGCGCATCATAAAGAGGAAGTGCATCAAAGAAGGCCCAAGACGATTGAACAGTTAGAGGCCTGTATTAGACAAGAATGGGAGAGCATTCCTATTTCTAAACTTGAGAAACTGGTCTCCTCGGTCCCCAGATGTCTGTTGAGTGTTGCAAGAAGGGGAGATGCCACACAGTGGTGAAAATGGCCTTGTCCCAACTTTTTTGGGATTTGTTGACACCATGAAATTCTGATTCAACATATTTTTCCCTTAAAATGGTACATTTTCTCAGTTTAAACTTTTGTTCAGTGATTTACGTTCTATTCTGAATACAATATTAGAAGTTGGCACCTCCACATCATTGCATTCCGTTTTTATTCACGATTTGTATAGTGTCCCAACTTTTTTGGAATCCGGTTTGTATATGGTCCATATGGAGTAGGAGGTTGAGAAGGTGGTGGATGTGACAGTGTAGGTGGAAGCGGCGGTGGAGGAGGTAGCCTACACTGCTTTTTGGTTTTAAATTTTTTTTTATTTTTTTAAATTAGGGTACACCCCAAAACATTGGGAAATATAACCTGTGATAACCCCCACCAGTCGTGCTAAACACACGTTCAGATAATACACTGGCTGCAGGGCAGACCAGCACCTCCAAGGCGTAAAGGGCAAGCTCAGGCCATGTGCCCAATTTGGAGACCCAGATGTTGAAGGGGGCATACCCGTCATTCAGTACGTGTAGGTGTGTGCACACATACATACTGCTCCACCATATTGGTTCCATATCAGCTGGTAGTGCTTGTTGTTGGGGCGTGCCGACAAAGCTTTTCCACATTTCGGCCATGCTAACCCTGCCTTCTGAGGTGCTGGCGGTGCCCCAGCTGCGTTGGTGACATCTTCCTCCTCCTCTGGCTTGTCCTTGTGCTTCCACTGTGCCCCCGCTGTCAGGTGGGAATGCACCAGCAGAAAGTCTACTAGCGTGCGCTTTTTGTCTCTCGCATCTTACGATCACGCTCCAGTAACGGAATTAAGGACGGTACGTTATCCTTGTAACGGGGATCCAGCAGCGTGGCCACCCAGTAATCAGCACAAGTTAGAATGTGGGCAACTCGGCAGTCATTGTGGAGACACTGCAGCATGTAATAGCTCATGTGTGCCAGGCTGCCCAAAGGAAACAAAAAGCTGACCTCTGTGGGAGTTGTATTGTCTGTATCCTCTGTATCCACCCATCCACGCACCAGTGATGGCCATGAGCTGGTGTGGGTGCCACCCTGCTATGAACAAAGTTCCTCCTCCTCCATCTCATTCTCCACCTAGTCATCCTCCAGAACTGTGCCCTGGCTGGACAATTGTGTACCTGGCGTTTGTGGGTGCAGAAACCAACCCTCGGAGCCACTTATGAATGACTGGCCGGAAACCCTACGAAATGATCCCTCTTCCTCCTCCTCTTCCTGTGCCACATCCTCTTCCATCATTGCCAGCAGTGTTTTTTCAAGGGGGCATAGAAGTGGGATAGTAGCACTGAGAACGGCGTTATCGGCACTGGCCAAGTTGGTGGAGTACTCAAAGTGCCTCCAGTTCCTTTACATTATCTCTTAGCCAGTGTCCTGCTGAAAGATCAGAGTTGGCACCTGCAGCTGATGTCCATCAGTCTTTCACCTCACCCCCTTGCAAATCAACCAAGCAGTCTGAGCCCCAAAATCATGCAGCAGTCTCCTCTGCTTTTTGATGA
This sequence comes from Bufo gargarizans, assembly GCF_014858855.1. Lineage (NCBI taxonomy): Eukaryota > Metazoa > Chordata > Amphibia > Anura > Bufonidae > Bufo > Bufo gargarizans. The sequence goes on along the minus strand of NC_058083.1, from coordinate 372,241,450 downwards.
CTCTGCTAGCAGGGTTTCCCAGGGCCATCCACCTAGCCTTGCCCCAGAAGTGAAAGAGATTGAGTTCACCGATGACCAACCACTTATGTTTCAAGATGAGTACATGGGAGGACCACCGCAGCACATCTTGGATGAAAAAGAATCACAGGTGCCAACTGCTGTAACTTTCTGCAATCTGCAGACCGACAAGGAGGGCAGGGATGAAGACTGGTTGGAAGATGATGTGGAGGACAATAAGGGTCCTCGACCCCACATGGAATCAAGGTCATGCGAGTGACCTGTCTAGTTCGGAGAAACTTTCCTGCAAAACCAAGTGGGGGACAAAATCAGGTGTGCACAGCGCAACACCATCCGTGGCAAAGTCCACCTAACTATTGATATCGTGGACGTCACAGGGACGTGCGATCAGGCAGAAGTTATCTAGAGTTAACAATGCGGCAGCAGGGCCTCTCCTGTCTAACGTTTCCAAGTCCTAAGTACCCCAGTGACATTCCTTCTAAGTTTTTTTTATAATCATTGCAATAACAGGGCATCTTAAGAGTCCTGCATTGTTATTTATCTTTGCTACCTCACCAAGTCGGGAGTGGGTAATTGCCACGCGCCCCCTCCTTTACTTGGAAGCTTCGGTTTCAATAATTTGTCCCACATTTCAGCTTGATCACATTGCAGCCATTGACCTCCCTTGGATGTGGTCTCCCTTTTCTCGCGCTCCCTCTCCGACGTGGAACCCTGATTCGCCGCTAACCGTGATCAACATGGTAGGTGCAGAAAAGAACATTGAAAGTTGATAGAGAAGATATCCAATTGGATGGTGGACATCACGGGGACGTGCAACATGGTGGAGCAGTATGTGTACACATGCCTACATGCACAGGCTGATGGGTCTGCCCCCTTTAACTTCTGGGTCTCCAAATTGGGCATATGGCCTGAGCTTGCCCTTTACGCCTTGGAGGTGCTGGCCTGCCCTGAAGCCAGTGTATTTTCTGAACGTTTGTTTAGCATGGCTGGAGGTGGTTATAACAGGTTATATTTCCCAATGTTTTGGAGTGTACCTAATACAAATAAATAAAAAGCTGTGTAGGCTCCTCATTCTCCACCGCCGCTTCCACCTACACTGCCACTTCCACCGCCTCTTGTACCTCCTACTCCATATGGACCTCATCCTCCAAGATAAAGATTATTATTTTTTATTTTTATGTAGTTTATGTTATTTTAAGTCATTTCCCTATCCACATTTGTTTGCAGAGCACTTGCCATTCTCTTAACCACATTTTTCTGAATGGGGTTCAGGTTCGGAGTCAAGATCGGGTCCCAAACTCAATTTTTTTTGTGAAGTTCGTCCGAACCCGTCGAACCTGAACATCCAGGTGTCCGCTCAACTCTAACCTTACCCAAAGAAATATATGAATATATCATCAATGTATTATATAGATAATCAAATACATAATACAAAGACATAAAAATTGGACAAAACATCAGAAAAAATAATATGGCTGTACTGAATCACTGACCACTGGTTTCAATGCACCTAAAAAGATGTAAAACATGTCAGATCAAGGTAAAATGAGGGGAGGAGAAATAGAATATTATTACACTCCTAGATAATGGTAGCACACAAAACTAATTAAATATCCTAAAGAGGGGGACGTCCACTAAACTCTCTGAATATAATATAAAAAGAGGCTACCTCAGTCACATATTAACCAAAAATCTCCCACCCACAAAAACCTACCTGTAGACAGGGGTAAAAAACCCAAAATGGCCAGAAAACACCTTGACGTGTGTTTCGCTTCCTGCTTCGTCAGGCGGCTAACAATCATACTGATAGTGTCCTTTTAAACACCACTTGGTGCCAAAAGTGATAATAAGAAAACAGGTGGTAAGTATGTGGCACATACCACTGGGTACTGCACGTCACACCACCGCAGAAGCGCTGACATCATCAAGGGGAGGAGTGGAATGCATATCAAGCGATCCAGCCCACCCCACAAGGACATGTCACGGCGCTCCCACGTGACCAACATGCAGCACACCCTGGTGACGCGTTCCACCAACCTGTATATGCCGGGCCCAAATCAGTTGCCTAGGAATGAGATAAACAAACCGAGGCCATAACAAATCAAAGCAGGAACTCCACCAATCATCTAACAGATCTTAAACGGTACTGTATACAAATGCTACTACGAACCAAAAATATATAATACTTCTAACAATATCAAAGTATTCCTAAAGTGGCAACTTCAAGTGCAAAACCATAATGTCACCACCAATAGTGAAATTAATGACATATGTCCCCAATATGGATACTAACCTAAAGTGCGAATGATGCCATAATACATACATACATACATACCAATATAATATGAAACTTAAAGTGACAGTGCAAAATATTATTATAATTGAACATGATTAGTGAAAACAAGATTATAAATAAGTGATAGTAATGATATAAGCCCTAAGACTAAAGCAGTGTAAAAAGCCTGATTCAATATCATAAATATTATAAAGACATAAATTCATGTCAATCACTAACCCAATAAATACATAAAAGTCCACGTAGACACAATCATTTAACCACTTCTATCTCCAAGCTGTTGTTTTGAATAATCTCCACGGTTTTCAATGGTCCAGATCATAGATGTCACATTAATCGACCACTATATTGAATGGTCTCCACTATACTTAAACTCATTAGACCATCTCCTAATGGTTATAATGCTATGCTCAGTGGATGCTCTTGCAGATATACTTGTTGACGTGCTGGAGTTCCAGATCTATATAATCTATTATGGGCCCACCTAAAATGTTTGGCAATGGGCTTAAGTTTTTTAAATTTATCCAGATCACTTATTTCTCCTGCCACTTTTATGTCTCGTGTATGCTCCAAAACTCTGATCTTTAGAGCTCTCGTTGTTATCCCTATATAAATAACGCCACATGGACATTCTGCATAATAGACAACTGCCTCTGTATTGCAAGAACAATCCGTAAGTCTCTATCTCTCTGTGAATAGTACAATAGTAAAAGATTCATACTTACCTGGGAGCTGAGATGTCTGTGTGCGGCTGGGAGCTCCACCTACTGGTAAGTGAAAGCAATGCGCCGCACAGACCTGTCACTTACCAGTAGGAGGAGCTCCCGGCCGGACACAGACATCGCAGCTCCCAGGTAAGTATGAATCTTTTACTATTGTACTATTGCTAAGTAACCATGGCAACCAGGGCTGCAGTAGCATCCTGGTTGCCATGGTTACCGATCAGAGCCCCAGCGATTAAACTGGGACTCCGATCGGAACTCCGCTGCCACCAATGATTGGGGGGGGGGGAGATGGGAGGCCGCACACTGGCCACCACCAATGTTGTTAATGCTATAGAGGGAGAGGGGCCGATGGGGGGCGCACACTGTGCCACCAACGAATAATTATTACAATACAGGGAGGAAGGGGGGAGCCGATGGGGGGCGCACACTGTGCCACCAACGAATAATTATTACAATACAGGGAGAAAGGGGGGGGGGGCGATGGGGGGCGCACACTGTGCCACCAACGAATAATTATTACAATACAGGGAGGAAGGGGGGGCGATGGGGGGCGCACACTGTGCCACCAACGAATAATTATTACAATACAGGGAGGAAGGGGGGGCCGATGGGGGTTGCACACTGTGCCACCAACGAATAATTATTACAATAGAGGGAGGGAGAGGGGGGGCCACACTGGCCACCAATGATATTCAAACTGTGGGGGGGGGCTGCCCCCTGCTGCCTGGCAGCCCTGATCTCTTACAGGGGGATATGATAGTACAATTAACCCCTTCAGGTGCGGCACCTGAGGGGTTAATTGTGCTGATCACGGCCCCCTGTAAGAGATCAGGTGCTGCCAGGCAGCAGGGGGCAGTCATGTACACAGTTTGTAGTATATTCTAACTAGAAGCGTCCCCATCACCATGGGAATGCCTCTGTGTTAGAATATACTGTCGGAAATGAGTTTTCACGATGTAACTCATATCCGACAGTATATTCTAACATAGAGGCGTTCCCATGGTGATGGGGACGCTTCAAGTTAAAATATACCATCGGATTGGAGAAAACTCCGATCAGATGGTATAAAAGGGACTCCAGACTTTACATTGAAAGTCAATGGGGACGGATCCGTTTGAAATGGCACCATCTTGTGTCAACGTCAAACGGATCCGTCCCCATTGACTTGCATTGTAATTCAGGACGGATCTGTTTGGCTCCGCACGGCCAGGCGGACACAACTTTTTTTTCATGTCCGTGGATCCTCCAAAAATCAAGGAAGACCCACGGACGAAAAAACGGTCACGGATCGCGGACCTACGGACCCGTTTTTGCGGACCGTGAAAAAATACTGTTGTGTGCATGAGGCCTAAAATTGATAAAAAGACAAGAAGAAAACTGATCTGGGAGGCTACCAAGAGGCCTATAGCAACATTAAAGGAGCTTGCAGGAATATCTGGCAAGTACTCGCTGTGTGGTACATGTGACAACAATCTCCCGTATTCTTTATATGTCTGGGCTATGGGTTAGAGTGGCAAGATTAAAGCCTTTTCTTATGAAGAAAAGCATCCAAGCCAGGTTACATTTTTCAAAAACACATCTGAAGTCTCCCAAAAGCTGTTTTTCTGCAGCTGGAACTGGGGTCTTAGTTAAGCTAGAGGGAATTATAAACAGTTCCAAATACCAGTCAATATTGTCACAAAACCTTCAGGCTTCTGCTAGAAAGCTGAACATGAAGAGGAACTTCATCTTTCAGCATGACAACGACCCAAAGCATACATCCAAATCAACAAAGGAATGGCTTCACCAGAAGAAGATTAAAGTTTTGGAATGGCCCAGACCTGAATCTAACTGAAACATAGAAACTTAGAATGTGTCGGCAGATAAAAACCATTTTGCCCATCTAGTCTGCTCAATTTACTGAATACTATGGATAGCCCCTGGCCCTATCTTATATGAAGGATGGCCTTATGCCTATCCCATGCATGCTTAAACTCCTCCACTGTATTTGCAGCTACTACTTCTGCAGGAAGGCTATTCAATGCATCCACTACTCTCTCAGTAAAGTAATACTTCCTGATACTACGTTTAAACCTTTGCCCCTCTAATTTAAAACTATGTCCTCTTGTATCAGTTTTTCTTCTTTTAAATATTCTCTCCTCTTTTACCTTGTTGATTCTCTTTATGTATTTAAAAGTTTTTATCATATCCCCTCTGTCTCGTCTTTCTTCCAAGCTATACATGTTAAGGGCCTTTAATCTTTCCTTGTAAGTTTAATCCTGCAATACATGTACCAGTTTAGAAGCTCTTCTCTGAACTCTCTCCAAAGTATCAATATCCTTCTGGAGATATGGTCTCCAGTACTGCGCACAATACTCCAAATGAGGTCTCACTAGTGCTCTGTAGAGCGGCATGAGCTCCTCCCTCTTTCTACTGGTAATGCCTCTTCCTATACACCCAAGCATTCTGCTAGCATTTCCTGCTGCTCTATGACATTGTCTGCCTACCTTTAAGTCTTCTGAAAAAATGACCCCTAAATCCCTTTCCTCAGATACTGAGGTTAGGACTGTATCCCTGATTTTATATTCGGCTCTTGGGTTTTTTGCGCCCCTTGCATTATCTTGCACTTATCAACATTAAATTTTAGTTGCCAGATTCTTGACCATTCCTCTAGTTTTCCTAAATCCTTTTCCATTTGCTGTATCCCTCCAGGAATCTTTGTGTCATCAGCAAAAAGACACACCTTACCATCGAGGCCTTCTGCAATTTCGCTGATAAAGATATTAACCCCTTCACGACTGCAATACATTTATATATGTGATATTTGCACATGCCCCGTGCAGCTATCACGTCTATAAACGTCAAACCAGCTCTTTAATCCAAGCGCTGCAAAGCGCTTATATTAAAGCTTCTGCCCTTGTCCTGCTGCTGTCACGGACAGCATACAGTGCAGTAATGCCAGCAAGGAACCAATCAGAGTGGCCCCTTGCCGGCAATCGATCCGATCGGATTGTGGCAGTGTTAAAATGCCGGTTTAAGGCTCTGATCTGCGCTCTGCAGATCAGAGCCTGAAATCAGATAGTGTCCTCGTGCCCCCCCTATCTGTGCCCCCCGATCTGTGCACCAAGCCCCCCTTGTGTCCACCTGCCACTCATCTCCTGCTCTTCTGTGCTCATCTCCTGATGCGTTCCTCCGTCCCCTCCCCGCCCCATTCATTCTCCCCGCCCCTCCTGCCCCAGCCTCCCTCAATGTCGCCAGTGTTCTGCCAGATCGGCCGTACATCCCCCCCCGCCCCCCCCCCCCACCCCTTTCCAGCGCTGGCCCGGTATCCCTGATGTGTGTCATGGGGGCTCCATTCCTGAGCCGCCGCCATCAGCAGAGTGTCAGCTCTATGCTGACACTCTGCTGTAACCCCATACACCCCATCCATGGGGTTAATAGAGGGAGGGAGTTCTCTCTCTGAATCATCGGGGCTGCCGTGCTGCGATGGCAGCACCCTATGGTTGCCATGGCAACCGGACGCTTTGCAAAAGCATCCGCTGTTGCCACCTACAGGGCATCTAATAGTATTATACTTTGCAATGCAAGAGCATTGCAAAGTATAGTACAGCCATCAGCCCCACTGGATCTTCATGATCCAAGAGGGACTTGATAAAAAAAGAAAGTGAAAATAAAAATGAAAAATAAATAAATAAAAATGCAAATTAAAAAAAGAAATTGCCTTTTCCTATAAAAAATGAAAAAATAAAATACACATATTAGGTGTCACCGCGTCCGTAACGACCGTCTCTATAAATATATCACATGATAACCGTAATGACCGTCTCTATAAATATATCACAATAAAAAACATTTAAAAAAGTGCCAAAAAAGCTATTACATCACCTTACATCTCAAAAAGTGCAACAGTGAGCAATCAAAACGGCTTATGACCCTAAAAATAGTACCAATCAATCCGTCACCTCATCTCGCAAAAAATGATACCCTATTTAAGACAATCGCCCAAAAAATAAAAAAAGCTATGGCTCTCAGACTATGGAGGCACTAAAGCATCATTTTTTTGGTTTCAGAAATGCTATTATTCTGTAAAACTTAAATAAATAAGAAAAAGTATACATATTAGGTATTGCCACGTCCGTAACAATCTGCTCTATAAAACTATCACATGACCTAACTCCTCAGATGAACGCTGTAAAAATAAATACATGAAAACTGTTCCAAAACAGCCAATTTTTGGGTCACCTTACCCCATAAAGTGAAATAATGAATGATCATTATGTACCCAAAAATGGTACCAATAAAAACCTTTCTGCAAAAAATTAGCCCCTACACAAGATTGGCAGAAAAAAAAAAAAAAAAAACATATGGCGTTCAGAAAACCAATCCAGCAAAATCTGCCTTCTAAAAACCATATGGCATTCCTTTCCTTCTGCGCCCTGCCGTGTGCCCGTACAGCAGTTTACGACCACATGTCGGGTGTTTCTGTAAACCACGGAATCAGGGTAATAAATAATGCGTTTTGTTTGGCTGTTAACCCTCAATGTGTTAAAGAATTTTTTTTTAATAAAATGGAGAATCTGCCAAAAAAGTGAAATTTTGACATTTCATCTCCATTTTCCTTTAATTCTTGTGGAACACCTAATGGGTTAACAACATTTGTAAAATCAGTTTTGAGTAACTTGAGGGGTGTAGTTTCTACAATGGGGTCATTTATGGGGGTATCCACTATGTAGGCCCCACAAAGTGACTTCAGACCTGACCTGGTCCTTAAGAGGTGGGTTTTGGAAATTTTCTTAAAAATTTTAAGACTTGCTTCTAAATTTCTAAGCCTTCTAAAAAATAAAAATAGTAAAATAAAATTCACGTCCTGCCTGTGGCTAAGGAATGTGCTGATTCTTCTATTAGACTGCAATGGTAAATCATTGCAGTCTATTGCAAGTTTAAGTACCCTAAAGAGACTAAATATAAATGTGAATAATGTTTTAAAAAGCTTTTAGATATATAAAAACAAAAAAAAACTATTAAAAATTCTAACAATCCCCTTTCCTCATTTACAAATAAAGATACAAAGAGTTTTTTTAACAATTTTTTTTTATGTTAAAACACAAAAAAAGTATAAAAAGTTGGTTTCACTGTAATTGTACTGATTGACCCAGAGAATGAAGTTAAAGGGGTATTCTCATCTTCTTAATGATATTTCAATAAATAATTAATCCCCCATTGAACTTTTTTCTAAATATATATGATAAAAAAAAAAATCGAACTGTTCTTTTGAGACATGTCTATTATAGTTCTGTGCACGTGCGGCTGCACGAACAGTTCGTGCAGGGAAGAGCACCACCAATTCCACCAACAATTGAAGGCTGATGGAGGCACTTGGGGGGCTGATGGAGGCACTTGGGGGGCTGATGGAGGCACTTGGGGGGCTGATGGAGGCACTTGGGGGGCTGATGGAGGCACATGGGGGGCTGATGGAGGCATATGGGGGGCTGTTGGAGGCAGTTGGGCTGATGGAGGCACTTGGGGTGCTGATGGAGGCACTTGGGGGGGCTGATGGAGGCAGATGGGGGGCTGTTGGAGGCATATGTATGTGGCGGGTCAGCATCAATGCTGGTGGAAGAGAGAAACTGATGTAGCAGAGCTGAATATGCGGCTGTTCTGACACAGTGCTGGTTGAAGAGATAAACAGACTGTTATGGTTACCTGCACAATTGCTTGTAGAGGTTACTCGAAGAGGGGAAGGAGTCCAATGGCAGCAACACAGGAACAGAGGAGCGCGGAAACGGAATGGATGAATGATCCCGATATGCAGGAATGGCGGTGGCTCAATGGACCCGATAAGGTGCACGTGGTAGATGAGTGCCGAAGAACGAGGAAGGCAAGAGAGTAGTCAGGCAGTCCTGGGTCGGTACACGGGATGGCAGGTACAAGGATTCAGGATGAGGCAGGAGAGTAGTCAATGGAGGCAGAGTTCGGTACACGAGATGGCAGGTGCAAGGATTCAGGATGAGGCAGGAGAGTAGTCGATGGAGGCAGAGTTCGGTACACGAGCAGGTTAGCAGACAAAATACTGAGAGGCTGAAGCAAGACTACGGCTGAGATAGCTCAATAATCTGGCAAGGGAGGAAGTGACATTGTCTTCCTTAAATAGGGCGTACACAGATCTGATTGGTCAATCCAAAAAGCAGGAACATTCAGGTCAAGGAGGTGGTTCAAAAAAGTAACAGAAACTGTCCAGGAAGCTCTGTGGTCTAGTGAGCAAGGCTACAGCCTAGGACACTGGAGTCTCCCGGTTCGATCCCTGACACAGACAGATGTAGCAGAGATGTATATGAAGCTTTTCAGACACAGTGCTAGTGGGGGAGTAGAATAAAGATGTAGCAGGGCTCTATAGGAAGCCATTCAGCCAACGTGATGTTAAGGGACTGGAGAAGACACATGTAGCTGAGCTGTATATGCATCTATAAAGATACATAGTGTAAGGTTTATACACAACTGGAGTACAGCTGTAATGAAAACAAATCTGCATCAGTGCTGGTGGGTGGGGGTTGTTCAAGCTTTTGAGCTAATGTATAATATGGAATTATAGTTTTTGATGCACAGAATGGGTTTGTAAAAGATCAGACAGAGATTTTGTGTGTAAAACTGCAGAACAGCCACGTATTACTGTACACTGAGCTCACTTCACATGGCTCTCTCACAGACACTGCAGGCTGCCAGACTGATGAGTCATAATCTTCAAAAAAACTAGCACACAAGGACTGAGTTCTCAGTGTGATGTCATAAGGAGGCGTGGCCGGCCTACACTCAAACTGCCTAAGCCCGCCCAGCCTTAGCAGCAGATAACCAGGAAGTGAACAGCTAGCTGGCAGCAATTGAGGATGAAGTAGCAAGATGGGAATACCCCTTTAACATGTCAGTTTTACCGCATAGGGAACACTGTAAAAAAAGTAGGCTTTAAAACAATGACAGAATTGCTTTTTATTTCCAATTCCAACACATTTACAGCTTGTCACTGCATGAGATGCAACATTATATGGTGCCATTATAAAAGGCAGAGAGTTAAAAATGAAAAATGGAAAATGGCTCTGTCAGGAAGTGGTTGATGAGCAGCATATTATGAGTAGATATATAGAGCGATAGAGCAATAGATAGATAGATCACAAATTTTACACATGGCTTGGCTGATTTGAGCTGTTTTTATATAATTTCTTCCCATTGAGCACTGTTTGAAATTAAGGCGGGATTACACAACCGGATTTTTAGGCCAATTATCAGGAGCAAACGTTTGTATGAACGCTCGTTCCTGTGCAGAGATACTGCATATCACCTGATAAATGAGCAAAACACTCATTCATCAGGTGAAATGATTGTTGATAGAGCTAAGTGAATCGAAGTTGATGAAGTGGAATTTGATCCGAATATAAGGAAAAATCGCACTGAAACCGAATTTCCTCACGATTCGTGGTAACTAGTGTTAATCGAGCACCAAAGTGCTCGGGTGCTCTACCGAGCAGTAGTGTTGAGCAAGCATGCCCGGTTGAACACCAGTTCGGGTCGAGCATCGCTATGCTCGGCACATGGCAGAGTTCGGCCAAGCACTGCGCGTGCTCAAGCGCAATGATCAAGTCAGTGTATCCCTCAGTGTGAGTCCATGGCTTAGAAGCTCTGCTCTGACTCCATATATAGCTATGTACATACGGAACATGGAGTCGGTGCTTGGGGACACCCCAGTGTATTTAAATCTAGTTTAGCCTATATTTCAGAAAAGTTTCTGCCAGGATTCAAACTCACAACCTTCTGCATGGCACTTAACAACTCAGCTATAATAGGACAAGAGGAGGTTCCTAAAAGGATACGCGGCCGAACATACGCATATCCTATTTGCTACGCCGGACGCTGATGGGGAAAATACCTGTACGTAAATTCTAGTAGATAAGAGGGCAGGCATGGGTTAAGTGATTAAGGACCAGCCAAGGCCACACAAGTGTCAAGGATTAGGATCATTATATGACCTATGAGGAATAGACACATGGCACTTTGTAATTGGCTAGCAGGTACTTAAAAGGTGATCTCCCTGGCTGGTTAGTGCCTACTGTTATTTTGACAACCTGGGTGTATGTTGCAGTTCATATTCTCCAAGACTTACCTGTGCATGACCTCTGCCCTCGTCGATTTATCTCTAGACTGCATCTGGATACCTCATCTTTGCTGAACAGTTTGTCTTGTGTATGACCATGCATTGGAGAGCATCATACATGCTTGAAAAATTATAATTGATGGCCTGCTGGTGAGCTAACCCTGTAAAAAATTATATGCAAGGGCCTGGAGGTGAGCTGACCATATAAAAGATTGTAGGTGAGGGCCTGCAGGTGAGCTAACCAATTAAAAGATTCTAGGTGTGAGCCTGCTGGTGAGCTGACCATGTAAAAAATTATATGCAAGGGCCTGCAGATGATCTTACTCTGTAAAACATTAAATGAGAGGGCCTACACGTGAGCTAACCCTGTAAAACATTACATGCAAGAGCCTATAAGTGAGCTGACCTTATAAAAGATTGTAAGTAAGGGTCTACTGGTAAAATTACCCTCTAAAAATTATATGCGAGGACCTATAGGTGAGCTGATCCTGTAAAAGATTGTAGGTGAGGGCCTGTAGGTGAGCTGACCATGTAAAAGATTGTAGGTTAGGGCCTACAGGTGAGCTAACCCTGTAAAACATTATATGTGAGTGCCTGCAGGTGAGCTGACCCTATAAAACATTATATTAAAGGGTCTGCAGGTGAGATGACCCTGTAAAAGATTGTAGGTGAGGGCCTATAGGTGAGCTTACCCTGTAAAACATATGCGAGGGCTTGAAGGTGAGCTGACCCTGTAAAACATTATATGTGAGGGCCTATAGGTGAGCTGATCCTGTAAAAGATTGTAGCTGTGGGCCTGCTGTGAGCTGACCCTCTAAGAATTTATATGCGGGGGCCTGCAGGTGATCTGACCCTCTAAGAATTTATA